>NC_138749.1:2761186-3153497 GCF_965113315.1 Podarcis vaucheri | reverse complement strand
GGGCCCCCAAGAAAGTGGGGCCCTAAGCTAAACCTTATAAGCTAAACCCTTGTTTATACGTAAATCCGGCTCTGTGAGCTCCATCCCTGCCTTGGCCGACAACACAGGTCAGTTCTGCTCAGATTTTGCCCTTTGTTGTTAATAAGGGCTTCTTCCCCTCCCGTTCCTTCTTTCAAACTTTCTTCCTTGGTATTTTCTTGTGCGTTCAAGCAGGGGAGGTAAATGAATAAATAAATAAGTATATTACCATAATTGATCACCCGGAAATTGTAGATAGAAGCTGCTCCAGATTGTTTGGAAGGTGACAATGGCTGAATTGCCTGATGCTGGGAGATAAATCCTTCCGTTCTGCCACTGTCGGCAAGGAGGCTGTGAACGATTCCCCTCATCCCTGAGATATTCATGGCTCAAAGGCTTTATGATCTGAGCCAACCTGATAGAAAAGACAGGAGAGCTGTACAAGCAAGCGTATTTGAGCAATTAGGGACAGCGTTCTGCTAAATTAGGGGGATTAGTGGCTCACTGGAGTCATTTATTTATTTATTAGATTTATATACCACTTTTTCAAGGAGCTCAAGGTGGTGGATGTCTCCCCATTTTATCCTCACGACATCCCTGTGAGGCCGGTGACTCCCATGAACTAAAACCTTCACCCTAGAATTCACCTTAGATAGTCCTGCAACTGACCGTTTTTACGGACCAGGCTTCGTGCGACATTCCTGGGATCTGTAGCTTCTCCCACTCTAGTGTGGTAATGTGAGGTAATCTGAGCTAGATTGAAATGTAGATGCTCCTTCATTCCTGCTGGGACTAGATCCAGCCCAAAATGGATGGGTTGTAGATTTGAGCCCCAACCCCATGTTGGGTGAGAATCTTGCGTTGAATTGGGGTTGGACTAAAGGTAAAGGGACCCCTGGCCATAAGGTTCAGTCGTGGCTGACTCTGGGGTTGTGGCGCTCATCTCACTTTATTGGCCGAGGGAGCCGGCGTACAGCTTCCGGGTCATGTGGCCAGCAGGACTAAGCCGCTTCTGGCGAACCAGAGCAGTGCACGGAAACACTGTTTACCTTCCCTGCTGGAGTGGTACCTATTTATCTACTTGCACTTTGACGTGCTTTCGAACTGCTAGGTTGGCAGGAGCAGGGACCGAGTAACGGGTGCTCACCCCGTCACGGGGATTCGAACTGCCGACCTTCTGATCGGCAAGTCCTAGGCTCTGTGGTTTAACCCACAGCGCCACCCACATCCCTTGGGATTGGACCAGGGTTGCCATAAATCTGGAATTTCCTAGACGTAGCCGGAATTGGCTGTCGGAAGCAGCTTCCGGGCAGAAATTGCTGAAATGTCCAGGACATAACCTCAACAACTTTGGACAAAACTAAAAAAACACTCAGAAGCTTTGGCAAAAAACAAAAACACCAACACTACCTCCAGGCATAAGGCAGTTGTCTATGATTCTATGAAAGGGGAGAGTTCTGTTGACTTCCTTGTGGGACTTCTTAATGATGTTTATGTTTCATCACTGCACACCACTCTGATAATTTATGGAACAGCGGTACAGAAACCCTTTTATGAATGAAAGAGAAATGTGGCTGTGTGTCATCATATCAATGCTGGTCTTTTCTTTCTCCGTAGGAGAGATCCTACAAGCAGACTAGTGTGGTGGAACAGATGGCCACGCACTTCACTCTCTACGGGAACCTGATATTCCGAGATTCGGATGAGGGTCGGAGGCAGAGTGTGAAGCAGAGCCTGACTATCGGTAGGCTTTGTGGGTCAGCAGACAGCGAGCGATTGAGCCATGCGCCCGCCACACCTACTCTGGGCGCCAGAGGAAATGTGTGCCTGTAGCCTTAGGTGGGGGAACACTGTTACACAGGGGCCTGTTTGTTAGCATGAATGAACAGGTAAACGTCAGTTTGCGGGGGGGCTCTTGCAGACATGCCTTCTCTGGGCAGGGGGGTACGCAGCAGTCTGGCAGGAGGTACGAATAATGGGAAACTGGTGCTCAGGAGAGGAGCAGAGAGGTGTGACTTAGTATATATAGTTCTGGCTAAGGCTGTGTCAGATCACTGGTGCATCTAGCGCCTGTGGAATGCCCTCCCATCAGATGTCAAGGAAAGAAGCAACTATCTTACTTTTAAAAGACTTCTGAAGGCAGCCCTGTTTAGGGAAGTTTTTTAAGTTTAATGCTGTATTGTGTTTTTAATATTTAGTTGGGAGCTGCCCAGAGTGGCTGGGGAAACCCAGCCAGATGGGCAGGGTATAAATAATAAGTTGTTGTTGTTGTTGTTGTTGTTGTTGTTGTTGTTGTTGTTGTTGTTGTTGTTGTTGTTGTTGTTGTCGTTGTCATCTATTTTGACTTGTAATGACTCCCTGTGGTCTCAGAGAGGGGATTTTCCTAGTTCTGCTATCAGGAACATGTGGCGTATCCTTCTGGATTACAGTGGTACCTCGGATTACAGACGCTTCAGGTTATAGGCACTTCAGGTTACAGACTCTGCTAACCCAGAAATAGTACCTCGGGTTAAGAACTTCGCTTCAGGATGAGAACAGAAATCACGTGGTGGTGGCGTGGCGGTAGCGGGAGGCCCCATTAGCTAAAGTGGTACCTCAGGTTAAGAACAGTTTCAGGTTAAGAACGGACCTCCAGAACGAATTAAGTTCTTAACCCGAGGTACCACTGTAATCCAATGGGATACCTACAGTAGTCTAGCATCCTGCTTTCCTCAGTGGCTGACTAGGAAGCCCACAAGCGGGGCTGGAAGTCAACAGTCCTCTTCCACTGTTGCTTCTCAGTGACTGCCTCTAAACAAAGAGATCCTGTAAAGCCAATGATGGCCAACCTCTCCAGGAATTTGCCTAGTCTCCGTTTTAAGCTGCCTCTGTTAGTGGCCACCACCAACCCTTGTAGTAGTGAAATACATAAATGAATTGTGCATTGCACGGAGAACTTGCTTTGATGCACTCTGAAGCTGGGACATCTTTGAAGCTGTAGACGACAGGCCTTAAATGCTTGTCTTCCACCCAGTGCCATAGCTACTGCACCTATAGACACAAAACTCTCTCTCTCTCTCCCACCCCTTCCCGGTGTTTCTGATATGGGTTGCTGCAATAACTGCTGCGTTTGCCACACTGTCCTGTTCTATTCTCAGCCGAAATAGCTCAGTTGGTAGAGCACAAGACTCCTAATCTCAGGGTCGTGGGTTTGAGCCCCACATTGGGCAAAAGTTTCCTGAAGTGCAGGGGTTTGGACTAGATGACCCTCGTGGTCCAGATTTACAGCTTTGTTTATGATTCTTTATGATTCTCAGCTGTGGCTCCTGTCCCATCTGCTGTGGTGGACTTTGAGGCCCTGGACGAAGAGCTTAAGGAAGAAGAGCAGCCGGAAGGGGAAGCAGGAGAAGGAGAAAAAACAGATCAGCCGGTAAGGCTTCGTGGCAACGTGCAAGCAGCTAGCTTGTATTTCTTTCGGTTTTTACTTTGCTTAAACTGTTCAGGGTTGGCCCAAGACATTTCACCACCTGAGGAAAATCAGAAAATGTCTCTTCTCCCCCCACCCCGAGAATCATAGTTTGTTAAGGGTGCTTTTGATATACAGTGGAACCTCGGGTTACATACGCTTCAGGTTACAGACGCTTCAGGTTACAGACTCCGCTAACCCAGAAATAGTACCTCGGGTTAAGAACTTTGCTTCAGGATGAGATCAGAAATCGTGCTCTGGTGGCGCAGCGGCAGCAGGAGGCCCCATTAGCTAAAGTGGTGCTTCAGGTTAAGAACAGTTTCAGGTTAAGAACGGACCTCCAGAACGAATTAAGTTCTTAACCTGAGGTACCACTGTAGATACAATGGTACCTCGGGTTACAGACGCTTCAGGTTACAGATACTTCAGGTTACAGACTCCACTAACCCAGAAATAGTACCTCGGGTTAAGAACTTTGCTTCAGGATGAGAACAGAAATCGCGCGGCAGCAGCGGGAGGCCCCATTAGCTAAAGTGGTACCTCAGGTTAAGAACAGTTTCAGGTTAAGAACGGACCTCCAGAACGAATTAGGTTCTTAACCCGAGGTACCACTATATATTCTTAACCCGAGGTACCACTATATATTAAAAAACACAAGGAAGAGTCATTCCCCTCCTTTTCCTCCTGCCCGCTCTGTAGCCCCACCAGCAATGAGCAGGGGCAGGACAGGCAAGCCCCTCACCCGCCTCTGGTTGGGGACAATACTGGGGGACTGCCATGGCTGACCCAGTGGCCAAGGGTGGCAGGAGGGGTAGTGGATAGGGCCCGCACACACTGGAACATAGGAAGCTTATACTGAATCGGACCGTGGGTCCATCTGGCTCACCGACAGGCAGCGATGGCCCTCCAGGGTTCCTCTTCCCCTGCCCAGGTGGGTGACAGCAAGGTCCTCATGGTGCTGCTTCCTCAGTCAAAGGAGGTGCTGGTGATGCCCCTCTCTTTCCTTTCTAGTTCTGCCCAGACTGCCCCCCCCAAAAGAGATGGGTGGTTTGGACTAGATGACCCTTGGTGCCCCTTCCAACTCTGCAATTCTGTGATCGCTTTTCCCTCTTTCAGGCTGCAGCCCAGGAAGAGAAAGAAGAAGAATACCGTCCCCGCCTGGTGGGTGAGCGAAAGCTCACCAACCAGTTCAACTTCAGCGAGAGAGCCTCCCAGACCTACAACAACCCTGTGAGGGTAGGCTGTCACTGCTGCTCTCTTCACACCCTTCTCTGTTGGCTAAAGTTCCTCTTGGCCATCTCTCTGCATCGAGTGCTAATTGCTGATGGACATAGAAGACATTGATTGCCTTTTGCCTTTGGCAGCTAGAAGCACAGTGGCAAAGACGGATGCTTCTTAGATCAGAGGTTCCTGGCGCCCTGGAAATGGTGGAATTACGCATGTGCAGCATTCATGGGTGTCATCTCCAAGCTCTCTGTGGATGCTTGACACAAACTCTTCCTCGCCCACCTCAAAAACACCAGTTTTCAGGGTCTGTCCTCAACCGCTTGTTTGTCAGGCTGTTTTCTTTTTTTTAAAAAAAAATATTTATTAGAGTTTCCAATTTTTTACAAACAAAAAGAAAAAAGCAAACATAAAAAACAAAAACACATAAATTTCACAACTTACTTTCTTGTAACATATTTCCCCGACCTCCTCATACCCAGTGGCGTAGCGTGGGTTGTCAGCACCCGGGGCAAGGCAAGTAATTTGCGACCCCTAACCCGTGGATTTGCGCCCCCTAACCCGTGGATTTGCGCCCCCTAACCCTAACCCCCAGATGTTGCACCCGGTTCGGCCGGCCCCCCCTGCACCCCCCACGCTACGCCACTGACCATACCTCCCCTCCTTGTATACCCAGTTCAAATTATTTATACAGCAAATCCTTATCTCAAAGCATTACAGCTTAAAAAGAAAAACAAAAAACAAAAAAACCTTATTTTCTCTCCAACATCTTAAATTATTATAACTTTGAATAAAAGAAAACCATTTTATCAAATTCCTTTAACCATTACAGCTAGAAACCACTTAATTTCAATCCAACATCATTCAGCATTCCTTAATTAAGGAATGTCAGGCTGTTTTCTAGAAGGGAAGGGCTGTAGCACATCTGCCTTGTGTGCAGGAAGTCCTCCGTTCAATTCCTGGCATTTCCAGGTAGGGTTGGGGGTCTCCCCTGCCTCAAAAACCTAGAGATTCAGAATCATCAGGACTGGAGTCTGAAAACCTGGAGAACCCCTGCTAGTCAGGCTGGTTAAAACCGTACCTAGTCGGACCATGAGTTTGGCAGTACATAAGGCACGGAAATCAAGCCTTTATCAGGAGAAACTGGCAACTCTCCCAGGCACCCGGCTTGCTCTCCTGTTGACCTCCTTGTCTGCTTTCCAGGCAAGATCCAGGCAGAGGTCGCGATAGGCGATCCTTCTCAGCGTGAGAAGAACACACCACTCTTTCCTGCCCCCCCAGGCAGGGGAAAGAGATAGACAGAAACGTATTTACATGCCTTTATTTCTGTCTTTGCAGCGTTACAGAGAAACACGTCTGCTCTCTTCAAACTCCAACAGCCGAGAGACAAACTCCTCCTGTACTTCCTGTACAGCTCATATTACACTCTGAGCTAATTCCAGTGCCCTCTGCGCTGTGAATTGACTGTCCCTCTGTTTCCCACGGAACAGTCCCAACATTCCCATTATGTTTTGCTTTCAAGCTAGCAGTAGCTGACGGCTGCATTGCTTCAATATCGTAACAGTTTCCTATGGTCCATGAAAGGTGATGAGCCAGAGAACGCTGACGTGGTTTATGTCTGAATATTTTTCAGCAGGCCTGTTCTGCTATCAGGGCACTTTCTCAGGCTGTGACAGTTCAAAAGTGAGCTAAGTGGGAAGTCTCTCTCCAAATAATCTTTCTGCATCATGGAAACTGTTAAGAGGAGGCAGGATCTGCCCTCCTGGATCAGGCTTGGAGATCCACCAGGTCCAGCGTTTCTCACTGAGTAGTGGCCAACCTGATGCCCCAGAGAGGCTAAGAAGTTGGGGGTGATGGGAATAATAGTAATAATAAATTTTATTTATATCCCGCCCTCCCTGGCCAGAGCCGGGCTCAGAGCGGCTAACACCAATAAAATTTCACTAAAAACATAATAAGAAAAATAGAAAAAAACCAACAATTTAAAATACAGGTTAAAATGCAATTTAAAATGCAGCCTCATTTTAAAAGTCAAAACCATAAGGGGAGGGAAACATAAGGGTCAGACTGAGTCCAAACCAAAGGCCAGGTGGAACAGCTGTGTCTTGCAGGCCCTGCGGAAAGATGTCAAGTCCCGCAGGGCCCTAGTCTCTTGGGACAGAGCGTTCCACCAAGTCGGGGCCAGTACTGAAAAGGCCCTGGCCCTAGTTGAGACCATCCTAACCTCCTTGCGACTTGGGACCTCCAGAATGTTGTCATTTGTGGACCTTAAGGTCTTCCACGGGCATACCAGGAGAGGCGTTCCCATAGGTATGAGGGTCCTGGGCCGCATAGAGCTTTAAAGGTCAAAACCAGCACCTTAAACCTGACCCTGTACTCCACCGGGAGCCAGTGCAGCTGGTAAAGCACTGGATGAATGTGATCCCGTGGCAATGACCCCGTAAGGAGCCTTGCCGCAGCATTCTGCACCCGCTGGAGTTTCTGGGTCAGCTTCAAGGGCAGCCCCGTGTAGAGCGAGTTACAATAATCAAGCCTGGAGGTGACTGTCGCATGGATCACTGTGGCCAGATCAGGGCGAGAAAGGTAAGGGACCAACTGCTTAATACACCGGAGATGAAAAAATGCCACATTTGCTGTGGCTGCAACCTGCGCCTCCATGAAAAGGGAGGCATCGAAGGTTACACCCAAGCTCTTGACAGAAGGCGCTGGCACTAATTGAGCCCCCACAAGAGATGGGAGTTGGCCCCCTAACCCCATGTCGTCCTGACCCAGCCAGAGCACCTCTGTCTTCGAAGGATTTAACTTCAACCGGCTCCCACTCAACCATCCAGCCACAGCTTCCAAGCATCTGGTCAGTGTGTCCGGGGCCGAGTCAGGGCGGCCGTCCATCAACAGATAAAGCTGGGTGTTATGAGCATATTGATGGCAACCAAGTCCAAAGCTCCAGACAATCTGGGCAAGGGGGCACATAAAGATATTAAAAAGCATTGGGGAAGGGATTGCGCCCTGCGGCACTCCACACACCAAGAAGTGCCACGGCGACAACTCCCTCCCTAGCGCCACCAGGTCCAGCGTTTCCCACTGAGTGGTGGCCAACCTGATGCCCCAAAGAGGCTAAGAAGCTGGGGGTGATGGGAATGATTAATCTCTCCCCTGTTTCTCTGCAGCGTGTGCTTTCCAAAGGTATTTCTGTCTTCACACCAAGGTTCCATTTAGCTTATCTTGCGCGAATGCTGCAAGAATGACCAACCCATAGAACTGTAGAGTTGGAATGGACCCCAAGGGTCATCTAGTCCAAGCTCCTGCAATGCACGAATCACAAGTAAAGGATCTGCGGCAGATGGCCATCCAACCTCTGCTTAAAAACCTCCACCACCTCCCGAGGGAGTCTGTTCCACTGTCACACAGCTCTTGCTGTCAGAAAGCCCTGTTTAGGGAAGCTTTTAATGTTTGATGTATCATAGTATTTTAATATTCTTTTGGAAGCCACCCAGAGTGGCTGGGGAAACCCAGCCAGATGGGCGGGGTATAAATAATAATAATAATAATAATAATAATAATAATAATAATAATAATAATAATAATAATAATTATTATTTCCTGGTGTTGAGCCAGAATCTCCTGTCTTGTCACTTGAATCCATTGGTTCGAGTCCTGCCCTCCAGAGCAGGAGGGTAGAAAAGGTCTAGAAGGTTAATCATATGTGGATTGACTGTGGATAAATTGTGTGGCAAGATTTAAGAGACACTGATACGTTCCCAAGGCTGGAAAGAGGCGGGCATGGGTTACAAGGTGCTGCAATGAGCTCAGCCCTCACCCTCTCTCTCATTGCAGCAGTAGCAGGTGCTCCAGAGGAGAGAACAGGGCATCTCCCATATTGCCTTCTTTTGCCCTTGACTTTGATTTCGGGAACAGGGACGTGCCCTTTCTCATTTTTCTGTTTCAAAGACCGAACGCCTGCTATCCACACACACAGGCCATGGGGTTGGGTGGGCTGCAGATGCAGAGAAGCAAACAGATTTACTGGGCCATCTGCTCTGACGATGCAATTAAGACTCCTAAAGCACTTCAGACACTAGAAAGCAATGTCGTAATGAATAATAATGTGATCCATAACAATAAAAATACCAGTGACTTCAGGATAATTGCAAACTCATTCCGGCGTTGTGTGTAACGGGACTGGTTGGTGGTAGCGCATCTGTTTTGCATGCGAAAGAACTCAAGAAACCCCAGAGGGATGCTGCTAGTTGGTGAGCTAGGTACACCAGTGGTTTGACTTGGTGGAAGACAGATTCCTATGTTCCAATAATAATAATAATAATAATAATAATAATAATAATAATAATAATAATAATTTATTATTTATACCCCACCCATCTGGCTGGGTTTCCCCAGCCACTCTGGGCGGCTTCCAACAAAATATTAAAATACAGTGGTCTGCTAAACATTAAAAGCTTCCCTAACCAGGGCTGCCCTTCAGATGTCTTCTAAAAGCCTGGTAGTTGTTCTTCTCTTTTACATCTGATGGGAGGGCGTTCCACAGGGCGGGCGCCACTACCAAGAAGGCCCTCTGCCTGGTTCACTGTAACTTGGCTTCTCACGGGGAGGGAACCGCTAGAAGGCCCTCGGAGCTGGACCTCAGTGTCCGGGCTGAATGATGGGGGTGGAGATGCTCCTTCAGGTATACTGGACCGAGGCCATTTAGGGCTTTAAAGGTCAGCACCAAGACTTTGAATTCTGCTTGGAAACATCCTATGACTATGCTCCATCTGAAGCACTCATTAGAGGCATTTGAGATATCCGTAGAACTACTATTACAAAGGAATAGCTCAGTCGGTAGAGCATGAGGCTCTTAATCTCAGGCTCCTGGGTTCAAAACCCACCTTGGGCAAAATATTCCTACATTGCAGGGGGTGGACTAGATGACCCATGTGGTCCCTTCCAACTCTACAGTTCTATGATTCTATGTAATAGGTCCTGCTGTGCCGATGTGGAAAGCAGAAAATTGTTGCAGCGTCTCCTCAAAGCTACCAGCTCTGCCCTCTGTGTCTCCCTCCAGATATTGCTGGTCTCCCATGTCCCCATTTCTGCCACAGCCTAACCCTCCCCAGAGGCCAGCATTCCTAGATCCCAGCTTCAGTTCCGCAACACCCTTCTAGTTCTAGTGGCGCTGAATCTGACTTGTGGGCAGCCAGCCAGTGGCCAGTTCTTCGGTCTCATTCTCTCACCCCAGAGTTCTTACGACTCCCTTGCTTACAGAGACTTCAGGTGCTAAGGAGAAAACTTAGATTGCTTTGAACATTTTCTTTAAAAATTCCTTTCCCCAGAGAGAGATGAGCCCAAGCTTTTTACATAGGCTGTTATAATTCTAGAATGCCATGTTAGCCCGCGTGTTGCACTGCTCTCGGAGGCAGAAGCAGTAAAACCTATCCACCTGCGGCAAACTTGCAGCAATTTCTGCCGAAACCAATGATCCTTCCATTTGTACATTCCTATCGAGGTGCTTTCTGTTTCCCTGGACGCACGTGAGCCCGGGGTCATCGCAGCAACAGGCCAGCTCTTGTCACAAATAAAATGTCACGTTGATAGTAAACACAGATCCATTTGCAATACCCTTGCAGCGCACAGACCTTTTGGATAAATGGTGGGGGGAAGTCACACTCCACTGGCGCTGCTCAAGTCCCAGGCGGTTTCTCAGCAGCTAAGCAAGAGCTGACTTTTATATATATCCTGCACTGACAACGGGATTAACTGCGTGCTACTTCAAATCCTTTCTTCCAGGACAGGGCATGCCAGATGGAGCCCCCGCCGAGAGCTACCTTCTCTGACACTGCCAACCAGGTAAATGCTATTTATTTATATATTAACTTAGAGCATTTGTGCCCCACCATTCAGCAAAAAAAGAGAGGGGGCTTTCAGAGCAGTTTACATACCGTCAGCATAAGACCTACAACCCTACAACACAGAAGGAGAAAGGGACATGGAGGGCAGAGGGAAAAATAGACAAGCTCAGCCACCAGTTTCTAAGCGTTTGTTCCCATAATGACCAGCCGCCACAACTTTGTGTCAGGGGCTTCCTGGTGGAGCTGAGCTGTGCTTCCTACTCTGCCACTGAGGTGACAGCTAAGGAAGAGAAAGTTGGATGGAGCCGGAATCTCATCCCTTTAGTCTTCAGTCTTAACACTGGGCATGCCCAGGTGGTCTGTGCATCTAATCCTGGCCAGTCCCTCAGTGCCTTTGCTCATTCCTAGTGGCCTGTGAGGATTACAGGGCCAAGAGAACACCCACATCCTTGATTGAAAGCATGGCATGCCCTACAGCACAATCCATGCCTCCTCAAATGTACCGTATTTTTCGCTCTATAAGACGCACCAGACCACAAGACGCACCTAGTTTTTGGATGAGGAAAACAAGAAAAAAAAATATTCTGAATCTCAGAAGCCAGAACAGCAAGAGGGATCGCTGCGCAGTGAAAGCAGCAATCCCTCTTGCTCTTCTGGCTTCTGGGATAGCTGCGCAGCCTGCATTCACTCCATAAGACGCACACACATTTCCCCTTTTAGGAGGGAAAAGGTGAGTCTTATAGAGCAAAAAATACGGTACATCCCAGGTAAGTGACTTCAGGTAAGCAGCCTTCATTCTCTCCTGTGTGTGAGATAAAAGCATCTGCTTGCTTTGGGGTGTGTTTGAAGGTACCAGGAAAAGACCTGCAGGATGAAATGTGGAGGCCCATCTCTCTGGCTTGGTGTAGATGAAAACACATCTGTGGCAGGCTCTGAAATGCTGCTGAAACATATCACCTCCCCAAAGTTTCCCTGGGGGTGTCTTTTTAATCTGCATCTTTGAAACAATAGTGCCATTAGGATAAGTGCATTTTTGCTGCTGAAGTGTGTGGGATGGAACTCAACCAGTTTTTGTTTCTTTACATTTTCTCTTTTTAAAATCTTACTGTTGCCCAGAAGTTGAATTGATCCGCACATATTTCTTGTGGTCCCTGTGACAATTGTCCCAATTACCACTGATTTTGTCTATTGTACTTGGTACACAGCAGTAGATAAGACAATGCACAGACTCAGCGGCTCTCCCTCCTAGAGGGACATGGAGAGATGGAGAAAGGGATGCATCTCTGTTATATCAAATTGGTCCTTTAAAGGGACACCCGTGTTTCTAATCAAAGTGCTGGAATAAATGCAAATCTCCAGCTCGCTCGTTACTGGAATTCTCTTCAGGCTGAGCACAGCTTGAGTTGCTCAGAGTAACAACTTGCTAAATTTGTCAGAACGCAGCTGAAGTTTTAGACAGAGGACAAAATCCCACATCTCTCTTCCCCATCTTGGGCCATTTTATGAATATAAAGTAATATTTCAAACTCTTCTTTTCTTCATTCCCCGACTCCCTGCCAACAGTCCCTTTTCTATTTACTGAATTTGAGTCAAGAGCCTTTCCAGAATCTCATGTGGCAAAGGACCTGTGTCTGCAGGTGGGAGGAGGAAGGGGCAGAATTGTCACCCACCGCCCAGGAAAGGCCTTGTTTCTCCCTTGACTGGCCTGTGTTTGTGTGGCTCCAAGTTTTCTCTTCCTCTCTGTTTGCCTTCCTGCTTCCCTGCTCCCTCCCAGCTACCAGCTTCACCTCCTTCTTGCCTGCAACCTTCTTGCAGCTCCTTCTCCCTTATCTGACTCATAACTGCCTCTGCCCATGGATGGATGGATGTGTGCACTGTTAGAATATTCTGTTCCACCTTAAGGGACAGGTATGAGACCGTTGTGTGTCACATGTCTGTTTACACTCCAGCACAGCTTGCCGGGAACTTCCGTTTGCATATAACTTTTGCTGTCTTGCTTTGGACATGAAGGAGAGAATACATGTTTTCATTTTGTCCTGATGTATGCTGAATAAACTACTTGTAAATATGCTCAACACAACCCCTCCATGCCACTTCTGTTGCACAGTGTTTTACTCTGTCGAGTGTGCATGCCCAGCTTCTGAAGGCTTCTGAAGCTAGGGTTGCAGTTTCATGCTGATCCAAGGACTGGAGATTGCCTGGCACAGGCCAGCTGGGAGCCTGCTAATTGCCCCCCGATTCCTTGGCTGCATCCCAACATGCACCTGTGGATCTGCCCCAGTCTTCCCTCCAGCTCTGGTCCTGTTCCTGCTGGAGTACTCATTTTGCCTCTCTAGCATGGAGCTAGCATGGTGTAGTGGTTAAGAGTGGTGGACTCGTAATCTGGTGAACCGGGTTCGCTTCCCCGCTCCTCCACATGCAGCTGCTGGGTGACCTTGGGCCAGTCACACTTCTCTGAAGTCTCTCAGCCTCACTCACCTCACAGAGTGTTTGTTGTGGGGGAGGAAGGGAAAGGAGAATGTTGACCTCTTTGAGACGCCTTAAGGGGACTGAAAGGCGAGATATCAAGTCCAAACTCCTCCTCCTCCTCCTCTTCTCTATGTGCTCAGGGCCACGGGACTCTAGGATGACATTTCTCTTACATTGTCATCACCCATCTTCTTTCTTGGTGGTTTGGGGGGAAGTCGGGTGGGGAATGTTTTTAAGAAGTGCCTTCTGCTACCTGTGACTAGTTCTGTGATGTTCCTTGCTGTCTCACCATTCGCCCTTTGTCTCTTTCAGTGGGAAATCTACGATGCCTATGTAGAGGAGCTCCAGAAACTGGAAAAGTCAAAAGAGAAAGAGAAACAAAAGGCCCCAGTTGCAAAGAAAGAAGACAAGTTGCGGGGAAGAAAACTGACGTCGCTGGAATCTCAGGTGCTGTTCCTGCATATAGTGGTGCTAATACACGGCAATGCTTTGTGCCTTTTATATTTTCAACATCCCTTTCCCTTCACCCTAGGTGTTTTCTCCCCTATATCATTGGTGAAATACTTCCTGCCCCTGTGTTTTTGCCCTAGTCCATGTTCCTGGCTCAAATGTTTTCCTGTAAGGTTTAAAGCCATCAGGCCCCATCTCAGATCTCCACGTGTTCAGGATGTGTGACTGTTTTGTGTGCAGGTGGAACCTTGCGAGGGTCTGCAGAGGCCAGGCTAAAGGAATTGGAGATCCCCTTGGGAGTTCATCACCTGGAGGTCCTCCACAATCTGCTCCATGGCTTCTCAGGCCTGCGCCTCACAGCCCTTGGGGTTCCTGGGATCCAGCAATCTGGCCACTGCAGTTTGCGCAGGCTGGAGCTTCTGAACCAGCCCCAAGGCCAGTCCCACATGGAGCGCATTGCAGAAATCCAGCCTCAAGGTTGCCAACACATAGAATAAGAGAATCGTAGAGTAGGAAGGGACCCAAGGGTCACCTAGTCCAACCCCCTGCAATGCACAAATCTCAGCTAAAGCATCCCTGACAGATGGCCATCCAACCTCTCCTTAAAAGCCTCCAAGGAAGGAGAGTCTACAACTCCCAAGGGAGACCGTTCCACTGTCCAACAGCTCTTACTGTCAGAAAATTATTCCTGATGTTGTGTTGGAATCTCCTTTCTTGTCACTTGAAGCCATTAGTTCGAGTCCTGCCCTCCAGAGCAGGAGCAAAGAAGCGTGCTCCCTCTTCCATGTTACAGCCCTTGAGATGTTAGAAGATGGCTAACATATCTCCTTTCCATCTCCTCCAGGCCCATAGCTGTCAACTTTTCCCTTTTCTTGCAAGGAATCCTATTCAGAATAAGGGAATTCCTCTTAAAAAAAGGGAAACGTTGGGCTAAACAGACCCAGCTCCTTCAACCATTGCTCATAAGGCTTGGCTTCCAGACGCTTGATCCTCTTAGTTGCCCTCCTCTGCACACATGGCCTATAGTGGTCAAGCTCTCCCTGCACAGGAACAGCTGCAGTTCGCCAACCAGACAAAGCTGGTAAAAGGCACTGCTTCTGTCCATGCAGTGTGACCAAAAAGCAATGTGGAGGATGCTTGCCCCTGACCTGGCCTGTTCCATGTGTACATGGTTCATCACATGCTGCCTGTTTTTTACCACCAGTGTGGTGTAGTGGTTAAGAGCGGTAGACTCGTAATCTGGTGAACTGGGTTCGCTTCCCCGCTCCTCCACATGCAGCTGCTTTGAGACTCCTTAGGGTAGTGATAAAGCGGGATATCAAATCCAAACTCCTCTTCTTCTTCTGTGTAAATTAACAGCACAAGAGCCTGCCCTCTGGATCAGGCCAAAGGACATCTTTTCCAGTATCCTGTCTATTGGGCCTGATTCTTTTTGTCTCAGCTGTCAGAACAGCAAGAGCAGCGTGTGGCATTGCAGCACTGCAGGGAGAAGGGAGGCTAGAATAATTCTGACCGAACTCCAACACATTTGGTTGCGATGTGTGTGGAAACCCAGTATTTATAGATGAACAGAAAAATTACATTGCCGGCGCTGGTGTTTTTGATAAATGATCCCTACAAATACTCCATTCCAGCTGTTGCTGGAGAAGAGGTTGAACGTGTGCACACCTGTCCCCGTTTTCATCCCAGTTGTAGAGAGAGCAGGTGGAATCACCTGGTGCTGCGCAACAGTATATTTTTTATTTCTTTCTTAAATTTCTACACCCCCCTCCTACAGATCCCAACGGTGGGTGTGTCCTGAGACCCCAGCCTGCTATCAACTTTGCCCCACGCTGCCCCCTCCTGCCAGGGTGTGAGAATCACTGAGGGTTTGCAGTTACAGACAATTAGAAAATGGGAAAAACCCATTTGGCAGCTTCTCTGTTGGGTGTGGGACTCAATGGGACCATGTTCATGTGGGGAAGCCTCCTTTCACACGAGGATTGGGTCTTGTGTCAGCTTCATTATTATTGGCTCAGAAGAATGAGGCTGCCAGAAATAGATCATTAGGAGGAAATAGATATTGCCCCCACTGGGGGGTGGGGTGGGGTGGGCTCCATTATTGCCTTGCCTTCTGCATGTTTCATTAATTCCCACTGCGAGCCTGAAATTGGCACTTGCACTGCCGATATCTGTCTCTTGCTTTTGCCTCTTGATTGTTTTCTGCTGCTAATTCTAGGAGAGCCACGGGATGGTGGTGGGCGCAGGGATGGGAGCACACATGGCTCAGAGCTCCAGGTGGTTGGGTGGAGAATATTGGCCCAAACTTCCCCCAGTGATTAAATTGGGCAGCTGTGGAAGAAAAGGGGGAGATTTCTTCTTATCTCAACAGGGTTAAGGACACCAGACTTATCTGGTGAATACACTGCCCCATACCAGCCTTTCGTTTAGTTATGGTGGCTTCTATCTCGGGCAGAACTGAGATTGTAGTGATCGGCTGCGGCAACCTGATGAATCCAGGACTTGCAGTGGAGCTGAGGCAGAAAAAGGGCTTTCGCCTTTTCACCAAATGCGCTGCAAGTGATCTGGGAGAGCCCCCAAGTGACTGGGTGTGAACAAACACTGTCAAAATGGGGGAGGAGGTTTCAAAGTGGACCCCACAAAGTTATACAGCTTGTAAATACGTCTGGAATTTCCCAGACCTAGCTGGAATACTGTGAAAACTGTGGAATACTGTGAAAATTGCTTAAAAAATGGCTGGGAAAATCTAGGCATATGGCAACCCATGTCAGCAGTGTCGTTTTTGGTGATGTTCTTTTAAAATAGCTCAAAAACTCTTTTTGAGATTTTGCAGAAAAAGAAGCTCAAAACTTTGGCCCCAAACCCACCAACGCTCAACAACTTTTCTGTCCAGATTTTCACTTTTTGAATCATAGAATCATAGAGTTGGAAGAGACCACAAGGGCCATCGAGTCCAACCCCCTGCCAAGCAGGAAACACCATCAGAGCACTCCTGACATATGGTTGTCAAGCCTCTGCTTAAAGACCTCCAAAGGAGGAGACTCCACCACACTCCTTGGCAGCAAATTCCACTGTCGAACAGCTCTTACTGCCAGGAGGTTCTTCCTAATATTTAGGTGGAATCTTCTTTCTTGTAGTTTGGATCCATTGCTCCGTGTCCGCTTCTCTGGAGCAGCAGAAAACAACCTTTCTCCCTCCTCTATGTGACATCCTTTTATATATTTGAACATGGCTATCATATCACCCCTTAACCTCCTCTTCTCCAGGCTAAACATGCCCAGCTCCCTTAGCCGTTCCTCATAAGGCATCGTTTCCAGGCCTTTGACCATTTTGGTTGCTCTCCTCTGGACACGTTCCAGTTTGTCAGTGTCCTTCTTGAACTGTGGTGCCCAGAACTGGACACAGTACTCCAGGTGAGGTCTGACCAGAGCAGAATACAGTGGCACTATTACTTCCCTTGATCTAGATGCTATACTCCTATTGATGCAGCCCAGAATTGCATTGGCTTTTTTAGCTGCCGCGTCACACTGTTGGCTCATGTCAAGTTTGTGGTCAACCAAGACTCCTAGATCCTTTTCACATGTACTGCTCTCAAGCCAGGTGTCACCCATTTTTTTTGCCCAAGTGCAATACTTTACATTTCTCCCTGTTAAAATTCATCTTGTTTGTTTTTCCCCAGTTCTCTAATCTGTCAAGGTCGTTTTGAAGTGTGATCCTGTCCTCTGGGGTGATAGCCACCCCTCCCAGTTTGGTGTCATCTGCAAATTTGATCAGGATGCCCTTGAGTCCATCATCCAAGTCGTTGATAAAGATGTTGAATAAGACCGGGCCCAAGACAGAACCCTGTGGCACCCCACTAGTCACTCTTCTCCAGGATGAAGAGGAACCATTGATGAGCACCCTTTGGGTTTTTGAAATATGGCAACCCTAGAACTAGCAATCTCAACCGTTTGAACCAACCTCTGAGGGTGCCTTCCTGTGTCAGATAGAAGAGTCCAAGGCAGGCCCAGTTGTCATTATGGGGAATGCAAAATTTTGATAAAAGACCCCACTGCCTCCCCTTATCTGCAGCAGGCTCAAATTAGCCAACCCAGAGAATTGCAGTAATTAACAGTTTAAGTGCTATTGCACTTTTAGGGATGGGGGTGGCACTGTGGTCTAAACCACTGAACTTCTTGGGCTTGCTGATCAAAAGGTTGATGGTTCGAATCCCCGCAACAGGGTGAGCTCCTGTTGCTCTGTCCCAGCTCCTGCCAACTTAGCAGTTCGAAAGCATGCCAGTGCAAGTAGATAAATAGGTACCACTGCAGTGGGAAGGCAAATGGCGTTTTTGTGCGCTCTGGTTTCCGTCATGGTGTTCCATTGCACCAGAAGCGGTTTAGTCCTGCTGGCCACATGACTCGGAAAGCTGTCTGTGAACAAACTCCGGCTTCCTCGGACTGAAAGCGAGATGAGCGCCACAACCCCATAGTCGCCTTTGACTGGACTTAACCGTCCAGGGGTCCTTTACCTTTACCTTACCATCAGCTTTCTTTGATTCTGTTAGCTATGATTTCTGCATCGCAAGGGGCTGGACTAGAGCTGTCCTCTCCAACCCTGCCATTCTATGATTCTATGACTCTCCTGGCGCTGCCTTTATAACAGAAACCAGCCAGCTTTTGGATGTGAGCCAGTCCCTGCATGGGAAGCACCGAGGAGCCACAGCCAGCAGGGGCGAGGTGTGCGCCGGCCAATTAGAGATGATAGATGTCATGGCTAGCTCAGCCGTAGATGAAAACTGAAATTAAGCATCCATTAAGTGCTGAGCAATCCAGCCATTTCCCGCCTGGTCTCGGAGCGCAGTCTGCCCGGATGTCAGATGTGCCTTTAAACTATTCAGACTGGTCACTCAGAGGAAGGAGGCAGAGCCTCCAAGACGCTTGGGAATTAATTAGCACCAGTGAGTAACAGGTTAGCAATGGGGAGGAAGGGAGGGTTTGTTTGCTGCTGGCTGGTGGACATGGCTGTGAGAAACAGCAGAGGGACAACGGGAACAGGGAGTGCCTGCCTTTCAAACCTGATTTGAAGCTTGCTAGGCAAATGCAGGGAAGCGGGTGGCGCTGTGGATTAAACCACAGAGCCTAGGACTTGCCGATCAGAAGGATCGCAGTTCGAATCCCTGCAACGGGGTGAGCTCCCGCTGCTCGGTCCCTGCTCCTGCCAACCTAGCAGTTCGAAAGTGCTTCAAAAGTGCAAGGAGATAAATAGGTGCTGCTCCAGCGGGAAGGTAAATGGCATTTCCGTGCACTGCTCTGGTTCGCCAGAAGCGGCTTAGTCATACTGGCCACATGACCCGGAAGCTGTATGCTAGCTCCCTCTCAGAAGTAGATCAGGGGGAGCAGGCCTCCCCATGCCCAGTGACTGCAAGGATCCATTGGATCAAAAAGAAAGCAACTAATACATGTAATAAATAATAGCAATATAGAACAGTACTCCCTGCACACAGCAAGCTAGCACTTCAGGATTCCTGCCTGCCCTTTTCCCTAGTCATTGACCTACTAGCTTTCTCTGGGCAGGGCACTTTTTGTGTGGCAGAGTCCTCTGCTGTACAAGACTGTGAACTGTGGAATTCCAATGGGAGAAGTATCAGCCCTTCCAGAATCCTGCAGAAAACTAGATCTTTGTTCTATTTCTGGGCTGCATCGTGTTTCTTCTTGGGCGTGTGAGCTACCCCCATACCAAATTCCCGGAGACCCCTGCATGGGGAGTATTACTCACGACAGCAGTTTGTTTGTTTCTAGGTAATTAAAAGGCCATGAAGGAAGAGTTATATGTTGTAGGCAGCCTGCTGCTCCAAGATAAACATAGAGTTTTATCGAGGATGAATATCATGGCTGGCCCAGGCCGTTTGTTTTCCTAGCTCCAGACCATTACGCAGTCATAACGGATGCTTCCATTAATGTTATTGCCGTTGTATAAAATAATGCCGCTAAATATCCCCAGAAGGAAGGAATTAGTGTGCTGGTAAGCTGGCCCTGTCACTTCAGGACTTTGCTAGTCAGCAGCCGTTGCTGGGAAAATCAATTCCAAAAGGATCTTAAAAGAAGATAAATTAGGCATATCAGTTCCTCGGAAGATTCATTTCAATAAAATACAGCATAAATCACACCTGGAAACAGTGGGCGGCCCAATCAGGAGCGCTGGTGGCTTCAGCGAACCTTGCACAGGGAGCGTCTCACTGCTGGAGAATCCTAATTATCTTAGGATATTTATTTGCTGACACACAAACTTGTAACACTCCCTTTGCGCAGTGACACAGTGCTTCTCCGAAGAATCAGGGCCCGCATAAAAACAGCTCTCTTCCTATAATCAGTTAAGTCTCTTGACTTACTGGAGGGCATTATTCATATTATTATTTGATTGCATTTAAACACCACTTCTTTCCTCCAAGGAGGTCCATAGTTTTTCTCTCCCCTGTTTTGTCCTCACAACAACCCTGGGAGGTCGGGCAAGGCTGAGAGTGAGGTACTGGCCCAAGATCACAGCACAGACATCTTCCTTCGCTCACTAAGTTTTGGGAGAAAGAATTGAGCTGTATAAACATGACTGAGCGGAAAAAGTTAAAATTTCCAGAGGAAATATTCTTTTGAATTATGTACCTGTCATGTGGAATTTGGCAACTGGACAACGTAAATGGATTCTTTTGTGCCCGTACTATGGCCAAAAGACATATGGATGCACTAGAAGGATAAATCTATGTCCCCCTTCAGTCAATGGATTGAAAATATGACAACCCTCGCAATTTATGAACGGATTGCTTGTAGGCTATGTACGGACAAGTATAACGATATTTGGAACGTGTTTATAAAAAAATATATCTGGGTATGAATAACACTACAGTGGTACCTCGGGTTACAGATGCTTCAGGTTACATACGCTTCAGGTTGCAGACTCCGCTAACCCAGAAATAGTGTCTCAGGTTGAGACTTTGCTTCAGGATGAGAACAGAAATCGTGCAGCGGCAGCGGGAGGCCCCATTAGCTAAAGTGGTGCTTCAGGTTAAGAACAGTTTCAGGTTAAGAACGGACCTCCAGAACGAATTAAGTTCTTAACCTGAGGTACCACTGTATCTATGTATTTGGATAATAATAACATTGATATACCTACATACGCGGGTGGCGCTGTGGGTTAAACCACAGAGCCTAGGGCTTGCTGATCAGAAGGTCGGTGGTTCAAATCCCCACGATGGGGTGAGCTCCCATTGCTTGGTCCCTGCTCCTGCCAACCTAGCAGTTTGAAAGCACATCAAAGTGCAAGTAGATAAATAGGTACCACTCCGGCAGGAAGGTAAACAGCGTTTCCATGCGCTGCTCTGGTTTGCCAGAAGCGGCTTAGTCATGCTGGCCACATGACCCGGAAGCTGTATGCCGGCTCCCTCGGCCAGTAAAGCAAGATGAGCGCCGCAACCCCAGAGTCAGTCACGACTGGACCTAACGGTCAGGGATCCCTTTACCTTTACCTATATACTATACAGGCATATATGGAACTGTAGTTGTTTGCATATATAACGCTATAATATACCTTCCCCCTTTAATTTATTTTTTATTTCTATTTTATTTTGTTCAACTGAAATATTTATTAATAAAAAAGTGATTTAAAAAACCACAGCCCAGACAGTTCAGTGTGGGTGAATCTTCTCAAGTTGAGGAGCCCAGCAGAGTTAAGTTCCAAAAGCACAGTCAGGGACTGAGTAGAGCAGGCTTCCTCAACCTCGCCCCTCCAGATGTTTTGGGCCTACAACTCCCATGATCCCTAGCTAGCAGGACCAGTGGTCAGGAATGATGGAAATTGTAGTCTCAAAACATCTGGAAGGCCAAGGTTGAGGAAGCCTGGAGTAGAGTATAGATGATGATGATGGTGATGATGATACTCTTGCAACTTTTTTGGTTAGTATTGTCATGGAAGACAATGGAAGAGTGCGCCTTCAAGGATGAAGTCAAATCTTTGGAGAGTTATAGCACTTGCTGTGGCTGTAGAGACTGATACCGGAGCAATATTGAGCATTTTCAGCTCACAGTCCATGATGGTTGGACAACCCAGGATACATGGTCCTGACGTTCCAGCTTGCTAGGGGCAAGAGGGTTTGTTTTTTGCCTTGTGCAGTAGTTCTGTCCGTTTGTCGAGTGATACTCTGAGCTAAATTTTAATTGATTAATGAGTTTTGATATCTTGATTTCAAATTTCCGCAAGAGTAAAAATAATCTGGAGCAAGCATATATTCTTACTTTTTGATTATGCATGTCTATATTTCATGGCAAGCATCATCCTGGAAGAGGCATTCATCTTTGAAATATTTGCCCTAGGATCATTTGGTATTAGGCACTCACACTTCAATAAATTATAACAGGTTGGGGAGCTCCACTAAGGCTGCAGTCCTAACCTCCCTTTCCTCCTGGGCATAAGGCCCATTGATTTAAATAAGGCTTACTTCTGTGTAGGATTAGGATTGTACTGCAAGTCTGTGGCTTCTCTGGGCAATTCTGATTCCACAAAAAGAACCCAAGCGGATGTTAAATGTGATAGGTTTCCAGACAGCAGCTGAGTTTGTCAGTCTAGTCTTGGAAGTGTCGTGGATATCGGTCTGCCAAGGGTTAGTCTGACAAGATTACAGAATTGCTTCTTATGGATAAGATGCCTGCAGAGATCAAAGCCAACTGAAATGTGACATTCTTGAAAAAATGGTTTCCATTGATGAATTATGGAGCCTCGAGGACAGAAATATGGAGACAAACCAAGAAGATTATGCTTCAGGTTTTCCCCCAGTGTTGCTCACAGTAGTGCTTAATCGTATAGAAGTCATAGTTTATGGAAGTTTGTACAAGCGCAAAGTTATCTCTGTTGCTCCAGATTCAAGATAAAACACAGACACCCAACTTAGGAACAGACTCACAGACTGAATCTCAGCACAAGACCCCGGGCTGCTGAACTGGTGTGCCTTAATCACTTTTATAGACGGAACTGTGTTGTTACCATAGCAACTGTCCTGGCTGACCTTGTACCTGTTAGCTTATCTAATCCATGGAGTGCTTTGTGCCCGTGAAAGAAACCAACCCCTTTCTTCATGAGACCAGGGCCCTGTAGGATCTGATTTCTTTCCACAGGGCCTGTAACACAGAGCCTTTGGCTTGGAATCAACTTGATCCCCTCCCCCTCTATCCTTTTCCCTTTTTCCTTCTGTGATGGAACTCCTATTTGGGGACTTCCCTGGCTTTTTTCTGGCCCATGTAGGACCAGTCTGGATAGTTGGCCTTGGTGAAGATTTGACTTTTTTTGTTTTTGTTTTTTTTTAAAATGATGTTTATTGAGAATTTTAGAATTACAAAAAAAAAACAAAGAGAAAAAGAAGGAAAAAAACAAGAAACAAATAGCAATTAAACAATACAAATCGGTAAGAATCAAAATCAACAAGCAAAAACAAAACACATAACACATCAAAATCAGAAAGCAAAAATAGGCCACAAATATTTAAAAACAGATCCAATATTCCCAAATCCTTAACTGTCATTACCTTATTTCATTGACCTCCTCACACCTCCCTTTTTTTGTATTCTAGTTGTTGATTGTCACAGCAAATCCTTTCCATTTTTAATAATATTCTGTCATTAAATTACCTTAATCTATTTTAACTTTATCTTCCCATAAAGAACCCTAAACTTAAAACTTAAATCTTATTTATACCAATTTCTCATAACCATAGCATATTCTTACATAGTTCTTTTTAACATTTCTGCTAAAGCCAAATAATTTCGTTCCAACATTTTTCTAATACTCATTGATTTTAGAAAACATTCCTAAGTAGAATTTTTTAAAACTTTCTTCCAATCTTTATCCAACGTCTCTTCCTCCCGGTCTTGGGTTTTGTCAGTCCTTTCTATCTCATCCTTCTAGTTCATTAACCTAGTAACCTTATGTCCGAGGCCCTTAAGTCTCTTCCATGTCCCTTCCGCAGATCATCTTCATATTTATACCTGTACTTTACTTTGTCTTCTGCTCCTTTCACTTGTGGAGACTCCAGCTTGGCAATATTTTTGTCCCTTCTCGACAGATCAACCCCTTCTCCATAGTCCACACTGAACTCCATGTGGTATTTAAAAGCATGTTTCAAGGTCCCTCCAAAGTTGAGGATCCCCACAACTCCAAACTCCTCCCGGCCCAACGCCAGACTTGAAAAGTCAAAACATCCCTGCATGGGGGGTCTATCCAGCCCCCCATCTCCAAGCCAAACAAGACTCTATCTCTCCAAATCTGGCTTTTTCCAGGTTCATTCGTCAGGTCCAACAACTCATGTTCCTGCTGGGCCACAGTTCCCTCCATCTCTGCCTCCCAGGGTCCAGCCGCAACCTCCTCCCTCATCTGATCTGTCAGAGCACACTCCTGAATTGATTCCTGAGTGGGTTCTATATAGATACCCACTACCTGCCCAAAATTTCTGATCTCAACAGTCATCAAATCCGTCTTCTCATGTAACTGTTCCAATAAAGCACTTGTCTTGCAGAAAGCACGCACCAGAGCCTCCGAGTACATTGTTGTACAAGGTCAAAGTCTAATCCCATGATCTTAATCTATTGCAGCTGCATAGCTCCCCAGTTCAGATTTAATAACAGTTTCACAAGCTCCCTCTAGGGGAAGAACTTCTATTCTTTTTTTAAAGCAGATCTAACAACAAAGTTTCCTTTTTCAGATATTTTGTCAATATTTTTTTTCCTTTTAACTGCAAAGGAGAACAATAGAATCACTATATTTATTTTCTTTTAACTGTCTGTCAATAACTGTTTGCTATAGTCAATGAACTCCAGTGGATTGATGTGTTCATTCCAGTGGAATTTGCTGCCAAGGAGTGTGGTGGAGTCTCCTTCTTTGGAGGTCTTTAAGCAGAGGCTTGACAACCATATGTCAGGAGTGCTCTGATGGTGTTTCCTGCTTGGCAGGGGGTTGGACTCAATGGCCCTTGTGGTCTCTTCCAACTCTATGATTCTATGATTCTATGATTCTATGATTCTAACTCCGAAAACGTCTGTCCTGACACCCTGCTCCCAGGTTCAAGACGGTGGAAAATTGCTTTTCTTTACACACTCTTCTGCAGGTTTAAGCAGTCCAGAAAAAAATCCCCCCTCTTCTCCTGCTTCCAAAGGGGGTTAGTAATTTTAGATGATGAAAGTTGATCCTTTACAAACGGTTTTCTAAACTCTAGCTTGCCATGTCTTTGCTTTAATCTTTCTACAAAAAGCGGAAGGCTGACTTCCTGTTTAGACCTTCCCGCTTTGGTGCCAAATTAAAAAGAATTTCTTAGTCCAATTTTCCATTCTACTCACGGGTCGTTGTTTAGAGTCCAATTGTCCAAATTTAACCTACTCACGGGTAGTTGTTTTTGTAGCCAGATTGATGTTTTCATCCCCAAAAAGTTTTTGATTTGAGTTTCTACGGAAATGTTGTATTTTAATTTTGTTTTTAAGTTGTATTTTTAATCAATTGTTTTATATCTGGTGTTAACCGCCATGAGCCCAGTCTTGGCTGGGGAGGGTGGGGTATAAATAAAATTTATTATTATTTATTATTATTCATGTCCAGCTCCTCCAACAGAGAGGTATGCAAGGGAGTCCAGCAGCAGAGGTCTTCCATCTAATTCCTCTTCTTCCAGCACGGCAGGGGTATGACCCTTCTCTCTGTTTTGTTTTTTCCTCCCAACAGAGTGATGACATCACCAAGGTGACGAAGGCAGCAAAGATTGTGGAGCGGATGGTCAACCAGAACACCTTTGACGACATTGCCCAAGGTGTGCAACACCTTTGGAGTAATCAGGAGTCCCGTTTTTTTGTTCCCATAACCGCAAATCCACACTCTTCCAGTTTCTAGCTCCTACCCTTTCCTCCCTCCTTAACAGTTCACCAATGAGCACCAGTGAATGTGTGCAGTGATGTAACAGGATTCCCCAGGTTCAAATGGATTCCCCTTTGCGCTGCGATTTAATTAAATGTGTGCATGTTCATCAGTAACAGAAGAGTGGTGGTGGTGGAGAAGAGATTGCATATGCTCCCAGTCTGAAATTAAATTTGAGAAATTATCCGAGTTAAACCGGAAAGCAGGCAGAGTGGAGTGGAGTGCAGGACAGAGCAAAACAAACCCATAGCACAATAATACTGGGATGAAGGAGGGGACATCCTCACCTGGCAGCTGGGTGACCTTTGGCCAGTGAGTGCCTCTCAGCTTAAAGTACCTCACAGAGTTGATGTGGGGATTAAATGAGGAAGGGGAGAGAACCATGCCTGCCCCTTTGAGCTCGTTTGAGAAAGCAGTGGAATGTAAATGGAATAAATAAATAAATTCAATTCATCCCTAATTTTAACAGGACACATCGGGGGGAAATGGACTTCCCACATTGCAGCGGGTTGGGCTAAATGACCCTTGGGGTCCCTTCCGATTCTCTGATTCTCTGACTCTCAGCTGTCAGTGTCTGTTGCACAGTTCTGCTGGATCTCTCAGCAGCGTTTGATACCATCGACCATAACATCCTTCTGGACCGTCTTGAGGGGCTGGGAGCTGGGGGCACTGTCATACAGTGGTTCCGCTCCTTCCTCCTGGGCCGTGTTCAGAAAGTGGTGGTGGGGGATGAGTGTTCAGACCCCTGGGCCCTCACTTGTGGGGTGCCTCAGGGTTCTGTCCTCTCCCCCATGCTTTTCAACATCTACATGCAGCCACTGGGAGAAATCATCAGGGGCTTTAGGCTGTGTGTCAATCAATATGCAGATGATACCCAGCTCTACCTCTCTTTTAAATTGGAACCAGTGAAGGCGGTGAAGGTCCTGTGTGAGTGTCTGGAGGTGATTGGAGGATGGATAGCAGCTAACGGATGGAGGTTGAATCCTGACAAGACAGAAGTTCTGTTTCTGGGGGACAGGAGGCGGGCAGGTGTGGAGGACTCCCTGGTCCTGAATGGGGTAACTGTGCCCCTGAAGGACCAGGTGCGCAGCCTGGGAGTCATTTTGGACTCACTGCTGTCCATGGAGGCACAGGTCAATTCTGTGTCCAGGGCAGCTATTTACCAGCTCCATCTGGTACGCAGGCTGAGACCCTACCTGCCCGCGGATTGTCTCCTGCTTAGACTACTGCCATGAGCTCTGCGTGGAGCTACCTTTGAAGGTGAAACTACAACTAATCCAGAATGCGGCAGCTAGACTGGTGACTGGGAGTGGCCGCCGAGACCACATAACACCCGTCTTGAAAGAATTACATTGGCTTCAAATGCAGCATAGGCATAGAATGTCTCTGAGCTCAATTCAAGTGTTGGTGGTGACCTTTAAAGCCCTAAATGGCCTCGGTCCAGTATACCTGAAGGAGCATCTCCACCTCCATCGTTCTGCCCGGACACTGAGGTCCAGTGCTGAGGGCCTTCTGGCGGTTCTCTTGCTGCGAGAAGCCAAGTTACAGGGATCCAGGCAGAGGGCCTCCTCGGTAGTGGCACCCGCCCTGTGGAACGCCCTCCCACCAGATGTCAAAGAGAACAATAACTCCCAGACTTTTAGAAGACATCTGAAGGCAGCCCTGTTTAGGGAAGCTTTTAATGTTTGGTGCATTACAGTATTTTAATATTTTGTTGGAAGCCGCCCAGAGTGGCTGGGGAAACCCAGGCAGATGGGCCGGGTATAAATAATAAATAATAATAATAATAATAATAATAATAATAATAATAATAATTATTATTATTATTATTATTATTATTATTATACCTGAGTCAAGTGAAAACTGGCCCTGACCGTAGATCACGTTGGCCCAGCCGTACATGGATCAAAAACCTATTTCTGAATGTGATTGTTCCCCTTCCTAGATTTCAAATACTTCGAAGACACATCTGATGAGTACAGAGATAACCTGGGGACCCTCCTTCCACTGTGGAAGTTTCAGTATGATAAAGCCAAGAGACTGGCAGTCACTGCCCTCTGCTGGTGAGTCGATTCCATGCAGCTTTCAATTGCTTCATTATGAGCGCTTCGAAAGGAGGGCATGCCTTTGGTATCGCCTGGGTTGCTTTTGCTTCATTGCTTGGGGATTCAAACAAAATTTTGTGCAGAAGTGGTGAAAGAGAACTGCTTAAGCTACCCAGTTAGTGCACAACCTCCAGTCTTCCTTTTTAATGTCACTGTAATACACACACTCTCATGCGTTTGCCAGGCACAAATGGGCTTTTCTGGAATGCATTTGTGAAAGTTAGCGTAACATTCCACCAGCTCATATCCCTGGCTTGAAAACAGCTGCCTTCAGGTGACCACGCAAAGACATTTTTGCAAAAGTTAAAGGGACAATAAAGCAGAGGTGGCTTATTAAACGGCCTCGATCCAGTATACCTGAAGGAGCGTCTCCACCTCCATCGTTCAGCCAAGACACTGAGGTCCAGTGCCGAGGGCCTTCTGGCGGTTCCCTCCCTGCGAGAAGTGAGGTTACAGGGAACCAGGCAGAGGGCCTTCTTGGTGGTGGTGGCTGCCCTGTGGAACACCCTCCCATCAGATGTCAAAGAAATAAACAACAATAATAATAATTTATTAATTATACCCCGCCCATCTGACTGGGTCTCCTCAGCGATTCTGGGTGGCTTCCAACCAAATATCAAAAACAACACAGTGTCAGACATTAAAAACTTCCCTAAACAGGGCCGCCTTCAGGTGTCCTTTAAAAGTAAAATAGTTGTTTATTGCCTACCTGACATTTAGAAGACATCTGAAGGCAGCCCTGTTTGGGGAAGTTTTTAATGACTGATGTTTTAATGTAATTTTAATCTTTTGTTGGAAGCCGCCCAGAGTGGCTGGGGTAACTCAGCCAGATGGGTGGGGTATAAATAATAAATTTATTAATTATTATTATTATTATTTTATTATATACCAGATGTTGCTGAACGAAATGCATACCGTGATTTGTTTAAATCACCAATTGCAATATGTAAATGTAATCCCTTAATTAATCAGTGTAGTTGTTTAGTTTAAAATCCAGCGAGATGTTCTAAAGATCTTCAGTTGGTTCAGAGTCTCAGTTATTATAAGCCCATTTAAACATATTTCTGACAATACGCGTCTTGCCCTTTCCCTCAGCTTCTTCTTGGCCTCCAGTCAAAAGGGAGACATTCTTGTTGGCAGGGGGAAAGGGGGCACAGTCTTATGGTTTGGGGTCCTTCTGACAGGCTGTTCCATGGCCCTGGGATCCCACAGCTAATCCAGGGGGTGACAGAAACAGAGGAAATCATTCTTTGTGTTCATTCCAAAGAAAAAATACGAGCATAAGAAGTGCCTGCTGGACCCGCATCCTATTCTCTGGGAAACTCAAATCAGGATTTGGGCACAAGAGCTCTCTTCCCTCCTTTGGTTTGGGCAAAAAAATCCTATTTGGTGTGTGGTTCAGAGACCATACCGTGCCACATTCTTGCTTGATTCTTCCCCCTGGTGTGCACAAATCAGCTTCACAGCAAAAATCACACATTGTTGTATTTTAATTAGCTAGTTAATTAATTTGGCTCTCTGAAAACTGTCAATCGACATAAGGAGCAACAGTCAGCAAATACGCTTGATTGGTTAGCATATTCCTGAACAAGCAACAAGCACATTCCACATGGACAAAATCCTCTTTAAATTGAAGCAGAGTTCAGAATTTGAGAAACATCTTTCCTGAGTGTCCTTATTAGTTAATCCTGTCAACAATATTTCCTAAATTCAGTGGTTTTCCAGGAAATAGCCAGTCTCGTTGTTTTGCCACCTACCGCCAGGATCATAGCATTCCTGGAAATTGTAAGGTTATTTCTTTTAGGAGCATAGGTAAGATGTTTTATGCTGGGTTTGACTGTCCATGTGGCCTTGCGTTGTCTCCGCTGATGGCAAGTTCCTCTGTAGACTCTGTGGTGGAGGCCTTTCGGATCACATTATACCAGATCCTTTTAAGCTGGAGATATCAGGGATTGTACGTGGAACCTTTTGTATGCAAAACATTCATGCACTCTAAAGGAAAGGGTAAAGGGACCCCTGACCATTAGGTCCAGTCGTGGCCGACTCTGGGGTTGCGACGCTCATCTCGCTTTATTGGCCGAGGGAGCTGGCGTACAGCTTCTGGGTCGTGTGGCCAGCATGACTAAGCCACTTCTGGCGAACCAGAGCAGCACGCGGAAACGCCGTTTACCTTCCCGCCGGAGTGGTACCTATTTATCTACTTGCACTTTGACGTGCTTTTGAGCTGCTAGGTTGGCAGCAGCAGGGACCAAATAACAGGAGCTCTACTCAGTGCTTTTTTTCCTAAAAAAAATGTTTAGGGGTACTCTCATTTTCCTACTCATATTGAAATACTGCCCCTCAATGAGGCCAACCTTAGATTCACAAAATATTTAGGGGAATGTGTATCCCCAGAAAAAAAGCAGTGTGTCTACTACTGACCAGTGGACGCTGGCTTTAATGAACTGTGCCTCCATCTCAAAGCTTCTAGCAGCCGATAAATCTTCCTAACAAGCTGAACTCGAAGCTTAGGGAAGCCAAGTCAGGAGGTCGTAGAGGCCTTTAATATCAAATATGAATGGGTGAAAAGGGATGTAAATCTGGATCTGTGCTCCACATCCATAAGCACTGGGCGAGGGTCCCCTATTTTTTCATCTGGCTTAAAATATTCCGGAGGAATTTTCCAAAGTGCCTGAGCGCACAAGGCCCACATTGACACACCGCTGTTCATAAGTGTCTCCAGGAACACAGTCCTCATCTGTAGACCCACAAAAGTCCATTCAGATGTGACGGAAATAAGCAGCTATCCTATCTTTAAAAGACATCTGAAGGCAGTCCTGTTTAGGGAAGTTTTTAATATTTAATGCTGTATTGTTTTTTACACTTGATTGGAAGCCGCCCAGAGTGGCTGGGGAAACTCAGCCAGATGGGCGGGGTATAAATAATATATTCTTCTTCTTCTTCTTCTTCTTCTTCTTCTTCTTCTTATTATTATTATTATTATTAACGTGCACAGTATAAGCATGTGTCGCTGCATACCATTTAGGTGGCTTAAATGCTAATGGCCCCATTTTTCTTACAGGAACCCCAAGTACAAGGATTTGTTTATCGTGGGACACGGCTCATGTAAGTTAGTTTGAAAATGAAACGATGGAGATTCTTCTTAACTGATAGTGCGAGGAGAGCTTTTCAAATGGTGTACCTGCCAGGGCTGGTGCGTTTCCTCCCGGACCACTTCTGACACATAGGACACTTTGTCTCTTTCTTCTCTGTGCTGTCTGCCGAGTCCGGCTATCCTTACTGCTCCTTGCCTCTGGGCTTTTGGGGAAGGCATGGTTAATGCATATCAAAACAGTCTTCTTTTTGAGCAAGCTGTGCTCACGGCTGTCAATACTGAGCCTTGCTTCCTGGACCAAGGAGGTGACACAGGGTCTGGCTTGATCCCTGACAGCCACATATCTTCACCCTGGCACTTCCAAGGATCTGGAGCCAGGCTCGTTTTGCTTCCTTCTTATGCTACTCTAAAATGTCAGAGCGAAGAAGCAGAATAGCTTTGTGCTTGTCTTGGTGCGCAGGTGCACAGCCTGGGAGTCACAGTTGTCCATGGAGGCGCAGGTCAATTCTGTGTCGAGGGCAGCTGTCTGCCAGCTCCATCTGGTACGCAGGCTGAGACCCTACCTGCCCGCGGACTGTCTCGCCAGAGTGGTGCATGCTCTGGTTATCTCTGGCTTGGACTACTGCAATGCACTCTATGTGGGGCTACCTTTGAAGGTGACCCGGAAACTACAGCTAATCCAGAATGCGGCAGCTAGACTGGTGACTGGGAGCAGCTGCCAAGACCACATAAAACCAGTCTTGAAAGACCTACATTGGCTCCCAGTACGTTTCCGAGCACAATTCAAAGTGTTGGTGCTGACCTTTAAAGCCCTAAATGGCCTTGGTCCAGTATATCTGAAGGAGCATCTCCACCTACATCATTATGCCCGGACATTGAGGTCCAGCACCGAGGGCCTTCTGACGGTTCCCTCCCCTGTGAGAAGTGAGGTTACAGGGAACCAGGCAGAGGGCCTTCTCGGTAGTGGCACCCGCCCTTTGGAACGCCCTCTCACCAGATGTCAAAGAGAAAAACAACTACCAGACTTTTAGGAGACATCTGAAGGCAGCCCTGTTTAGGGAAGCTTTTAATGTTTAATAGGTTTTTGTATTTTAGTGTTTTGTTGGAAGCTGCCCAGAGTGGCTGGGGAAACCCAGCCTGATGGGTGGGGTATAAATAAATTATTATTATTATTATTATTATTATTTATTATTATTATTAATACTTTCTGCTGAAACCCGCCCAACTTTCCAGAAAACACCTGCTTTCTTTCCTTTCTGACCATTGGCATTTGTTGTTATCGTAAGTCTTTACAGTGGTGCCTCGCAAGACGAAAAGAATCCGTTCTGTGATTCTCTTCGTCTAGCGGTTTTTTTTGTCTTGCGAAGCAAGCCCATTGACGGATTAGCGGAAGAGCGCTATTAGCGGCTTTTAGAGGCTTTTAGAGGCTTTTAGCGTCTTATCTGCTGATCGGATCATCTGATAAGCGGCTTAGTGCTATTAGCGGCTTTTAGCTGCTTTTAGCGGCTTATCTGCTGATCGGATCAGCTGATAAGCGGCTTAGCGGCTTAGAAAAAGGGGGGGAGGGGAAAAAAACCAGCAGGAACTCGCAAGACATTGTCGTCTTGCGAAGCAAGCCCATAGGAGATCCGTTTTGCGAAGCACCTCCAAAACGGAAAACTCTTTCGTCTAGCGAGTTTTCCGTCTTGCGAGGCATTCGTCTTGCGGGGCACCACTGTATGTGCGTACGCCTGTTTTGCTCACTTGGTGGCATGGATAGGCACATGTAGCGTAAGGAAGTTATGCCGCAGACCCCATCTATAACCCCTCCACACCCAACTCACAAATGGAACCAGAGCACAAGGCATTAAGGTGCTTTCTGCTGATCCTGTCATTTCTCTTTGGGACAGTCAGGAGAAGCAGAGGAGCTGCGCTGCTACGCTGTTGAAAACTTGTCCGGATGAGCCCATAAGAACCACCACCTGCAAGATGAGGCCCATAGGCTGCTCAGTCCAGCATCGTGTTCTCACAGTGGCCAACCCAATGCCTGTGTCAAACCAGCAAGCAGGATTTGAGCACGAGAGCACTTTCCCCTCCTCTGGTTTTCAGCAACTAATACAGCCAGCAACCATTTTCTGCTGGGGTTCTGTTCCTGGCCCCCACTCACATTCCATCCTGCCCTCTTCGTGGTCCAGAACAAAAGCAACATGCAAACCAAAACACAGCCATCCTTGGAAATAGACGTTTACCCAGATTTTGAAGTGCTGTTCTGCAGCCAACTAATGTGTACAAAAAAAGAATGCATATACTAGACTAAAGATATGCATATATGTATATGGGAAAGATACAAAACAAGCAGGCATAACGTACAAAAATGGGTTGTTATTAGGGGAAATTGTTTGCAGAAATGTGGGAAACCAGTGACTGCAAAAATGAGAAACAGAAAGAATCCGAAATGGACAGATTTCCCCATCCTTACCTGAAGATTTGGTGAGCCACTGCCCATCAGACTAAAGCAGGCCTTGGCTTGATTGACAGACCATCTAAGCCAGTTACAAGGCAGTTTCATGGCTTGGCCACAAGACAGGTTTCCTCTGACAGCCATTTGGCTGTGTGGTGAGTTGCACTTTGAGTTGGATATTTGGCCAGGCATAGCTTCTGGTTGTGCGAAGGAGCTGGGAGATGCATGGTTTGGGAAAGTGAAGGCATTGCCCACTGGCAGGGCGACCACCCTGATGGTGTCGTAAGGTCTTCTGAATCATCATTTGTTGTTGTTTAGTCGTTTAGTCATGTCCGACTCTTTGTGACCCCCTGGACCAGAGCACGCCAGGCACTCCTGTCTTCCACTGCCTCCCGCAGTTTGGTCAAACTCATGTTGGTAGCTTTGAGAACACTGTCCCACCATCTCGTCCTCTGTCGTCCCCTTCTCCTTGTGCCCTCCATCTTTCCCAACATCAGGGTCTTTTCCAGGGAGTCTTCTCTTCTCATGAGGTGGCCAAAATATTGGAGCCTCAGCTTCAGGATCTATTCTTCCAGTGAGCACTCAGGGCTGATTTCCTTAAGAATGGAGAGGTTTGATCTTTTTGCAGTCCATGGGACTCTCAAGAGTCTCCTCCAGCACCATAATTCATAAAGCATCAATTCTTCGGCGATCAGCCTTCTTGATGGTCCAGTTCTCACTTCCATACATCACTACTGGGAAAACCATAGCTCTAGCTATACGGACCTTTGTTGTCAAGGTGATGTCTCTGCTTTTGAAGATGCTGTCTAGGTTTGTCATCGCTTTTCTCCCAAGAAGCAGGCATCTTTTAATTTTGTGACTGCTGACACCATCTTCAGTGATCATGGAGCCCAAGAAAGTAAAATCTTTCACTGCCTCCATTTCTTCCCCTTCTGTTTGCCAGGAGGTGATGGGCCCAGTGGCCATGATCCTCGTTTTTTTGATGTTGAGCTTCAGACCATATTTTGCGCTCTCCTCTTTCACCCTTATTAAAAGCTTCTTTAATTCCTCCTCACTTTCTGCCATCAAGGTTGTGTCATCTGCATATCTGAGGTTGTTGATATTTCTTCCGGCAATCTTAATTCCGGTTTGGGATTCATCCAGCCCAACCTTTCACATGATGAATTCTGCATATAAGTTAAATAAGCAGGGAGACCATAGATAGCATTGTCGTACTCCTTTCCCAATTTTGAACCAATCAGTTGTTCCATATCCAGGTCTAACTGTAGCTTCTTGTCCATCATAGAGATCATCATTAGAGCAGGCTAAAGACTTTCCTGACTGATTGCTGGAGGTTGCAGATTAGCTTCTGCGAATCAGCCTGAACGAATTCTCTAATGCAATCCCTTGTACTAATACATTTCCAAAGCATAAAGCATCGCTAGGCACGTGTGAAGCTGACGACCGTCATTAGACTGCACGGCCTCTGAACAAATATAGCACATGGAGAATAATGTCCCAAAGTGTGTCGTCAATCCTAGCCGGGAGCTGGATTGCAGTTCAGTCATTTAAGTTCTTCAATACTTTGCCTAATTTCTTCCAGGCCAGCCGGTATATCAATTTCATTTTTAATTGGCCATCAATGTAGCCCTATCCTGTGGCATTTATGAACAAGGAGGGAAATAAGCAGATGGAGCCTGAGAAAACTGCACTGCAGCGAATTACAGGCAAGGAGCGTGGACTGGCATTGGATCTGCACCCTCCAGTTGGTGGCAGTAGATCACTATGGATCCCTCACCTGCCATCACTGATGCCTGTAGGACGGGTGGCCCCTCCTCAGTGCTGTGGGGCTGTGACTCTGCCTCTTCCCCCATCTTATTCCACACTGAGAGTGAGGAATAAGCTTACCTACCTGTCCATGAGGGCTAGGAACTTTTATTTTTTTGAGATTCCTGGGAGGCTGAATTCCCATGCCCAGTACCATGTTATAATTTTTCTTCCATTGTTGAAAATGCTACTCTTTGCTTTATAAACCAGTTCTTGTGGCAAAAATGGATTGCCTGTCTCACTCCCAATTCAAGTCCTGGGCACATAACCTTTAAAATACATTTTGGGAATTCATGTTGCATTTCTTTGGGTGCCCTTTTACCCTCAAAAGAGCCTCATGCTTCTTTGTGCCCTCGTCATTCCTGGGATGATTTCCTTTTAATCATGAATTGCTTCACGAATGCAGACACAAGAATAAGGAAGAGTTCCATTCAGAACGTCTTCCAATGCTAAGCGTATTAGGCAGCCTGCAATTTAGTGAGTGGTTGTTCCCACTTCGAAGCAGGGGCTATTTTTGCTCCGAAAAGCACCCGTATTTCAGTCGTAAGGCTGCTGAGTGCTGGAGGAATCCCTAACAATGAGCCTTTAGAGGAGCAATAAGAACATAGGTTTGCAATGAAGTGCTATAGCCTTACAGCAAGAATGTGCTGTTCCAGTCACTGGCTGTTTGTGTTCAAATTATCCTGCAATTTCAAAGCACTTTACTGCTCCCACACAAAGAGGAACCTTCCTGTTTATCTTTGCTTCTAACATGGGAAGACTCTTCGCAGATGGAACAAAAAATTGAGCTGAGCTGCTGGTTCCAGTGAACATGACATGGAGCTTATTTCATTTATTCATCTTTTATTTTGAACAGTTCCAACTTTCTTTTCATCACCGCCAGTCTCAGCGTACAGGGCAATTTAAACTCATCCAGAGTAAGCAATCCTAATTAAAAAGCCACTTGCATTTCTTGTTGTGTCTAGTTTGGATCTGCTAATATTGGACCACCAGTCAATCTATATTGTCTACTTTGGCATTAACTAACCTGCTGCCCTCCTGATGTTTGGGACTACAGTTCCCATCAGCTCCATCCATCACAGCTGATGGACATTGCAGCCCATCTGGACGGCAATAGATGGGTGAACTCTGGCCCCTCTGACCTGCTAGGAGCAGACCTTTCCAAGGTCTCAGTCAGGTGTCTTTCCCAACCTGATACCTAAAGTCATCTTCTTTTTTTAAATGGAGGCGCCATTGATAGGATTTAGAACCTTCTGCTTGCAAAGGATGTGGTATGCTACAGACCCTTCCCTATGGAAAGAGCAGAAATGCCTGGAAAGAACATCAGTGGTGCCTGAAGATCTGCCACAATGGCCCATCTAGTCCAGCCAGCCAGAGGCCCCAAAGGGAAACCCGCAAGCAGGATTCGAACACAAGAGCACTGCGTCAATCACTTCTGTGGATCCTACTGTCTTGATACAAACTGATGGACAATCAAACCACGACTGATCAGAGCCCCCATACAGATTGCGTAGGTCAAATATGGCAACGCTGCAAAGCTCCCACGCTAAGGGATGGATCTTATTATTGAAATTGAAATTGAAATACTTTATTGTCACTTGTACAACTTGTATACAGTGAGATTATACGAGCAACCCCCACTCAGCTCTCTTAGTCTTAATTCCCCTCATTTACTGATGCACACCCACCAAATCTAAAAGTCAGTTGCCCTGTTGTTATCTTTTCTAGCAGATTCACGGGACATCCCATAATATCTTGTGCTGTATTCACCACCCTCTGTAGGCACTTCCTATCAGTTGATGACAAACCAGCGTCCCACACCGTGATGCACTATGCAAGGACACTTTCTATTGTTGACCGGTAGAAGGAGATCATCAGATGTTGATTGACATTGTTCTTCTGCAATACTCTGAGGAGATGGAGTCTCTGTAGGGCTTTCTTAACCACCTGGGTTGTATTGATTTTCCAAGTAAGGTCTTGGAATAGATTCTCAAGATAGACTCTCAAGTGTCCACACTGGCCTGTGTGTTCACTGAAAACAAATGGAAAAGGTTTTTTGGTTTTTTTTGGGGGGGGGAGGGAATGACAAGAGCTGGAGGAGGGCGGATTCAAGCTGGGCAGCATGGAAGCTGCTTGAAGGAGATAATTTCATGCCCTGAATTAACCTAGATCAGTGGTTCCCAATTAGCATGTTGCTGATAATACCAAAGTTGCAGGTTCAACCCCTGTATGGGACAGCTGCATGTTCCTGCCTTGCAGGGGGTCGACTAGGTGATTCTCAGGCTCTCTCCCAACTCTACAATTCTATGATTCTATGATCAATAGTTCTTCCTAGTTACTTCCAAGCTATGAGGGATGGAAACTTGCTTATCTTAGAATCATAGAATCATAGAATCATAGAATGATAGAGTTGGAAGAGACCACAAGGGTCATCGAGTCCAACCCCCTGCCAAGCAGGAAACACCATCAGAGCACTCCTGACATATGGTTGTCAAGCCTCTGCTTAAAGACCTCCAAAGTAGGAGACTCCACCACACTCCTTGGCAGCAAATTCCACTGTCAAACAGCTCTTACTGTCAGGAAGTTCTTCCTAATGTTTAGGTGGAATCTTCTTTCTTGTAGTTTGGATCCATTGCTCCATGTCCGCTTCTCTGGAGCAGCAGAAAACAACCTTTCTCCCTCCTCTATGTGACATCCTTTTATATATTTGAACATGGCTATCATATCACCCCTTAACCTCCTCTTCTCCAGGCTAAACATGCCCAGCTCCCTTAGCCGTTCCTCATATCTTCTTTAAACAAAGGTTGGTTTTCCCGCAGCCATATTCCAATCAAGTGGTGAATCTGAGAACACAGAAAACTTCACTTGTCTCTGGCTAGAGAGAAAAAGAGAAGGAAGCAACTTTCTTTCTGGTCTGCCCCCAGACATTTCAAGTTTGTTGCACCGCAGGCTCCTTCCTCTGTGTGCAAATCTCACCTGTCATATTTCTTCAGCTCGCTCTGGAAAGAGCAATTTCTTTTCCTTCTTTAGAAGGCCTCCTTATCGCTTTTCACATGCGGCTCCCCAGCTGACGAGGATGCAACCCCAAGCCGACTAATTCAGTTCCAGGCCTTCGCTGCTTTGCATCCAGAGCTTCGACTTCAGATAGGCTCTGGGGCTTTGCAGAGATTGCTGCTAATCTCGGTTAATTTGTCGGGTGATGTTCAGTGTACTGTTTTGTGCAGACGCACACACATGTGTACATGGGTGCTTGTGAGAAAGCATATTCCCAGTGAATGGCTATGTTCACACTTCACTGTGTGAAGTGCACTGTGCATTTGATGTGTTTCCAATGCCTGGCTTTTAATCTGTGCTCACACAATATTCTCCAAAATGTAGTTTGCACAAAATGCTACTGCCCAATGACTTTTCTCTCAAACTAGCTTCACATTGCTTGGATGCCTTAAACCACTCAATTTCTCTAGCCAAGCTGTGAACACCTTTGCATGGGATAAAGCCCCGTCCCATTCCCTTCAAACCCACCAAAAACACAGAAATGAATTTAAACACTAAAGAGGCCTTGCCGGGGTGAACAGTTAATGTGGAAAGCTGTGAAACGGCACTGGGGAAAAACTCCAGTAACTTCACTGTGCTCTAAGGCAGTCACACGAACACACCACCAATGTCAGGGGAAAGGTGGTTAAAAGCTGGCAATCTGCAATCAGCTCACTGTGGTGTTTGGCTGTGATTGCAATTATCAGTTTATCTAGCCTTACATAATCAGCGCTCCAAGCCTGCCTCTTGATAGATGATGTATCGGGGGGGGGGGAGTGTTCCTAGCCCATCATATTTCCCTTTATGATAATGCAATTATGCTGCTGTTTTTACATGTTGAAGCGATATTTCTCACACCTCTTGAACCGCCATCTTTCTAAACTTACTCAACGCCTTCTAGGGAGCCTAACCCTGTACCACCAGTTGGAGGGGGGGGGGGCAGGTAGCCCTGGAGACTTCAGATCAGCCCTGGCGGTCTAGCAACCCTGCACCTGTCCATTTGGCAGAGAAGTGCGTAGTGATTTCTGCATGCAGGTGTTTGCGATAGCAGCCTGCAGTCGTGCATTTGAAGGTGTCTGGACAGACAGACTGGACTGGAACTAGCGTTCAAAGAGGAGCAAAGCAAAGCATTCATTTAACTCCCACTTGAGAAACCTCACACCAAGGAAACCAGTCCAAAACATCTCAAGGGCACCGGGTTGAGGAAGGCTGACATGTACAAATTAAATGTTTTGCACCGAAGCTCCCCTCACTTGTCTGGTTGCTGCAAATCACAGAGTGCTTCTAAGAATCTGGAGCTAACAAAAGCTTTTGCCACTTGATGGCACTGTTAAATATTTAGTGAGCAGTAAGCTGGGGGGGGTGACAGAATGTTAAAAATCCTCATAAAAGATAGCATGTCCAGGAGGTTCAAACAAAACGAAGCACTAAAGTGATATACTCAGCTATCTAATTAGAGCTTGTCACTCTAAAGAACTTTCCCCATGGATGTTATCTGCAGCTAGGATTTCAGTAGTCCAGCCACAGAATTTTTTGTAAATCAAGATTTGTCTTTGTGGTATAAAAACTCATAGACTTTGGCTATTGCTGAAAAAACAACATGCAAATTGTAGGTGTCCAGAGTGATGCAGAACCCAGCTTCTATATCATCTGGTTGGATTTTTATTTATTATGCCTTATACTTAGATGATCAACATGCACCATTCGTGCCATCTTGAGAAATATGGATATATTACTGTGTTTCTCCTTCTCCTCCTCCTCTTTGGTATGACGTAATATCCCTGCTACTATGCTTTTGGGTTGTTAGTAATTGTCGCTATGCTTCAATAAAACTTTTTTTTTTAAAAAAAAAATTAAATTGAGAGGACGGAAATGCAAGTGCTAATTTACTTCATTGTCTTTCATTATCTCTCTTGAGTATATGATAATGCTAGTTAATGCTCATTTGGTTCTACTTCCAGAATTGTGCTCATCTGTTTTCCTGGAAGGAGGCAGATTTCTGTGGCTTAACCATGTCATGGGGATGTAGACACGCTGGCTAAGAAAGCCCTCTGCATAGGAAGAACATAGTAAATTGCCTAATATGAGTCCAGACTACTGGTCCATTGTCTACACCAGGCATAAGCAAACTTGGCCCTCCAGATGTTTTTGGGACTACTTCTCCCATCATCCCTGACCACTGGTCCTGTTAGCTAGGGATGATGGAAGTTGTAGTCCCAAAACATCTGGAGGGCCAAGTTTGCCTATGCCTGGTCTACATGGACAGGGGCCTCTCCCTACCTGGGAATCACAGTTGAAATCAATTGTGATCATGGTGAAATCACTACTTGGCATTGAATGGAGGTGCGTAAAATGCTCCAGGATCATGGAAGAGTTTAAGCTGGCACATCAGCATAAAATAGGCCCAAGGTTTTTTGTTTTTTTTTAATAAGAATCTTTATTTGCGTCAGCCATTGGCCATAGCAATAAAACAACAATACAACACACAAAGAATAAAACTAAAAAGTCAATTATATAAAATACATTTTAGAGGACAACAAAATAATAGTGGCAAAACATAACGATAATAATAGTAAAATCCTAGGAGAGGAATCTGGGCGACGACGCTAATGTCACTCAGGTAGCAGCTCTCAATCTCATTGCTCTCTCGACAAATTTGGCAACCTTCTCTTTTGTCGAGCCGTTCTGGTCGGCCAGGAGTGAGAACAGCTTGGCTTCGCAAGAGTGGCCCGGGATGGCAGACAGGAGCGGCGCGATGGTCTCGTCCCTGAGATCTTTATATAGGGAGCAAGACAAGAGGACGTGTGACACAGTCTCCGCGCAGCCAGCTCCACAGGGGCAGAGCCGGTTCTCGAATGAAGTTCCTTGGTATCTACCCTCAAGAATAGCCGAGGGTAACATATTTAGTCTGGCCAGTGTGAAGGCCCGTCTGAGTTTTGGAATGGTTAAGGTAGACAAATAAGGTGCCCGAAAATCAAAGTGGGAGGGGGGCAGATAAGCGTACCAAGCACTAAATTTCTTAATATAGGCCAGATTATTTTGCTGCTCAATATCCTTCATGCGCTGCTCAATAATAGTTTTTGCCTCGGGGAGACCCATTTTCAGGAGATGCTGTGCTTGGAGGCCACATATAAGTAGTTTTTGATGCACTACTTTGGACCACCGACTTCTATGTGCATCTCGTGCTACTAGAGGTAGTAGTCCGGATGGGTTTAAATTTAAGCGAAGCCAATAGTTAAATGCCCAAGGTTGCCAACTAAACAGCTTAAACATATCCTAAAGAGAGCCTTTTTCCTTTCTCCTGCTGTTGAAGCAGACCGATAGCAATCCCTTTAGTCTAGTGTGTTTGGCTCAGCATGCCATCTGAAGCTGGGCTTATGGTTTAGCTCTCTCCAGGCCTATTTATGAGCAGTAGCCAAGCTTTAAAAGATGCCTGCCTCTTGGGAGAAAAGCAATGACAAACCCAGACAGCATCTTAAAAAGCAGAGACATCACCTTGCCAACAAAGACCTGTATAGTTCAACCTATGGTTTTCCCAGTAGTGATGTATGGAAGTGAGAGCTGGACCATAAAGAAGGCTGATCGCCAAAGAATTGATGCTTTATGAATTATGGTGCTGGAGGAGACTCTTGAGAGTCCCATGGACTGCAAGAAGATCAAACCTCTCCATTCTGAAGGAAATCAGCCCTGAGTGCTCACTGGAAGGACAGATCCTGAAGCTGAGGCTCCAAGACTTTGGCCATCTCATGAGAAGAGAAGACTGCCTGGAAAAGACCCTGATGTTGGGAAAGATGGAGGGCACAAGGAGAAGGGGACAACAGAGGACGAGAGGGTGGGACAGTGTTCTAGAGGCTACTAACATGAGTCTGACCAAACTGCGGGAGGCAGTGGAAGACAGGAGGGCCTGGCGTGCTCCGGTCCAGGGGGTCACGAAGAGTTGGACACGACTAAACGACTAAACAACAACAGCCAAGCTTTCGTTTGTGGTTTACAGCTCCTGGTTTATCTTGGAGAGCTAAGCCATGAAGAAGAGAAGAAGAAGAGTTTGGATTGATATCCCGCCTTTCACTCCCCTTCAGGAGTCTCAAAGCGGCTAACATTCTCCTTTCCCTTCCTCCCCCACAACAAACACTCTGTGAGGTGAGTGGGGCTGAGAGACTTCACAGAAGTGTGACTGGCCCAAGGTCACCCAGCAGCTGCAGGTGGAGGAGCGGAGACGCGAACCCGGTTACCCAGATTACGTGACTACCGCTTTTAACCACTACACCAAACTGGCTCGGGGTTCAGATAACACATCAAGCCAAACCATGGCATAGCTCAGGTTGCATATCAGCAAGATGACTGGGGTGGAGTAAAGGAACCTCAGTTCTTCCCTTCCAGAGCCCAGAGCCTGCATGCTTGCGTGTTTGGCTTATCACGATGTGCGAAACAGGCTAGCTTAAGGTGTCATGCAAAAAGAGGTGTCAGAGAAAGGACAATCACCCTGGAGTGGAATGACTGATTGTACCTCCACTTTTTTAAAAAAACCCAAACAAAACCCAGCAAACTTGTGACTGACGGCAGATCCACTTAAATCTACTTTAAATGTATGAAGCAGATTCAGTGCACGTTTAAAGCAAACAGTTGCTGCACAGAGGATCCTGTAAACTAGTTTGTTTAGGGTTGCCATATTTCAAACAGTGAAAATCCAGACCCCAAGTTTGCCGACATGGGTTGCCATGCGTCCAGATTTTCCTGGACATTTTTGAGCAGGGGGCAATTTCTGTCTGGACATTGCTACCGACCACAGTATTCCGGATATGTCTGGGAAATTCTGGATGCGTGGCAATCCTAAGTTAATGGTGCCACAGAAGCTGTTTTAGGGGGCGTGACGGGTATGGTTGCACTGGTCACTGCACAACAGGGGGTGCCAAAATGCTCTATAACGGAGCATGAGAGGCGCGGAGGGGGCACATTTTAGCATTGCACAAGGCGCAGCTGAAATTTGAGAGCCCTAGATTTGCCACTGGTCCTGGGAACTGTAGCTCTGTGGTAAGAAACTACAGTTCTTGTGATTCTTTGAGGACATCATGTGTTTTCAATGTTAGTTGAATATGCGTTGCACTCATTCTCTCTCTCTCTCTCTCTTTGTGTGTGTCCGTGTCCACATCTATTTAAAACTTGTCAACTTTCATATGACTGGTTTGAATCAGTAGCTTTCCACATTCAGCCCTTTGGAAAATTTCTTCTGTATTAGGGCTGCTTACTTTTAAGGGAAGGGCTGATTCTGTGATGCTTTTGATGTAATGATCTGTGGACTTTTATATGTATATTGCATATTTAATGATAATGATAATAGGCTGCAGGAAAAGGCACTGGAAGCTTCTCACCTGGGCTAATGTGCTAATGAAACGTGGCAACAAATTACATATTCATTTGAGTTTTCCCAAACCTCTTGCATTTCATAACTTCATATGGTGGAATTTAATGAGTGCCTTTAAAAAACCCAAAAATATCATGAGCAAACTAAGGAGGAAACAAGTCAGAATGCAGCAAATTAGCACCACACTCCAGCTTAGGGGTATCTTAATAAAAGTGTTACGGTGCCAAAAATTAAAAATAAAACCAAAACTTGTCAACGTAACTTCCCTAACTCAGACTAGTGAGCAAGTTGGGGAAGTCTGGCGGGAGATTTGCCCCCAAGAAGACTGGTTTTGCATCCTAAGATGTATTCATAAAGCGGCTGGATTCACCCTGACTTCCTAAACTTCATTAAAAAAAATTTGCATCATGATCCACATGATTAAGAATTGCAAATGCCAAAGACACACACTAATGCAATCCTAGTTTGGAGTTTGCATGAAACAAACTGTTCCAAACAGAAGCCTATCTATCTGAAAAGCCTGAAAATGGGAGTCTGTGGTGCTTCTCAGCAGTCTATGCTTTTGTCCATCTGTTCTAGCAGCATCAAAAAGGGGCAGATGGTCTCAATCTCCTTAATGGCAATTTTATAATAGCCAGAGGCTGCTTTCGTGCATCAGTCCCCATCACGGTACTTTCTCAAGGCTGAATGTACTAGTTCCTTTAATATTTCTTGGTATGCCTTTCATTCGCAAGTGTCCTTCTCCTGACAGAGGCATATACTAGGGTCTGATTCACCAGTAGTCATGGAAATGACTGCTTTCATGATGAGTAAGGGGTAACTTATGCGAATGAGAAATGTAGTAGCAGCCGTCCAGAAGATTAGATCTCGCTTGGAAAAGTATTTTCCAAAATGCAGTTGTGACCTCACAGTTGCTCCTGCTTCCCTTAGAATCATAGAATTGGAAGAGACCACAAGGGCCATCGAGTCCAACCCCCTGCCAAGCAGGAAACACCATCAGAGCACTCCTGACATATGGTTGTCAAGCCTCTGCTTAAAGACCTCCAAAGTAGGAGACTCCACCACACTCCTTGGCAGCAAATTCCACTGTCGAACAGCTCTTACTGTCAGGAAGTTCTTCCTAATGTTTAGGTGGAATCTTCTTTCTTGTAGTTTGGATCCATTGCTCCGTGTCCGCTTCTCTGGAGCAGCAGAAAACAACCTTTCTCCCTCCTCTATGTGACATCCTTTTATATATTTGAACATGGCTATCATATCACCCCTTAACCTCCTCTTCTCCAGGCTAAACATGCCCAGCTCCCTTAGCCGTTCCTCATAAGGCATCGTTTCCAGGCCTTTGACCATTTTGGTTGCCCTCCTCTGGACAGGCACAGAGTCCTTAAGAAAGAGTACTTTGCAGAATGCTGCTTTTATTCTTAAAAGTCGTCTTCTCCAACCACGACCGACAGCTTTATACATATCAAACGCAACCAGCTTTCTACCATCCAACCAACCCACACCCAAAACTAACATTGACCACTCTATATATGCAGGTACAATTTGGTGAAAGGTTGCATGAGTCATTGTAGGCTGCTGAATCATGCCGACTTAGTTCTTTTAGCATTAAAGAAACAGCGGCCAATTTTTAGCCGTGACAAGGGTCTTGGTTGTCCCCCTGCTCCCCATCAGATTTCCCTGCCAGGAGCTGAGGGTGATGATGGACGCTGGCTGAGATGGGCCTTTGAAGATCCAGCTCCTTGATGCTCCAGGCCAATTGACCCTTTCTCTCTCTCTCTCTTGCCCAGACGACTTTGTGAAGCAGAGCCGAGGGATGCTCCTGCTGTACACCTTAAAGAACCCCTCTTTCCCGGAGTACATCTTCAACAGCGAGAGCGGCATCATGTGCCTCGACATCCACGTGGACCACCCCTACCTGATTGTGGTGGGTTTCTACGATGGCAATGTGGCCATCTACAACCTCAAGAAGCCCGCCAGCTCCCAGCCTGGCTACAAGAGCACCGCCAAGTCTGGCAAGCACACCGACCCCGTGTGGCAGGTGAGTGGAGTGGCCCCCTTGCTCTTTCTGAAAACTGGCTTGATCCCCGGATAAATCGCAGTGTCTCACCAAGGCATTCCCAGCCAGTGTGGTGTAGTGGTTAAGAGTGGTAGTCTCATAATCTGGTGAACCAGCTTCGCGTCCCCGCTCCTCCACATGCAGCTGCTGGGTGACCTTGGGCCAGTCACACTTCTCTGAAGACTCTCAGCCCCACTCACCTCACAGAGTGTTTGTTGTGGGGGAGGAAGGGAAAGGAGAATATTAGCCACTATGAGATTCATTAAAGGTAAGGGGACCCCTGACCATTAGGTCCAGTCGTGACCGAGCGTGCAGCGCTCATCTCGCTTTATTGGCAAAGGGAGCTGGCGTTCAGCTTCCAGGTCATGTGGCCAGCATGACTAAGCCACTTCTGGCGAACCAGATCAGCGCATGGAAACACTGTTTACCTTCCTGCCGGAGCGGTACCTATTTATCTACTTGCACTTTGACGTGCTTTCAAACTGCTAGGTGGGCAGGAGCAGGGACCGAGCAACGGGAGCTCACCCCGTCGCGGGGATTCGAACCGCCGACCTTCTGATCGGCGACTCCTAGGCTCTGTGGTTTAACCCACAGCACCACCCGTGTCCCTTCTTTGAGACTCCTTAGGGTAGTGATAAAGCGGAATATCAAATCCAAACCCTTCTTCTTCTCTTCTTTAAAAGACGTCGGCACGTCATTAACCTACATAAATCTTCCCAGCTATTGAATATTGTTCAGCATATATCTCTGTCCCTTTCCTTTCTTCCTCGCCCGCACCCTCTTTTCTGAAAACGAGTCTTCCTGATACGGTGCAGCGATAAGAGTACCCTTTGAGAAGGGGGCAAGGAGTGCCATCAATACGGCTTCTCCTCATCCCAGAGGGGAGGGGTTGTGAGTGGGAGCTGTTTCCCGCAGGGGCAGGGGGGCGTGTATGGCTCCCTGCCCCTGATTGCTTCTTTTGCCGTGACCAAGTCTTGCAGCCGGCCAATAAGGCCGGCTGGTGGGCGGGGCTAGCCACATTTAAACAGCTGCGGCAGCACTCAGCTCCCAGTCTGTTCCTGCTTTCTTCGGATCTCCCTCCCTCCCTCCCTCCCTCCCTCCCTCTTAGGTCAGCTTCCTTTGCGTATTGACCTTGCTATGGACTTTGGTTGGTTGCCCTGGTTGCCCAAGGGGCCTGGTAGGACTTTTTTATCCATTTGGCAAATTGGCACCAGCCTCTTGGTTTTTTCGCCTACCTCGTAGCAACTCGTCCCAACTTTCTGGTACTGGCGGTTAGGCATTGGAATAGGTGTGCTGTGTTGGATTATTGGGTATGGGCCATCATCTACCTCTCCTGTCCGATGCCCTGCTGGTGGCTAGGGCCATGGCACGACCCCCGGTGACATCATGGGGGAGCTTCCAGTTGTATTTGAATCAACAAGCTCCTCCCATTGGTTGTCGACCCTGATATGGCTCCTGTGGAATCTGGTATTGCTGTTTCATCCAATGCCTAAGCCAATACTACTCACATGCTGTAACCAATAAAAGTTGTGGCCTCCTTTGCCCATTAACCTAAAATAATGTGTCTTTGTGGCTTTTTGCGGGTGGTGGGTCCTCAACTCACAACCTGCTTCCAGCTAGGTAGCCATTTCTCCTCTGATGCCTGGCATTTTAATGATCACATTGAAACCTGTGGCCAGACAAAGGGCCTCTGTGGCTTTTCTTTGTTTCTGAAAAAGCCAAACATGCAGGGCTTTGGCTCTGTTCACTTCAGGGGTAGAAGGGGATGTGATGGAGAAGCTAGAAGGAGAGGCCACGCGTTGTTGAAAAGTTCTGCAGGGGTAGAAAGCATCTCTGCTTCCCCTCTCTGCTTTTACAGAGCATCACAGGTCTGAAGCAGCTGCCTTAAAATAGCTACATTTAGCAATAATTTACAGGGGAAATTCTAACCACCATGTAAGAAGTTGTTGTTGTTGTTGTTTAGTTGTTTAGTCGTGTCCGCCTCTTCGTGACCCCCTGGACCAGAGCACGCCAGGCACTCCTGTCTTCCACTGCCTCCCTCAGTTTGGTCAAACTCATGCTGGTAGCTTTGAGAACACTGTCCCACCATCTCGTCCTCTGTCGTCCCCTTCTCCTTGTGCCCTCCATATTTCCCAACATCAGGGTCTTTTCCAGGGAGTCTTCTCTTCTCATGAGGTGGCCAAAGTCTTGGAGCCTCAGCTTCAGGATCTGTCCTTCCAGTGAGCACTCAGGGCTGATTTCCTTCAGAATGGAGAGGTTTGATCTTCTTGCAGTCCATGGGACTCTCAAGAGTCTCCTCCAACACCACAATTCAAAAGCATCCATTCTCCCGTTATCAGCCTTCTTTGTGGTCCAGCTCTCACTTCCATCTACTGGGGAAACCATAGCTTGAACTATACGGACCTTTGTTGGCAAGGTGATGTCTCTGCTTTTTAAGATGCTGTCTAGGTTTGTCACTGCTTTTCTCCCAAGGAGCAGTCGTCTTTTAATTTTGTGACTGCTGTCACCATCAGTAGTGATCATGGAGCCCAAGAAAGTAAAATCTCTCACTGCCTCCATTTCTTCCCCTTCTGTTTGCCAGGAGATGTAAGAAGTAAACCGTATTAAATGCTTTGGGTCTTATTCCCAGGTAAATGGGGTGAGGATTAGCCTAAAAAAATTCCCAGGGAGCACCAGGGGCGCAGGGTGAGCAGGGCAGGTCACAATAGTGGTGCTGAGCTGGTTTTTCTTTTCGTTGTTGTTTTGACCATCATGCTGATATCAACTACAGGAAAATACACACACACACACACACACACACACACACAAAATACTGAAGAACAGTGTCTGTATGTATTTACATTAAAATATAGTATATAGAAATTCTCCTGCTACTAATAATTTGCAACATACAAAAGGTTTAAAAAGAATAAAACTAAATATATATTGAGATTACAAATACAATAAGTTGTGCTATTGAACTGCCAGAATTATGACCGGCTTTAAAGTCCAACAGTGTTACGATGTTCAATAGGCTTGCAGAATATGAAAACAGGAAATCAGTTCTGAGATACGGGGGTCTTGCATGTGTTGAATTATTCGGATCACTTTAAAATGTGTGCTGTTTTCATGTGATGGTCTTGTTGAGCCTGATCCACACGAATGCTGTTGCGTGTTGGTGGGGAGGTAAAAAATCAACTTAAGGTTGACATTGCAGTTGATTTTTTCGCACACTTTGAAGTGCCCTATTCTGAATAAGCCAGCTGTGGGGTGTGCACTGGCAGGAGCGTGCCCTGGCAGGGGCTGATGGGAGTTGTTGTTCAGAGCACCTGGGAATCACCAGGTGAGGAACGCTGGGCTGCGTCAGAGACCTTCCCCTGCCGCATTTGGGACATGCAAAGCACTGAACCAGACCTGCAAACCCTCCCAAACACTGGAGTTGCTTGGCTATTCCCCAGCAGTCTCTGAAACTCAGGGACAAAGCCATTGTGCAGCCGCCGCTGCTTCTCCTGGGTCTTTTGTTTGCGTGTGATTAATGCTCTCGCTTATTTCTAAACTGCTCTCCAGGCACGGAGACCGTCGGGTCTGCGGACGGCTTCTTGCCTGGCGCTGAACGTGTCCCCGGATTACTTGTCTAGAAGGAAAGCTGCTCTGTGACGGTGCTGCCTTCGCAAGCCCTGGGCTGGGCTCTGCGGGGTGGCTCAGGGTAATCTGAGGAAAGGCAGCGCCAGAGCTTGGCTTTCGAATCTGTTTTGCGTGGCGAGATCCCGCCTCCCACCAGTAGAAATAAAGACACAGGACACAGTAATTTAGGTTAATGGGCGAAAATTAGGCCACAACTTTATTGGTTACAGGTGATGAGCGGTGTTGGCTTAGGCATTGGTCCTATCGACTACAGTGGTGCCCCGCAAGACGAATGCCTCGCAAGACGGAAAACTCGCTAGACGAAAGAGTTTTCCGTTTTGGAGGTGCTTCGCATAACGAATCTCCTATGGGCTTGCTTCACAAGACGAAAATGTCTTGCGAGTTCCTGCGGTTTTTTCCCCTCCCCCCTTTTTCTAAGCCACTTATCAGCTGATCCGATAAGCCGATAAGCTGCTAAAAGCCGCTAAAAGCCGCTAATAGCGCTAATCTGCTAATCCGTCAATGGGCTTGCTTCGCAAGACGAAAAAACCGCTAGACAAAGAGAATCACGGAACGGATTCTTTTCGTCTTGCGAGGCACCACTGTATCCGGCTTCAGCCTGGTTGCTTGAAGACCGAAAAGGATTAACACCAGCCGGGGGAGCCCTGCTGATGCACATCCACTAGGGACTCCCCTGGGGTCACCGCTCGGGGGGGGGGCTTTAGGCCCTGACCTCCACAGGTTTTGGACAGGGCAATGCCCCCCAGAATCCTTTACCGGACTACCCTTCAATATTTGGGGGAGGCGATGGCGCTCCCCACCCCATACATCTACATTACAATACCCATACCAATGCCTAACCACCAAAGCCGAGAAAGTTGTGACGATTCGCTACGAGGTAGGCAAAAAACCAAATGGCTGGTGCCAATTTGCCAAGTGGAAAACATTCCTACCAGGCCCCTTAACGGCGACCAACCAAGGTCCATAGCAAGGTCAGAAGGGAAACCTTGAAAGGCGGGCGGGTGGGAAACAAACTCAGCTGAGCGGCCGAAGAGGGAGATTCACGGCTTAGCCTTCAAACATTAGAAACGAACAAGAGAAGGCGGCCTTGAGCATGTCACCAAGGGTATCCACACCACCACTTGAGTATCCCCCACAAGTCCAGATGTTGCTGGTTTCATTGCTCTGCCCCCCAATAGTCTACACCCCCAGGGGAAACAATCCTCAAGTACAGTCATACCTCATGTTACGTCCACTTCATGTTACATTCTTTCAGGTTATGTCCTGCGGCAACCCGGAACTACCGGAAAGGGTTACTTCCGGGTTTTTGCCACTCGTGCATGCGTAGAAGCGCAAAATAATGTTGTTAGGCGCTGTGACGTTACCATATGAGAGTGCTGGAGGTGAAATAGTTAAACAGGTTACGCTATCAGAACCCAGGGGGTGGAGTCAGAGGGACTATAAAACCAGCTCTGGGAGGGGCAAAGGGGGGAGTTCGTTGGGAGTTGGGTGGTTGGTTGGAGTGGGAGTGAATTGGGACAGGGTCTGTGGGTAGGTTGAGTTAGTGTAGCGAAATAAGCTGAGTCAGGAACAGTTAGGGGCTAGGAAGACAAGTAAATATCTGAGAGGTGGTCTAGTGAGTGAGAGCAGGTAGCGGAAGTTATAGGTCTGGTTAGACACCCCATGATTGTAATTGACCGATACCCTTTATGAAACCACACGCTTGTTAAACTGCAATAAATAAAGAGAAGTTTATGTTCCAATTTAACCCTGACTGGACTCAGTATTGTACCAGGCAGGGCCTGGGTGGTGGCAGCGAGAAATAAAGTGGTGGCACAGGGATCAATAGACGGTGATACGTCCGGGGACCCTGTGTGATCGCCACAAAAGACCCAGGAGAAGCAGCGGCGGCTGCACAATGGCTTTGTCCCTGAGTTTCAGAGACTGCTGGGGAATAGCCAAGCAACTCCAGCGTTTGGGAGGGTTTGCAGGTCTGGTTCAGTGCTTTGCATGTCCCAAATGCGGCAGGGGAAGGTCTCTGACGCAGCCCAGCGTTCCTCACCTGGTGATTCCCAGGTGCTCTGAACTACAACTCCCATCAGCCCCTGCCAGGGCACGCTCCTGCCAGTGCACACTCCACAGCTGGCTTATTCAGAATAGGGCACTTCAAAGTGTACGAAAGAATCAACTGCAATGTCAACCTTAAGTTGATTTTTTACCTCCCCACCAACACGCAACAGCATTTGTGTGGATCAGGCTCAACAAGACCACCACATGAAAACAGCACACATTTTAAAGTGATCCGAATAATTCAACGCATGCAAGACCCCCGTATCTCAGAACTGATTTCCTGTTTTCATATTCTGCAGGCCTATTCAAAAAGGGGAAAAGAGAGGACCCAAATAATTACCGGTAGATGAAGGGAACGCAGTGGATGTAGCCTACCTTGATTTCAGCAAGGCATTTGACAAGGTGCCCCATGATATTCTTGTAAAGAAGCTGGTAAAATGCGGTCTTGACTATGCTACCACTCAGTGGATTTGTAGCTGGCTGGCTGACCGAACCCAAAGGGTGCTCATCAATGGTTCCTCTTCATCCTGGAGAAGAGTGACTAGTGGGGTGCCACAGGGTTCTGTCTTGGGCCCAGTCTTATTCAACATCTTTATCAACGACTTGGATGATGGACTCAAGGGCATCCTGATCAAATTTGCAGATGACACCAAACTGGGAGGAGTGGCTAGCACCCCAGAGGACAGGATCACACTTCAAAACGACCTTGACAGATTAGAGAACTGGGCAAAAATAAACAAGATGAATTTTAACAGGGAGAAATGTAAAGTATTGCACTTGGGCAAAAAAAATGAGAGGCACAAATACAAGATGGGGGACACCTGGCTTGAGAACAGTACATGTGAAAAGGATCTAGGAGTCTTGGTTGACCACAAGCTTGACATGAGCCAACAGTGTGACGCGGCAGCTAAAAAGCCAATGCAATTCTGGGCTGCATCAATAGGAGTATAGCATCTAGATCAAGGGAAGTAATAGTGCCACTGTATTCTGCTCTGGTCAGACCACACCTGGAGTACTGTGTCCAGTTCTGGGCACCACAATTCAAGAAGGACACTGACAAACTGGAACGTGTCCAGAGGAGGGCAACCAAAATGGTTAAAGGCCTGGAAACGATGCCTTATGAGGAACGGCTAAGGGAGCTGGGCATGTTGAATGGTTTTTCTTTAAATGTAAAGGTTCATCATTGTTTCACTCCATGTGTATGTCTTTAAGGGGCCGGAGTAAGGGCCAGAGCAAGATAACGAGACCCAGCTTTACAGCTGTGAAACATAGCAGGTGCTGCTGAGTTGTATTTGATTAAGGCGTGTCAGCATTTGGGTAGAGTATATAAGGAGCAGCACCTAGCTCTCCCTTTTCCCTGGGGGATGGGTTGGTGGTTGGGTCATGTTTGTTTGTTAATATATTTAGTGTAAATGGAGTTTTTGTTTTTCTTATTAAAACCTTCTTTAAGTTATTTTTGAGTCCTTTCTTTTTAATGCATGATCTCCCCAGCAAGCTCTCTGCAGCGTTACTATACTGCAAAAAGCCAACATCTTTGGTTATGGGCCCAGCTGCTGAGTGGATGACTGCATATTTTTGGACTCTGAGAAAGGTTTGAAAACTCCTTCTCCTGTTAGCGTAGTTTTTGTGGGTCTGGAAGAGTTCCAGAATGGTTGACCGGGTTCCTGAAGCTGAGAAGGCTCTGGTCTTCCCACAGCTAACAGATGAGAACTATAGTTTATGGTCTTTTCGGGTGGAGGCGCTTTTGACCTCTAGAGAAGTATGGACCCTGTAACTAATGCTTGGTCGAAAGGAGATGCAAAAGCCAGGGCGATAATTAATTTGGCAGTCAGCGACCAGCAAGTAGTCTATATAAGAAATAAGAAAACTGCCAAAGAAATGTGGGACAGTCTTGCAGCAGTGCATGTTAGAAAAGAGTCAGCGTCTGCATTGACGTTTTTCAAGCAGTTGTACCAGACGAAGTTGCAGCCTGGTGGTGATTTGGCAGCACACTTGAGACGTCTGGAGGCAATACGCGGCGAATTAATTCGAAGGGACATGGAGGTACCTGATATTCAGTATGTTTTTATCATCCTTTGTTTCCTTAATGAGGACTTTGATGGTATAGCTAGCCAGATATCTGCTGTTCCACCAGCACAATTAACTGTGGAAGGGGTAACGGCAAGATTAATGGGCGAGTTGGATAGAAGGGAGGCTTGTGCCATAAGCACTCCTGTTTCCAGAAAGAATGAGGAACGCCATATGCCAACCTGTGGTGATACAACTGCATTTAAAGCTGCAAAGCGTTGTTGGTTCTGCAATAAGCAAGGACATTTTGCAAGGGACTGCAGATCCAAAGGAAAGCAAAGTACTCCCAAGTCTGTTTCTGTTCATCAGTCACGGTCGTCAGCCCAGCAGCCAACATCGTATAGTAAAGACAGAAACGAGCCGCGAGCTTTTCACGCTCGGACTAAAGATCGTAAAAGAATTAAAGATGCCAAGTGGAAGTCTTTTGTTATCGACTCAGGAGCATCGCAGCACGTTTGCAATGATCGAAGCTTGTTTATTTCTTTCGAAGAGGAAATTGGTAATGTACATTTAGCCAATTCACAAGTCCTGCAGTCGCTTGGCGGGGTACTGTTAAACTTGACTCTTTAAACATTACAATAGCGAACTGCATTTACTGCCCGTCAGTGGACAATTTATTATCAGTAAGATGTTTTGCTCGTCAAGGCATAACTGTGCGTTTCTTAAAGTCAATGTGTGAGTTTTTCGAGGGGAACAAACGTCTATTGTATGCCCGGGAATCTGATGGTTTATATAGACTGTATTTTCGCACCTACTCCCAATCGCCTATAAATTGCAGAGCAGCACAGTCAAGACAGGGGTTGAGGAATGTAAGGCCACATTCTGGGTGTGTCCACGAGGCGCACAGAATTCTGGGACACCTGAATTTTGCTGATGTAATTAAGAAACAGAATATTGTCAATGGCCTCAACTTAAAACCATGCAAATTCTTTATGCAATGTCTATCCTGTTGCAAGAATAAGATTAAGGTTGCACGCAAGGGTAGGTGCCCAGATAGGAAAGTAACTGAGCCATTTGAGCGTGTACATTGTGATTTAGTTGGGCCACTCCCACCATCATTAGGAGGTTCTAAGTACTGGCTTACCCTCATAGACCAGTATAGTAGATATTGTTGGACTTATGCAATAGCTGAGAAGTCCCAAGCATTTGAGAAGTACAAAGTTTTTTGCAACTGGGTAAAAACGCACTTTAACAAACCTATTAAGAACCTGTTTTCTGACCGGGGCGGGGAATTTGTTTCTGAGGATTTTGAGAAATTCCTGGAAGCGCAGGGGACTACTCATGAGTTATCTTGCCCCCGAAGTCCCTGGCAAAATGGGCTTGTTGAAGTTGTGCAGCGTGACCTGCAGGCAGGGGTTAAAACTTATCTGCACGACGCTAATCTGCCCAAAGCGTTTTGGGCTGAAGCACTCAATGCCTTTTGTTATGTTAGAAATCGCAGTTATCATTCTGGTTTAGATGTCACCACCTATGAGAAGCTGTTTAAAAAACGCCCTAATTTGAAATACCTACGTATTTGGGGTTCAGATGTAATTATGCATTATCCCGCTAAGCAGAAATTGGGTGAACGTAGTGTACAGGGGAAATTAATGGGCTACCAGCAGGGGGCGTACAGAATTTACATACCAGCAACTGGCAAATTTCATATTACCAGAAGCATGATACAAACTGTAAATTGGAATGGAGTTGCTGTTTTCCAAGATACTGATGGTATAAATGATACTGAGGAAGAAGAGGTAGAAGAAGCAGCAGCAGGAGGAAATGGTGATTCTGAATTAATGGGGAAAGACAAAAAGCCTGTTGAATCTGATAATTTGTTGGATTTAAAGTCACAGGCACCCGAGGGGAGGTTAGATTCTCTTGAGTTTTCTGACCGTGAGCTTAGCCTACAGGCACCTCTTCAGTCTGACAATGATGATTTACAACCTGAAACTAGTAGTTCACCGAGTCCCATTAAGTCTGAGGAGTCTGACTCTCCTTCCGGACTGAGACGTTCAGATAGAAAGAGGCAGAAGCCACAACGTTTCGCAGATGAACATTTTAATACTGTGTATGCCAAAAAGGCGGTTTTTGAGCCAAAAAGCTACAATGATGTTCAGAATTTACCTAAGCACCAAGCTGAAAATTGGTATAAAGCTATGAACTCTGAGATAGCTTCTTTAAAAGAGCATAACACTTGGTCTCTTGTACCACAAACCCCAGATATGAGACTTATTGATTCAAAATGGGTTTATAGAGTTAAAATGAATGACAAAAATGAAGTTGTAAGGTACAAGGCAAGATTAGTTGCTAGGGGCTTTCAACAAATTCCAGGCGAAGATTATGATTTGTGCTATTCACCAAGTGTAAAATATGAAACAGTTAAGCTTTTGTTAAAAGATGCTTCACAGTGTGGAAAAGCCCACTACACAATGTTTCTCTGCTCTTAAGAGAGTGGTAATGTACCTTAAGCATACCAAACATTATAGGTTGCAGTTTACATCAAGTATTGACAAAGGTTACACATGAAAGACATGTACAAAGTATGCTTTATGTTTTTGTTCCACAATGATGAACCGCAGGGGAAATGTTGAATGGTTTTTCTTTAAATGTAAAGGTTCATCATTGTTTCACTCCATGTGTATGTCTTTAAGGGGCCGGAGTAAGGGCCAGAGCAAGATAACGAGACCCAGCTTTACAGCTGTGAAACATAGCAGGTGCTGCTGAGTTGTATTTGATTAAGGCGTGTCAGCATTTGGGTAGAGTATATAAGGAGCAGCACCTAGCTCTCCCTTTTCCCTGGGGGATGGGTTGGTGGTTGGGTCATGTTTGTTTGTTAATATATTTAGTGTAAATGGAGTTTTTGTTTTTCTTATTAAAACCTTCTTTAAGTTATTTTTGAGTCCTTTCTTTTTAATGCATGATCTCCCCAGCAAGCTCTCTGCAGCGTTACTATACTGCAAAAAGCCAACAGTTTAGCCTGGAGAAGAGGAGGTTAAGGGGTGATATGATAGCCATAAAAAATGAAGGGGGAATCTGTGTGCGTCCTATGGGGTGAATGCAGGCTTTTGCTGAAGCCTGGAGAGCAAGAGGGGTCGGTGCGCACCGACCCCTCTCGCTCTCCAGGCTTCAGGAAGCTATCAGCAAGCCTGGGGAGCTCGCGGGAGTTCCCGCAGGGCTCCCTAGGCTGCGGATAGCAGCCTGCTGCACGGAGTGCGGGGATTTGAACCGCCGACCTTCTGATTGGCAAACCCTAGGCTCTGTGGTTTAACCCACAGCACCACCCGCGCCCCTAAACATCCATGGAGGAGGAGACGGCTATTGATGGCTACTAGCCGGGATGCCTTCACAGATAGAGGCAACAATGCCTCCAAATGCCAGTACAGTGGTGCCTCACAAGACGAAAAGAATCCGTTCTGTGATTCTCTTCGTCTAGCGGTTTTTTCCGTCTTGCAAAGCAAGCCCATTGACGGATTAGCGGATTAGCACTATTAGCGGCTTTTAGCGGCTTTTAGCGGCTTATCTGCTGATCGGATCAGCTGATAAGCGGCTTAGCGGCTTAGAAAAAGGGGGGGGAACCAGCAGGAACTCGCAAGACATTTTCGTCTTGCGAAGCAAGCCCATAGGAGATTCGTTTTGCGAAGCACCTCCAAAACGGAAAACTCTTTCGTCTAGCGAGTTTTCCGTCTTGCGAGGCATTCGTCTTGCGGGGCACCACTGTAGCTGGAAACCACTGGAGGGGGGAGGGCTCTGGTGCTCGGATCCCACTTGCGGGATTCCCTGCTTGTGGGGTGTCTGCTTGGCCCGTGTGAGAACAGGATGCTGAACTAAATGGGCCGTTGGCCTGATCCAGCAGAGCTCTTCTTGCATTCTTACGATAATCTCTATTGTCATTGTCCCATGCAGAACAACGAAATTGAAAAATCTACATAAGACATTCAAAACCAACAAGCCTGCAATCCCAGCCTGGTTAGCCCCTAAAAACTCTGATACCCCATAATTGAATACAACATACTCCCATAGAGACTACCTTACACTGTGGTACGGAAGCTGTACTGCCCAGGACAGGATGGGGTTGTGCAGGGTTGTTAAGGCAGCAGAGAGCATTGTTGGCTGCCCACTCTCCACCTTAGAGCAGATTTATGCCACAAGGTGCCATAGGAAGGCACTGGACATAGCAAAAGATCCATCGCATCCTGGTCACTGTCTCTTCGAGCTCTTGCCGTCGGGACGGAGATACAGGACGATGAAGACAAGAACGAGTCGTCTTAAGAACAGCTTCTTCTCCAGAGTGATCTCGGCCCTGAATGGGAAGCCTGGACTTTGAAAGTCATCTAATCTCCCTTGCTGTATTATACTGTATTGTTTAATTAGTGTTTTTATGGAGCAGTCAAGTAATTTCGTTGTCCCCGAAGGGGGCAATGACAATAAAGATATTCTTATTCTTAAAACCAAAATCGTATTTCGCTAGAAACTGTTTCTCAGACGGCTAGTCCTAGTCTTTATAACCCTGGACCTTCTTCCAGAAGGCAGAAGCTGAAAGAGATCATTTCCGGGGTGCGCACCGTCCTGCGCTATCTCTGCAGCTTTCTTATGGCACCTGGAAGCGTAGATTTGATCCAAGGTGGGAAGAGGGCACCCAATTACTCATCTGCCTCTGGCTCTTCCGATCCTTGTTTACCTGCTGGTCACCAAACTGATCACATCTTACGAAGTACATTTTGCTGGCTGCTTTGAGCTCAGAGCAGTTTTTTTCTTCCTAACTGGAAGAAGAATGTTAAAGAGTATTTTAGGGAAATAAAATAGCTTAAAACTGCCAGGTGAAATGGAGTTGAGTTATTTGGCCTGTCGTTCTTGTCTTCTTGGGGAAGATCTCATCGCCTTCTGGGGCTTATATTCAGGGCTCCAGCTCCCCCTCCTGAGAGTGGCTGCCCTGGCCTCCTCATTGTGGCTGATATATCTGCGGCAGGGGGATGCTTGTCCCTTTCCCTCATTCATTCACTCATTCATTCATACATAACCGTCTTCTAACCACCTTTCTGCTACAGAGACATCAGGGGAGCGTGCAGTCAATAAAAGATAACACTGAACACTAGAACAATAAGAACAGCAATGAAACTCAAAGAACAAAAGGCAATGGGACATATTCTAAATCCATTTTGGAAGCACAGGTCCCACTGCATGCTAGCAAAGCAGGCTAATGGGACTTCCTCTCTGAATAATAATAATAATAATAATAATAATAATAATAATAATAATAATTTATTTATACCCCGCCCATCTGGCTGGGCCTCCCCAGCCACTCTGGGCGGCTTCCATAGAAACCAAAAATACAGTAAAATATCACACGTTAAAAACTTCCCTGAACAGGGCTGCCTTAAGATGTCTTCTGAATGTCAGGTAGTTGTTTATCGCTTTGACATCTGCTGGAAGGGCGTTCCACAGGGCGGGCGCCACTACCGAGAAGGCCCTCTGCCTGGTTCCCTGTAGCTTTGCTTCTCGCAATGAGGGAACCGCCAGAAGGCCCTCGGCGCTGGACCTCAGCGTCCGGGCAGAATGATGGGGGTGGAGACGCTCCTTCAGATATACAGGACCGAGGCTGTTTAGGGCTTTAAAGGTCAGTACCAACACTTTGAATTGTGCTCGGAAACGTACTGGGAGCCAATGTAGGTCTTTCAAGACCGGTGTTATATGGTCTCGGCGGCCGCCCCCAGTCACCAGTCTAGCTGCCGCATTCTGGATTAGTTGTAGTTTCCGGGTCACCTTCAAAGGTAGCCCCACGTAGAGCGAATTGCAGTAGTCCAAGCGGGAGATAACCAGAGCATGCACCACTCCGGCAAGGCAGTCCGCAGGCAGTGAGGGTCTCAGCCTATGTACCAGATGGAGCTGGTAAACAGCTGCCCTGGACACAGATTTGACCTGTGCCTCCATGGACAGCTGTGAACCCAAAATGACTCCCAGGCTGCGCACCTGGTCCTTCAGGGGCACAGTTACCCCCTGAACTCCTGCAGGTGATGGCCGAGGACAGATCCTGCCCTACCTTTCCCTGCCCTGGAGCCAGGTAAGGTGTCACCTCATGCAGCAAAGTGACTCTTCCCACACTCGTGACTCACTGATAACAGGCTCACGTTGGTGTAATTAGATGTATCATCTTTTTGTTCGCTGGTTACAAACGTCTCTGTTATTTTATTTATTCAAAATATTTATACATTGTCCTCCATCCAAATCGATTCTGGAGCTGTGTGCAACAGGCATCAATAGAAATTGTTCACATACAATACGCTAAAAACAACTTGAATCCAAACAACAAAACGGAGAAGGAGGGGAACCAATGAAACAAATCACTGTAATAGGACCATTTAAGGGGGGGGGGTGGAGTTTGGGATTCCAAAGGGTTCACAATTACAATTTATTCTGTTGCTTTTATTTTTTTTTATCATTGTTATGTAAATTGGGAAATTCGTGGAAGGGAACCTTGGTCGACCTTAGAAAAAATGGTTTAAGAATAAGAACTGATGTATAAGTTCGATGACTAAGTTTGGATAAGGTAAAACTGGATTTTTTAAAATGAACTAAACTAAATGAAAATAAGGTTATCAAAAATAAACTGAAGAAAGGGATGAGAAACACTGCAAAATTAATGAATGTTAGAATGATGACGGCTTAGAAGCTAGGTGGTTTATAGCAGTAATGTTTAAGTTAAAAGAAAAGAAAGGTTAAAACTAAATGAAATTAAGGGAGAGGACTTGCTGAATAAATATTTTGAAATTGGAATACAGAAAGGGGAGGTAGGAGGAGGTCAGCGAAGTAAGGCATAAGAAAATAAGGGATTGAAATTATACTTGTTCTTTTTTGTCTGTGTTTTGTTTGTTTTTCTTCTGTATATAATTTCTGAAACTTCAATAAATATCTATTAAAAAAAAGTTGTTGTTGTTGTTTAGTCGTTTAGTCGTGTCCGACTCTTCGTGACCCCATGGACCAGAGCACGCCAGGCACTTCTGTCCTCCACTGCCTCCCGCAGTTTGATCAAACTCATGCTAGTAGCTTCAAGAACACCATCCAACCATCTCATTCTCTGTCGTCCCCTTCTCCTTGTGCCCTCCATCTTTCCCAACATCAGGGTCTTTTCCAGGGAGTCCTCTCTTCTCATGAGGTGGCCAAAGTATTGGAGCCTCAGCTTCACGATCTGTCCTTCCAGTGAGCACTCAGGGCTGATTTCCTTCAGAATGGAGAGGTTTGATCTTCTTGCAGTCCATGGGACTCTCAAGAGTCTCCTCCAGCACCCTAATTCAAAAGCATCAATTCTTCGGCGATCAGCCTTCTTTATGGTCCAGCTCTCACTTCCATACATCACTACTGGGAAAACCATGGCTTTTACTATACGGACCTTTGTTGGCAAGGTGATGTCTCTGCTTTTTAAGATGTTGTCTAGGTTTGCCATCGCCTTTCTCCCAAGGAGCAGGCGTCTTTTAATTTCGTGACTGCTGTCACCATCTGCACTGATCATGGAGCCCAAGAAAGTAAAATCTCTCACTGCCTCCATTTCTTCCCCATCTATTTGCCAGGAGGTGAAGGGCCCAGTGGCCATGATCTTCGTTTTTTTGATGTTGAGCTTCAGACCATATTTTGCACTCTCCTCTTTCACCCTCATTAAAAGGTTCTTTAATTCCTCTTCACTTTCTGCCATCAAGGTTGTGTCATCTGCATATCTGAGGTTGTTGATATTTCTTCCGGCAATCTTAATTCCGGCTTGGGATTCATCCAGCCCAGCCTTTCGCATGATGAATTCTGCATATAAGTTAAATAAGCAGGGAGACAATATACAGCCTTGCCGTACTCCTTTCCCAATTTGGAACCAATCAGTTGTTCCATATCCAGTTCTAACTGTAGCTTCTTGTCCCACATAGAGATTTCGCAGGAGACAGATGAGGTGGTCAGGCACTCCCATTTCTTTAAGAACTTGCCATAGTTTGCTGTGGTCAACACAGTCAAAGGCTTTTGCATAGTCAATGAAGCAGAAGTAGATGTCTTTCTGGAACTCTCTGGCTTTCTCCATAATCCAGCGCATGTTTGCAATTTGGTCTCTGGTTCTTCTGCCTCTTCTAAATCCAGCTTGCACTTCTGGGAGTTCTCGGTCCACATACTGCTTGAGCCTTCCTTGTAGAATTTTAAGCATAACCTTGCTAGCATGTGAAATGAGTGAAATTGTGCGGTAGTTGGAGCATTCTTTGGCACTGCCTTTCTTTGGGATTGGAATGTAGACTGATCTTCTCCAATCCTCTGGCCACTGCTGAGTTTTCCAAACTTGCTGGCATATTGAGTGTAGCACCTTAACAGCATCATCTTTTAAAATTTTAAACAGTTCAGCTGGAATACCATCACTTCCACTGGCCTTGTTATTTGCAGTGCTTTCTAAGGCCCATTTGACTTCACTCTCCAGGATGTCTGGCTCAAGGTCAGCAACCACACTACCTGGGGTGTACGAGACATCCATATCTTTCTGGAATAATTCCTCTGTGTATTCTTGCCACCTCTTCTTGATGTCTTCTGCTTCAGTTAGATCTTTACCACTTTTGTCCTTTATTATGGTAATCTTTGTACGAAATGTTCCTTTCATATTTCCAATTTTCTTGAACAGATCTCTGGTTCTTCCCATTCTGTTGCTTTCCTCTATTTCTTTGCATTGCTCGTTTAAGAAGGCCTTCTTGTCTCTCCTTGCTGTTCTTTGGAAATCTGCATTCAATTTCCTGTATCTTTCACTATCTCCCTCGCATTTTGCTTGCCTTCTCTCCTCCGCTATTTGTAAGGCCTCGTTGGACAGCCACTTTGCTTTCTTGCATTTCTTTTTCATTGGGATGGTTTTAGTTGCTGCCTCCTGTATAATGTTGCGAGCCTCCATCCATAGTTCTTCAGGCACTCTGTCCAGCAAATCTAAATCCTTAAACCTGTTCCTCACTTCCACTGTGTATTCATAAGGGATTTGGTTTAGATTGTATCTTACCTGTCCAGTGGTTTTTCCTACTTTCTTCAGTTTAAGCTTGAATTTTGCTATAAGGAGCTGATGATCTGAGCCACAGTCAGCTCCAGGTCTTGTTTTTGCTGACTGTATAGAGCTTCTCCATCTTTGGCTGCAGAGAATATAATCAATCTGATTTCGATGTTGCCCATCTGGGGATGTCCATGTGTAGAGTCGTCTCTTGTGTTGTTGGAAAAGCGTGTTTGTGATGACCAGCTTGTTCTCTTGACAGAACTCTATTAGCCTTTGCCCTGCTTCGTTTTGATCTCCAAGGCCAAACTTGCCAGTTGTTCCTTTTATCTCTTGATTCCCTACTTTAGCATTCCAATCCCCTATAATGAGCAGAACATCCTTCTTTGGTGTCACTTCGATAAGGTTTTGTAAGTCTTCATAGAACTGGTCAATTTCAGTTTCTTCAGCACCAGTAGTTGGTGCATAAACTTGGATTACTGTGATGTTAAAAGGTCTGCCTTGGATTCGTATCGAGATCATTCTATCATTTTTGAGACTGCATCCCAGTACAGCTTTCGCCACTCTTTTGTTGACTATGAGGGCCACTCCATTTCTCTTACGGGTTTCTTGCCCACAGTAGTAGATATGGTAGTCATCCGAACTGAATTCGCCCATTCCCGTCCATTTTAGCTCACTGATGCCCAGGATGTCAATATTTATTCTTGCCATCTCATTTTTGACCACATCCAACTTACCCAGGTTCATGGTTCTTACATTCCAAAAGGCCGGGGGAAATAAGAAAAAATATATTTAACTGATGTTGAAAAGTTTGTAAATGCGGGTGCTAGTCAGAGCGCTTTACTGAGGGCATTCCAAAGTCAAGTGCCAATACCTCTGAGATGCAGTTCCATCCAGCAGTATGATAATGATGATGATAATAATAATAATAATAATAATTTATTATTTCTACCCCGCCCGGCTTCCCCAGTCACTCTGGGCGGCTTCCAACCAAATATTAAAATACAATAATACACCAAACATTAAAAACATATGAAACTTTGTCTAGGTAGATCCTAAGGACCCCCCCCCTTTCCAAATCCACCCCATCCCAAAGTTTGGACCTGCATCACAAAATGTGCCAGAGCCACCAAGAAGCTTGTTCCCAGCTTCTTTTTCCAAAACGAACTCTCCTTCCTCTTCCAAATCTCGCTTTTCCTACCCTGGCTTGCCTTCTCTCAAGTGTAACCATACTGTGACTGTTTCATTCACGGCAACAGATTAGACTTCAATGGATTCCTTTTGAGAAATAAATAGGACTTGGGGCTGTGAATAAGGCTTGATGGAATGATACCGATAAATAGCTTTGGTTTATATTAAAAAGAAAACCCGAGATCTCTCCAGTGTTATTTTTTTATTATTATTAAAAAAGCTATCAGGGCTTCCTTTTAAATGCAAATGTTTGAGTTCTGCCACTTATCAGAAGATAAAGAGGGTGATAATACCAAGTCTTTGTAGCGAAATGGCATAGCATGATGGGATTGAGTGCCCATGTGCATTTCAATGGGAAGTAGAAGACCCCGCATATCATAGCTCCTCTAAATGGGCCAATGTTGTGCAGTATTGCATGCCAATGCATGCCACTCCCTGAAAAGAGGATTTACGTACTGGTCTTTTTTCCCCCGTCCTTGAGCGGGGAAAGATGGTTGGCCACTGGCCACATGGCAATCCCTAGATCTCCCTATCCAGATTCATCTAGTCCAAGGCCTGCAATGCAGGGATCTGTCCAGGGACAGATTTTGTCCAGGGACAGATTTGTGAATCCGGGGACATCTGGTAATCATAGGCTATGCCCATAATGAGCGTCTGTCGCTTACTCCTGATGTAGCTGTTCATCCAGGCTGATGGTGGATTGGAGCACATTCGCCACAACAGCCTTATGAAGCAGGTTTGGCTGAGAGTGAGCCACAGGCTCAAGGTCAGCCAGCGAGTTTCATGGCCAAGTGCATACCCTCTCACATTTCTCTGGTGAAAAGAGGGACATCCTATTCCATACCCGCCAACATTTTTCTGATGAAAATAGGGACACCCTAAGGAAAAGCATTTTGAATTCTGATGCTGGAGGAGACTCTTGAGAGTCCCATGGACTGCAAGAAGATCCAACCTCTCCATTCTGAAGGTAATCAGCCCTGAGTGCTCACTGGAAGGACAGATCCTGAAGCTGAGGCTCCAAGACTTTGGCCACCTCATGAGAAGAGAATACTCCCTGGAAAAGACCCTGATGTTGGGAAAGATGGAGGGCACAAGGAGAAGGGGATGACAGAGGACGAGATGGTTGGACAGTGTTCTCGAAGCTACCAGCATGAATTTGACCAAACTGCGGGAGGCAGTGGAAGATAGGAGGGCCTGGCGTGCTCTGGTCCAGGGGGTCACAAAGAGTCGGACACGACTAAACAACAACAACAAAAGTTGTGGCCTATTTCACCCAAGATATACTCTTTGTCCTGTCTGGTTATTTTGTTGCCTTGGGGTCATGGGTCCTTGGCATGGCAACCACTGCTTTAAGAGCAGAATCAGTGCAGAGAGGAGCCTGGTGCTCAGAAATCCGCCATTCAGCCTGCGGTTTTATTTTTTTGGGGGGGGAGAGCTGATATGGTATGAATAGATTGCGACACAAGAAATATGCACTAGGCTCTTGGCTGATGAGGCTCATTTACATTAGGCGATGCTAACAGGGATCTATATCTACGGAACGGCTTCGACAGAGACAAATGCCACCTTCACGCAGCGCAGAATGTTATTGGGAAATGACTGGTCTGGCTGATAGATGCATCGGGAGCTCCAGGCAGACAGTTTGCAAGCCGGGCCATCTTTTATTCTGCTGCCTGATTGAATTTCCACATCTGGAAATTGGATCAATTATGAGGCATTTGATTCAAGCTGAGATTTGTCTTACAGACCTCCAAGTGTTTATCCTCCTCTAACTGCCCTCTTCTGAACTGTCAAAATCCGAAAGGCAAATCTCTCTGGTTTTCTACATGGGTGGCTAAAATACAGAGTGGATTTCCATTCTCCTTGCAGAAGCAGCCAAAGAGTTATGAAAAATGAGGCAGTAACTTCTTGTCTGCCCCACTTTAGACGTAAGGTGGGAGAAAATGAGCATTTTGGAGGACTTGCTGCCAGGTAAATGAGTATATGGTTGCAACCTTAGACTATTGCCTTGATCTAATGTATAAAGTTTGCTTAAACGGAGAAAACATAATCCATTTCCCTGCAAGGTAGTTTGCAAACTGGTGTTAGAAACCCAATCTCTGTGGTGGCTCTTGGTGGCATGATCCACCAAGTTTTTCCCTTGCACAAATTCCTTCTAAATGGAGTGCTGGACTCATCCTGCACCCAACCTACCTAGCAGCAGAATAAGTCTGTCTAAGCAGAAAGACCATCCAAGGTGAAATGTTAGGGCTTCTCTGGGGGGTGGCGGCAATTGGACTGTGGATTAACTGGATGAATGGAGAGAGAACAGAGTTTAGCATCTTTCGGTAAATTCCAAATAAAACCTTTCATTTGCTGGGAAATCTTTGTGTTTCTCTTTCCCAGGTCAAGTGGCAGAAAGATGACATGGACAACAACTTGAACTTCTTCTCCGTCTCTTCCGATGGGCGCATTGTGTCCTGGACTCTGGTTAAGGTAAGCTTGGTGTCAGCCTATCATTCCTGCCCCTGTTTAATATCCTGCTATGTGTGGTGTTTGGGGATGCTGCTGTTATGAAAGAAGGGACTTCGTCTTTCCCGCATTAGGCCTCACTATTCCTAATTGCACATGCCTATTTAAAAACAACAAGAGGAGTTGACAAAATTGAGAACATTAAGGCACTGAACCAGTCCCTGCCCCCTTTCAGGATTTATCCGGTAGCTGTCGTGAGATCCTGGCCTGTTGGATTATGCACTGCTAAGAGCTCTTTAATTCTTCCACTCTCAGCTGCTGCTGAATAGCCATGTGTAGCTCAAGCCCCACTTGGCTTCCATATTCTTGGTTGGGCCACAAGTATTATTATTGCCCTTCCTTCCTTCCTTCCTTCCTTCCTTCCTTCCTTCCTTCCTTCCTTCCTTGCCTTTAAGCATCGGGTCCCGGGATGGTTACAATAGTATTGTATTCTGTTATACAAAGAAATTAAAAGAGTTACAATTAGAAAAGCAAGTCAATCCATTCCAGCCAGTACAGACCAGTATAAATACAAAATATTGTAACTGAAAAGGCCAGGTTTGTGTGCAAAGAGGTTCATCTTCAGCATGTCAAGGAAAAAAAAACCACCTGAGTTTTAGAAGACATCTGAAGGCAGCCTTCTTTAGGGAAGTTTTTAATGCTTGATGTTTTATCGTGTTTTTACTACTCTGCTGGGAGCTGCCCAGAGTGGATGGGGAAACCCTGCCAGATGGGTATAAAGATAGATTTGTTTATTTGTTTGTTGTGATGAAAGCTATACAGTGAAGATGTCAGATGCAACTCTGTGGGTAGGAAGTTTCACAGTTTTGGGGCTGCCACAGAGACTCCCCTCGCCTGGTCTCCCATTCCCAACAATTCTGAGGACGGCAGACCTAACAAGATTGCCTATCACCCTGCTGAGCTTAATACCTGAGAGGTGCTGTAGGACAATAAGTGGCCTTTCAGATATTTGGGGCTAAGTGGTTCTGGGCTTCAAACTCTGCTGCGAGGCCCTTGAAATGGGCCTGGAAGCAAACTGGCATCCAGTTCCTTGCTCGTTCATTGAACCTTGAGTCTACTCCCTTGTGACCCTTAGTAGGAGCAGCTGGTGACCCCAGATCTGGCTATGGGTACAACCCCCTTTCCAGATCTGCTTCATAAGTCCAAATGTTTCTCAGCAGGACTGTTCAGGTGGTTTATGTGGCTGCCCCCAAACCTTAGGGAGTCAGTTGCACTGTTAGCTGTGCTCATCAGAACAAAAGAGGAGTCCAGTATTCTGTTCTCATGGTGGCCAAGCAGTTGGCCCAAAGAGGAGAAGCAGGACCCAACCACAAGTACACTCTCCCCTCCAGTGGCTTCCAACAACTGGTATTCAGAGTCACTACTACCTCCAATTGCTCTCTTTGCAAAAGGCCACATGTTGTTGTTGTTTAGTCGTGTCCGCCTCTTCGTGACCCCCTGGACCAGAGCACGCCAGACCCTCCTATCTTCCACTGCCTCCCGCAGTTTGGTCAGACTCATGCTGGTCTCTTCGAGAACACTGTCCAACCATCTCGTCCTCTGTCGTCCCCTTCTCCTTGTGCCCTCCATATTTCCCAACATCAGGGTCTTTTCCAGGGAGTCTTCTCTTCTCATGAGGTGGCCAAAATATTGGAGCCTCAGCTTCATGATCTGTCCTTCCAGTGAGCACTCAGGGCTGATTTCCTTCACAATGGATGGGTTTGATCTTCTTGCAGTCCATGGGACTCTCAAGAGTCTCCTCCAGCACTATAATTCAAAAGCATCAATTCTTTGGCGATCAGCCTTCTTTATGGTCCACCTCTCACTTCCATACATCACTACTGGGAAAACCATAGCTTTAACTATACGGACCTTTGTCGGCAAGGTGATGTCTCTGCTTTTTAAGATGCTGTCTAGGTTTGTCATTGCTTTTCTCCCAAGAAGCAGGCGTCTTTTACCACCTTAATAAATCTGGGTGGCAAACCTTTCACTTGACTCTCCTGCTGCACTCCTTGACTAACACTGTGGTCTCTGGTTTCAGTGAAACGCCTCATCTTCTTTCCACGTCTCCATTGTGCAAAGGCATTCAGGTTTTTGAAACAGATTCCAAAAATAGAGATGCAGGCGCTTTTTTTTGGCTTTATTCCTGAGGTGAGACATCTCAGCTCTTTGGCAGTGCTTTGTTGAGAGTTTCTCGTGGGGTACAGACCAAGGATGTTAAGCTACTTTCCCCCATTCACTCCATTATTATTATTTTTTTAAGAAAGGAAGAACGTTCAAAGCACAATAGTCTAAAGCAGCAATTCTGGTGCTGAAAGGGCTGTGCAGGCATTGATTTTTCCAATTGTAGCACACCTCTCTAGGAAGAAGTGACATCTAGCCCTTAAACGTTGATGTCTGTTTTGTGTATTACTTCTATTAACAGCGAAACCTTTGCTGGCTGAAAAGGGCTGTGACTTCCAAATTGTGGCTGGTACCCTAACTAAGGTGGACACCCAGCAAGGCTGAATGTGGGAAGACACATAAAAGCAGGGGTCAGCAAACTTTTTCAGGAGGGGGCTGGTTCACTGTCCCCCAGACCTTGTGGGGGACCGGACTATATATTTTTTTTTGGGGGGGGGGGGAGAAACGAATTCCTATGCCCCACAAATAACCCAGAGGTGCATTTTAAATAAAAGCACACATTCTACTCATTTAAAAACACGCTGATTCCCGGACCGTCCATGGGCCAGATTGAGAAGACGATTGGGCCTTTAGTTTGCCTTGTTGTTTAGTCGTTTAGTCATGTCCAACTTTTCGTGACCCCCTGGGACCAGAGCACGCCAGGCCCTCCTGTCTTCCACTGCCTCCCACAGTTTGGTCAAACTCATGCTGGTAGCTTCGAGAACACTGTCCAACCATCTCATTGGCCACTGTGAGAATGGGATGCTGGGCTGAATGGGCCATTGCCCTTATCTAGAATGATCTTCTTATACAGTGGTACCTCAGGTTACATACGCTTCAGGTCAGTGGCATAGCGTGGGGGGTGCAGGGGGGCCGGCCGCACCGGGCGCAACATCTGGGGGGGGGCCGCTCGCACTCGCAGCTCTCTGCCCCTACCTGGCTCACTCACTCACTCTCACTGCAGTGCTGGCTGTGCGAATCCGATCCGAGCCGCTGGGTCGTCGCCCACTGTGGAGGGGGTGGGTGCCAGGCGTGCGGTGCGGAGAGAGAGCGAGGGACTATCTGGGGGAGGGACAGTGCAGCGGCCGCCCAGCGCAGCGCTGAGCAAGGGAGAGAACCACACCAGACCAGACCAGGCAGCAGCAAGAAGAAGCTGGCAGCGGCGGCAGGTTAGGGGTTAGGGGGCGCAAATTACTTGCCTTGCCCCGGGTTAGGGGGTGCAAATTACTTGCCTTGTCTCGGGTGCTGACAACCCACGCTACGCCACTGCTTCACAGACTCTGCTAACCCAGAAATAGTACCTCGGGTTAAGAACTTTGCTTCAGGATGAGAACAGAAATCGTGCTCCAGCGGCGCGGTGGCAGCAGGAGGCCCCATTAGCTTAAGTGGTGCTTCAGCTTAAGAACGGACCTTCAGAACGAATTAAGTACTTAACCTGGGTTACCACTGTATTCTAGGTTTCACTGGTGGAAGTGCCCTTTGAGCAGAGTTTTGCTAGCTGGGTGCTCCTGCCTTCGGAAGGTTCCTGGCAGCATTCTCACTCTTCTCTCCTCCCCCCTGGGGCCCCTGGACTCCGAAAATATCTTCTCCAGAGGATTGGGGCCCCTGGAGCAGAACGAGGAGGTGGTACAGGGAGCTGCACAAAGAAGAGAACACCAGCAAAAAATAACAACTAACGTGCTGCCCCACCCCTGTCCTCAAGGGGAATCCTCTGCCGTATCCCAGTTCCCCCCATGAATGGAAGGAGTTCTTCTATTTGTGGAGAGCTAGTTGGAATCCAAGCCTCTGTCAGCTGAGATTTTTGCATTGCAGCGGGTTGGACTAGATGACCCCCAGAGGTCCCTCCCAACTCTCCAGTTCTATGATCCTGCGACCCTGTGTTCCTGAAGGCAAATGGAAAGAGCTCTCATCTTTTCTTTTCTTTGTCTTGTCTGAGTGTCCCTGCTGGACACATCTGGAGCACCCACCCCCATCATGTTTTTGCGCCAGAGGAAAAGCTTTTCTGATGGGCGTGGAACTGCCCTCAGATTGATCTCAGAGAACAGCCCAGATGTGCTTATAATAGGATGCAAGGGCACATGCTAGACTCGCAAACTTCTCATTAAGATCCTGCTCCCGCAAACTGGCAGCCGCCGCCATGAAACATTCAGCGGTTTTGATTCCTCTCTCTCTCTGTTTTCTTTTCTTTCAAACCCCCTTGACAAAGTGTTCTGTTTCAAAGCGGCGCCTCATTGTTGTGACGCCAGTGCCGGCAATTGTTCTGATCTCTTTCTCCTTTCCCCAACAGAACGAGCTGGTTCATACAGACGTCATCAAGCTTCTCGTGGAAGGGAGCACGGTGGAAGGGCCAGAGGGCCTGCAGCTGCAGACTTTTGGTACGGGCTGAAATCTCTCCTCCCTGCGCCCCCCCCAAGACCCCTTTAGATGCTGGCACCGAGGGCTGGAGTCCCGGGCAAACTTACTTGGGAGCCAGTGCCACAGAGCTCGGTGGGACTTGCTCCCAAGTAACCACACCCAGAAAACTACAGCGAAGTAATCCGAGTGGGGTGTCCTCAGGAGAGGGTCTGGAAACCGAGCCTTATGAGGAACGGTTGAGGGAGCCAAGTGTGCTTATCCGGGAGAAGATGAAGAGGGGATGTGATAGCCATCTTGTACCCTGGATAGCTCAGTTGGTTAGAGCAGGGCTGGGCAACCTAAGGCCCGGGGGCCGGATGCGGCCCAATTGCCTTCTCAATCTGGCCCGCGGACGGTCCAGGAATCAGTGTGTTTTTACATGAGTAGAACGTGTCCTTTTATATAAAATGCCTCTCTGGGTTATTTGTGGGGCCTGCCTGGTGTATTTACATGAGTAGAATGTGTGCTTTTATTTTAAAATGCATCTCTGAATTATTTGTGGGGCATAGGAATTCGTTCATTTTTTTCTTTCAAAATACAGTGGATGCTTGGGTTGCGAACACGATCCGTGTGGGATGCACGTTCGCAACCCGCAGCGTTCGCAACCCACAGCAGCGTGTCTGCGCATGCGCAGGCTGCAATTGGGTGCTTCTGTGCATGTGCAAAGTGTGATTTAGCGCTTCTGCGCATGCGTGACTGCCGAGACCCAGAAGTAACCCGTTCCGGTACTTCCGGGTTTTGGAGGTCTGTAACCCGAAAAAAATGCAACCTGAAGTGTCTGTAACCCAAGGTATGACTGTTTGGTCCGCCCCACCACATGGTCTGAGGGACGGTGGACCAGCCCACAGCTGAAAAAGTTTGCTGACCCCTGGGTTAGAGCATGGTGCTGATAACGCCTAGGTTGCAGGTTGGATCCCTATATGGGACAGCGGCATATTCCTGCATCGCAGGGGGTTGGACTGGATGACCCTTGGGGTCCCTCCCAACTCCACAGTAATCCCATGAGAAGGCAAGGCCACCATTTGATCAGAAGGACTGTCGGCCTGCAGAGAAGAAGCTGCCCCACGTTGAGTTTCCGCCAGCAGTGGCTTCTGTTGATGCCTCTTGGGGCCGGTCAGAGAGACCAGCAGGACATGGAGTGGCCAGAATCTCCGACTGCAACTACAAGGGGCGACACTGAGACTGAGGAAGCTAACTGGCAGGGTCCCCCATCCCCAGGGACCCGTTGTATGAAAGAAAGCCGGTGGGGGCTGGACCAGGGCAGGCTGAGGTTGATGGGGCAGTGGCTCAGCCGCCCTCGGGAGCCAGTCTCCATGGGCTTCCACCGTTCGTGTGATTACAGGCAGCTTCCTTCCAATAAGCCCTCTTAAAGGGACCCCCCTGACTATTAGGTCCAGTCGTGGCCGACTCTGGGGTTGCAGCACTCATCTTGCTTTATTGGTCAAGGGAGCCGGCGTACAGCTTCCAGGTCATGTGGCCAGCATGACTAAGCCGCTTCTGGCGAACCAGAGCAGCGCACGGAAATGCCGTTTACCTTCCCGCTGGAGTGGTACCTATTTATCTACTTGCACTTTGACGTGCTTTCGAACTGCTAGGTTGGCAGGAGCAGGGACCGAGCAACGGGAGCTCACCCCGGCGTGGGGATTCGAACCGCCAACCTTCTGATCGGCAAGCCCTAGGCTCTGCGGTTTAACCCACAGTGCCACCCGCGTCCCTTACTCCTTAGCCCTTCCAAAAAGAAACCTGGTTCCACAGAGTTATGTTTCGCTCGCTTCCCTTTGGCCACTCAGACTTTCAGGATATTTCCGAGAGCAGTTTCCTCTGGAAGAAATAGATTATTAAAGGCTTACCGACGTCTTTGCAAAACCAGCCGTGTTGTCTTAGAGGGAGTGGGGAGCTAGCAGAAACGCAGCTGTTTCCCATGCAGAATGGGTGCACACCTCAGGATCCAACAGCTCTCTTCTGCTTTGGCAAAGCCTTTCTTTTCAGCACAGCTAGATAAAAATGGCCATGTTTTCTTCCTGGGCCGAAAACTGCAGCCCCTTTGTTTCATTTTTTCGGAATTCCCATATAACTCCTGATCAGCCAAAGGGAGCTGTGATTGTTCCCTGCCCCAGTTAAACGGCTGGTGAATCTGGAGCTATTGCTCTTGTTAAACAACAGGTTGAATAGCTAGATCCTCCCAGGGAAAATGGAGCCCTAACAGAGTTCCATGACAAACTTTTATTTCTGTTATTTCTCTCTCCTTCCAAACAGGCTGCGGGACTTCGTTTGACTTTCACAAGAAGATTGATTATTTGTTCATTGTGGGTACAGAAGAAGGCAAAATTTACAAAGTAAGGCCCTTCCCTCTGCAAGCTGTTGCTCTGCCTGTTTCTGCAGAATGATGTCTGGCATTTCCAGTCCCAAAATATGCTCTGAAAGGCTTCTGTGTCTGCATGCGGCGATGCCTGCATGACGTTTGCCAGAATCCTCTCAAGATGGGATGTTTAAGTAAAGCAAGTGAACAGATTGCACTGACTGAGTTTGAGGAGGATTCCCCCCCCCTCCAGGAGAACCAGACTGTGAGTGACATTTGGGGGCAGGAAGGACTGCCCCAGTGAAGGAAATGAAATTGGCCTTGCCAAACTCCCTGCCATGCAAAAAATAATAATCCAGCTTTTTAAGACTGCGCAAGAATGAGGAGTGGCAAGCCCAGCCATCCTGCCCGTAGAGCTCGTTTGTTAAATGGTTATTGGAAGAGAATGCCGTTGCCTTTAACGCCTTCCGACAGCCCAATAATGCTCTAATTTTTGGCTGCAGAACAATTATGGCAAATTTCAGAGAGTAGCTCTGTTAATAGCATTTCGGAAGCCAAGAAGTGATTATCTTAATTACAAACCCAGCCCTATCTGCTGCCCTTTTCTGCAGATAATTTGTTTCTGCATTAATGCAGACGTGCTGCCCTAAACGGCTGCCACGTACTCTGCGTGCATGCCCTGTTTATGAATCTGCCTGGCAAAAAAACCCCTCTCTTGACGGGAGCTGGGAGCAGGGATTTGAGAAGAAGAAACTAAGGGCATCAACTTTGTGGAAACTCTCCTTCTCCTTCTTAATCTATTAATTGCCTTCTATGCAATCATCCCAAGGTGATGGGCAGTAGAAACAGCGAAAAACAGTTGAAGACTCCCCAACCGGGAGGACGAAAACGAAACTAAAACAATATAAAATAGTCACTCACAGAAAGGACAAGTTTATCCAGCTGGGAACAAAAGTGTATCCCACTGTTTCCAGAAACCCAGTTTCCTGCCATAACTCCACAGGAATGCTGTTCCCTAAAAGTGGGGCAGCCACACCTAAAGCCTTGTTCCAAGCTTCTGCAGAGCAGGCTTCCGAGATATTTGCAGGAGGGACATTACCTCTAGCCGCAAGGATCTTTGGGTGTATAAGGAATAATAAGAATTATTATTATTATTGTTGTTGTTGTTGTTGTTGTTGTTGTTATTATTATTATTACCCCGCCCTCCCCGGCCAGAGCCGAGCTCAGGGCGACTAACACCAGTAAAATTACAGTAAAAACATAATAGGAAAAAAACCAATTTAAAATACAGGTTAAAATGCAATTTTAAATGCAGCCTCATTTTAAAAGTAGCTGATAAATCAAAACCATAAGGGGGGAGGGAAACAAAAGTGTCAGACTGAGTCCAAACAAAGGGCCAGTCAGAACAGCTCCGTCTTGCAGGCCCTGCGGAAAGATGTCAAGTCCCACAGGGCCCTAGTCTCTTGTGACAGAGCGTTCCACCATGTCGGGGCCAGTACTGAAAAGGCCCTGGCCCTGGTTGAGACCAATCTAACCAAGTAACCCGGTCCTGAGCTATATAGGCCTTTTGATGTTAATACATTTTGAACTTGGCCCAGCAGGAGATTGGCAGCCAGTGAAAGCGCGGCAAGCAGAGGGTCCATATGCTACTGGTTGTTTGCCACCACCGCTGCCCCATAAGCAATCTAGCTGTCTTGTTCTGCATCAGCTGTAGCCTCCAACCAACCCCAAGGGTAGCCCCACGTAGAGTGCATTGCAGTAATCAAGCTGTGAGGCTACCAATGCTGGGACATCTGCCTTGTGGTGGGTGACCCTTGCTCTGAAAAACGTGGTCAAAATTAAAGGGTTCAGGCACTCAGACCAGACCCAATTTCATGAAGTCATGCACAGATTTTACTAAGATGAGAGAGAGAAACTCCCAATTTAAACTCACAGATTAAAATAGCCCAGAAGGTAAGAAAACAACAAACAGTAACTTATCCAGCTAATGAACATAAAGGCTTAAACTTAAAGGCTGCTGCCAAAAGTCCAAATAAACACTGACCTTGGCTGGCTGGCTGGCTGGGTGCTGAGAGCTTCCACCGGTCTAGGTTTTATGGGGACTTAAGACCATAGGTGTTCAACTCTTCCACCCAATTACCTTGTGACACCGGCCTTGAGGCCTTAACGGGAGACAGCTGAATAGTAATAGTAGTAGTAGTAGTAACAACAACAACAACAACAACAACAACAACAATAATAATTTATTATTTATACCCCGCCCATCTGGCTGGGTTTCCCCAGCCACTCTGGGCGGCTTCCAACAAAATATTAAAATACAATAGTCTGTTAAACATTAAAAGTTTCCCTAAACAGGGCTGCCTTCAGATGTCTTCTAAAAGTCTGGTAGTTGTTTTTCTCTTTGACATCTGGTGAGAGGGTATTCCACAGGGAGGGTGCCACCACCGAGAAGGCCCTCTGCCTGGTTCCCTGTAACTTGGCTTCTTGCAATGAGGGAACCACCAGAAGGCCTCTCGGCGCTGGATCTCAGTGTCTGGGCAGAACGATGGGGGTCTTTTCCTTAGTGGTCTTTTCCTTAGCTAGAGCAGTTTTTTGCTCCTCCTTTTCTTCTAATTTCTCTCCTTATTGCTTTAGTCTTCCTATTTTCCCCTTTGCAAGTTTGCTGTCTTTACCTCCCCCCTCCCAAAATAAAAAAATTCCTTCCAGTAGCACCTTAAAGACCAACTATGTGGCAGCAAAGTTGGCATCTGGGTTTATTGCAGGCTCTGGTGCCAGTGTCTGTGTTAAGTCTGGTTGTAGTATTATTGTGGGTTAGGAGTTGTTTAAGATTGGGTGGTTGTCTGTAGGCAATGAAAGGTCTTCCTCCCAGAGCTTGAGAAAGAGAACTGTCATTGTCCAGGAGAGGTTGTAGATCTCTGATGATGCGTTGTACTGTTTTAACTTGGGAGCTGTATGTGATGACTAGAGGTGTTCTGTTATTTTCTTTTTTGGGTCTGTCTTGCAGCAAGTTCTCTCTGGGTATCAGTCTGGCTCTGTTGATCTGTTGTCTAACTTCATCTGCTGGGTATTTTAGTTCTGAGAAGGTTTGCTGTAGATCCTTTAGGTGAGAGTCTCTGTCTGTAGAATTGGAACAGATGCGGCTGTAACGTAGTGCCTGGCTATATACAATGGCATACACCCACATACACCCGGACAACACCATTACTGGCCCCAACAACATCACACATACCATCTCGGGACTATTTAATTGCTCATCGTCTAACATTGTGTATGCCATCAAATGCCAACAGTGTCCTTCAGCTCTCTATATTGGACAAACAGGCCAAACCTTACGCCAAAGAATAAACGGACATAAATCTGACATCAAGAATCACAGAACAGAGAAACCAGTAGGAGAACACTTCAATCTCCCAGGACATTCTATACAAGATCTCAAAGTAGCTGTTTTACTACAAAGGAATTTCAGAAATAGACTGGAAAGAGAAGCTGCTGAATTACAACTCATTACCAAACTTAAAACCATGAAAAGACCTGGGCTGAACAAAGACATTGGATTCTTATCTCACTATACATAACTAAACCATTTCTCACCTTCCCACCCCTTGCCTTTTCCTGTAAGACCTATTACAGTCGTTAAGAGTCGTCAAGAGGCTCTCTCAGCTATCTGCCTATCTCCCATTCCCACCACCCTTCTGAGTAATACCCCTCCCCACCTTCTCACTATATAGAAGGATCTGGCAACTTCTGTTTCAGTGTATCTGAAGAAGTGTGCATGCACACAAAAGCTCATACCAAGAACTAACTTAGTTGGTCTTTAAGGTGCTACTGGAAGGATTTTTTTTATTTTGACTATGGCAGACCAACACGGCTACCTATCCCCCCTCCCAGGCAGCCTCCTTTGTCTCTAGCGTCCCTTATCTCTCTCCCCAATCAGCAAACGACCAGTGGCTTTGTTTCAACACCCCCTTCCCTCTTTCCAAAAAAAAAGCACGATCTCCTTTTTGCCCCTGGGCAATTTGGCTCCAGGGACCACACATTCGCTCCATAAGACGCACAGACATTTCCCCTTACTTTTTAGGAAGAGAAAAGTGTGTCTTATGGAGCAAAAAATATGGTAACTAACTGACCAATCACATCGGTTCTGCCCCCCCCCCAAAGTCCTGCTCCTCCCAATAAAAATTCTGGCTACGCCCATGGAAGCAGGTGCACTTCTGCCCTTAATGAGTTGGCCGTATAATTTTGCTTGGGTCATTCTCTGAGCCTGGACCTCATAGGTTTCTTGCCATATGTGGTTTGGGCTAAGGGGAGCCTTCTTGCCAAGATAACACCATCATCAACAGCCATCTGAATGTTAATATTTCCTGGCCCTCCAGCCCTGTAAAACCTCTTCTGCATAAGAGCCAAACATTCAGGCAAGGCAGTGTCTTCCTTCTTCTGTTAAATTGCCCGTGGCCTGATTGCCGGAAGGAAGGCGTTGGTGAGGAAACATACTGATCTTTGGTTTCAGGAATCATTAGCAATGATGGAGGGTTGCTGCTCTGCAGGTGCGCTTTCAGCAATATAATTATGTGCAGGACCAGCAACTCAGCCTCTCGGAAAGATTCCTGCACCTTAAACATTTATAAAAATTTCAGGGATGCTGGAACGTCCAACTCACCCAAAGAGGCAACTCTGTCGCCTGAACCAATGCAATTTAACAGGGAAGATCAGGTTATCTGGAAGGCCCTGGGATACCCCACGAGTCAGAAATTAATAACTTTGCTTTCAGGCAGAACTGGTCAACTGGAGATAACAACAACAACAACAACAACAATTTTATTTATATCCCGCCCTCCCCAGCCGAAGCTGGGCTCAGAGCGGCTAACAACAGTAAAGTAATACAGCATTCTAAAATCAATTCATTATAAAATCAGTTTAAATCAAATTAATGGCAGCCATGGGCTAGAGTTCTGTGAGGATTACCAAAGATAGTGACCTTCGGAAAAGGTGCAGCAGAGATTTGCATTTGGTCTTGCCAAGTTTGAATGCTGGAATTTAATCTCGTTCAACTGTGACATAAGCTTTAAAGTCGCTCACCAGCTGTGGCCAACTGACTCCATCTCAGCCTCTGTAAAATGGGTTTATTTTTTGATCTTGCAGGGTTTACTTGTTCATGTGAGACTTAGAGGTGGGGCGGCCTATAGTACGAACTAGGAAGAACAATGCTCTCTGTTGAAATACAGTAATGCTCTCTGTGTGTTTTTAGCACATTTGTGCTAACTAGGGCCAGGGCCTTTTCAGTACTGGCCCCGACTTGGTGCAACACTCTGTCACAAGAGACTAGGGCCCTGCGGGACTTGACGTCTTTCCACAGGGCCTGCAAGACAGAGCTGTTCCGCCTGTCCTTTGATTTGGACTCAGTCTGACCTTTATGCTTCCCTCCACTTAGGGTCTTGATCTGTCAGCTACTTTTAAAATGAGGCTGCATTTTAAATTGCATTTTAACCTGTCTTTAAAATTGGGTCTCCCCCATGTTTTTACTGTGATTTTATTGGTGTTAGCTGCCCTGAGCCCGGCTCTGGCCGGGGAGGGCGGGGTATAAATAAATTATTTTTATTATTAATTATTAATAATTGTTGTTGTTGTTGTTATTATTATTACTATTATTAAAATACAGCTGCAAGTAGTAAGAACATGAAGGCTGGTATTCAGAAGCTCTGCTGCCTGTGGAGGCAGAACATACCCATTACGGCTAGTAGCCACTGATAGCCCCCTCCTCCATGAACTGGTTTAGTATTTAGTACAGTGGTGCCCCGCAAGATGAATGCTTCGCAAGACGGAAAACTCGCTAGACGAAAGAGTTTTCCATTTTGGAGGTGCTTCGCAAAACGAATTTCCTATGGGCTTGCTTCGCAAGACGACAATGTCTTGCGAGTTCCTGCTGGTTTTTTTCCCTTCTCTCCCCCTTTTTCTAAGCCGCTTATCAGCTGATCCGATCAGCAGATAAGCCGCTAAAAGCCGCTAATAGCGCTAATCCTCTAATACGTCAATGGGCTTGCTTCGCAAGACAAAAAAACCGCTAGACGAAGAGAATCACAGAACAGATTCTTTTCGTCTTGCGAGGCACCACTGTAAATATACGTGCAACTGGTTTTCCTTATTCTAAAATCAAATCCAAAACAGTTTCCTTGTTAGTCTGCGCAAAGCAATGTATTGGCAATAGTTGAAAGAAGCTGCATTTCAGGCTCAGGGTCTCTTCCAGCCCTACTCTTCTATGATTCCAAACTTTCTCTTTCTGGGGAACTTGGCTTGTTCTAGTAGGCGGCTCCCAGCCCTGATGGCTCTGGATCAAGACCAAATTAGCAGCCCCCAAGTTAGGCCATAAAATTCAGTATTCTGAGCAGGATCCTCACTGAGCTTGTTTCTGTTCCCTCAATGGATAGTGAAATATACTCGGAGTCGAGAGTGGATTTCATGCTCTTTATTCAGCTCATAGTGGTGAGGAGGAATGGAAGTTCCCCCAGAATGTCTGCTTTATATACATTATTTACACAATGGGCCCCACGTGATTGGCTAATTCCGGGATTCACCTGTAGGCCAATCAGGTTGTGGATTCACTTCCACCTGGAGCTGGACTGGGTGGCTCCTGTGGACCAATCAGACTGCTGCATTCTGGATCCTATTGTTCTAGGACCAATCAGACTGCTGCATTCTGGATCCTATTGTTCTAGGACCAATCACACAGCTGCATTCTGAATCCTATTGTTCTAGGACCAATCACACAGCTGCATTCTGAATCCTATTGTTCTAGGACCAATCAGACTGCTGCCTTTTGGATCCTATTCAACTCAGTACATAACAGATAGCCATCAATTGCATGACTGGCTAGAATGAACCATGACTTCTTGACACCCCCCTACCCCCGCTGCCCCAAGGGATCCCTCTGCATAGGACCCAAATTAGGGAAACTTCATAGGACCTGAATTGGACCAAAAGTGCTGTTCCCTTGGAATGATTTTGCAACGTGCAGAAATATCTCTTGGGAATGGTACCTTTCAGTACTTCCAGACTTCAGGGGGCATTTTACAAGCTCTTTAATGTAACAAATTCTGAAAATACCAATGATCAGAAGGCCTCTGGAAAATGCGGTGTGACAATTCTCCTGCCCAGTTACTCATGGCACAGCCATTAGCCTTTCCCCCAACATCTCCCTTGTCTGCGTTTTCTAGTCCATGATGGCCTTAGTTCTGTCGCTTGTGCAGCATCTAGCATGCTGTTTATGCTACATGTCTGTTAAATGAGAAGCAGAAGTTGCAGTCACCCGAATCTGACGTCCAAATCTGAACTCCGGGTTCTTTGCATTACTATACATTAGCTTGCGGCAGCGTCTCCCGAGGAGCGAGTAGGAATTTTTCATGGGGCTGGAAATGGACGCTTAATAAACAGCCCGGCTCTAAAAATACTTTCATTAAGCCCAATTTCACTGGCCGGATTCAGGATTGCAGAGCAGAGTGAGGAAATTACTGTGATGATCAGGGCTCCGTGCTGTGTGCCGAAGAGAGACAAAGCAGGTATCAGGTGTTAAGTGAAAACTCGTCTCCAGGGGGGGGGGGGAGGAAATAATGCAGAGAGCTGAGCAGCAGAATGTCACCGACTCCTTGTATTTTGCAGTGTTCAAAGTCTTACTCGACGCAATTCCTGGACATCTTTCATGCCCACCATATGGCCGTTGATGCCGTGAGCTGGAACCCATTCCACAGCAAGGTTTTCATTTCCTGCAGCTCAGACTGGACAGTGAAGATCTGGGACCACAACATAAAGTATGTCCAGCCACAGCCTGTGGATTGCCCTACCGTCATCCCTGTGCACTGGGGAATGGAGGGCAGTTGTGATTTATGCTGATAACCTTTGGAACTCCCTGACTATTGATCTCAAACAGCCACCTTCACTGTACTCTTTCTGGCACATGCTAAAAAACTAATTTTTTGTGTGTGTTTTGACATGCCTGCTCAGAGAGTTGATGCAGGTTTTAATCTGTCTTTAGCCTGTGGCTATTTTTTCAGCGTCTTAAATTGTTGTTCTTAATGCTTCTTATTTATAATTTAGCAAACTGCTTTGGCGGGGTGGGGGGGAATAGTGGATGGTGTGTGTGTGTGTGTGTGTGTGTGTGTGTACAGTCATACCTCAGGTTACAGACACTTCGGGTTCTGCGATTTTGGGTTGCGCACCGTGCCGAACCTGGAAGTACTGGAACAAGTTACTTCCGGGTTTCAGCACTTGCACATGCACAGAAGCACTAAATTGTGCTTTGCGCATGTGCCGAATCGCAACCCGCGCATGTGCAGACGCGGTGCTGCAGGTTGCGAACGTGCTTCCCGCATGGGTCACGTTCTCAACCCGAGTGTCCACTCTGTGTCTGTGTGTGTGTGTGTGTGTAATCATGCAGTATATAAAGTTTATGAAATAAAGAAAATAAATTATGCCCACATGGGCAGGAGTTCTCTGTGGCTGTTCTCCACGGCTATGGGATGACCACAGCTTTCCTTCTGCAAAGGTGATGTGTCACTAGAGACAGCAAGGCTGGCACAAGAAGTAGCCTGAGCAGATGGGCAAGATGGGTTGGCAGGCCAGAGAAACAGTCCCTAATCTAAAAGGTGCCCCCCAAAACCCCTTCTGGATGATTGTGGCTGGAGCAAACAGCTGGATCACACTCAGTTGTGCACAGCAGGGGGGCTGCCTTGTCGGGGCGCAGCTTTGAGGTCACACAGTTCAGCCACTTGGGGGAGCAAAATTCCCCTGGCAGACTCTGGCCAAAAGATGCCCTTCCTGGGCCCACATGTGGGTGCCAACCTTCATCCTCGCCCTGCAGTGGGTCACAGCAGAGAGGACTTATTCAGCTGCCCACTGGCTTCAACGGCCCTAAAAGGGGAGCAGAAAAAAGACCTTCTGGGCAGACTGGTTAAACTTTTCTGCCTCCAGGGAACTTTCCTTTGCTTTCTATGGAACTGAACAGAACCTGCCCTTTTTGGAATATTCATGCCCACTTTCTCTGTGCCATCTGTAACCCTTTCTTTTAAACCAGTGGCCTGGCTCAAATTCCTCATGCGGTTGCCTGCCTCTCTGCCTGGGCCTATTCTTGGCTTGCTTCTGCCCAGAATGGATTATGCCCAGCCCTGACTCAGAAGGTGGCATCTGCTGACATCCAGGGTCTTTTGCTTGCAGGACTCCCATGTTCATCTACGACCTCAATTCTGCTGTTGGAGATGTTGCTTGGGCTCCATATTCCTCCACCGTCTTTGCTGCGGTTACCACTGACGGGAAGGTAAGCTGATTGTCTGTCTGTCTGCCTGCCTGCCTATCTATCATCTCTTGCATGGATTGATGGGTCCTGCTGGTGTCTCAGGTGAGCTTGACCGTAAGCTCTGGTGGGGTAATGCCAGTTTGGTTTCTGACATGCATATAACCAGCCATTGTCACATTCTGGTTCACAGGCAATTGAAGTCCCAGCAGGGGATGTCAGGACCAGGGGCAAGATGGCAGAGTGGGAGCAGGAACGGGGGTCCAGAAGTGTTGTAAACTGGAGAAACAGTTGTGGGTGTCAATAGAACGCTGCTTTCAAACCTAATTTCAGGGCTGGGTGGGGAGGCAACCTTGGACTCAGCAGGGAAGGCCCAAGTTGTTGATCCCTGGTGAGCAGAATGAAGGCCTGCAGCCTGATCCCAAGTGTGTTGACTCAGGCATAAGTGTGCGCAGGATCACTGCCATAGATGACACAGGAAGGGACTTGTCTGTCTTTCATAAGAAGAGCTTGGTTGCTGGATCACTGTCACGGTCTGGTTCACGGGCGATCAAAGTCCCGGCTGGGGACGTCGGGACTGGGGGCGAGATGGAGGGGTGGGAGCAGGAATGGGAGTCCAGAGGCCAGGAGTCAGGAAGCCAGGAGTCCGAGGGTCAGAGAGCTGGGAGTGAAGAAGCCAAGGGTCTGAGGGTCAGGAAGCAAGGAGGCACGAAGGCAGGGGTCTGAGGATGAAGAAGCAAGGCAAGATGTGTGTTGCTGTAGCAAAGAGCCGAAGGGAAATGCCGACCTTATATCCCTTCCTGGTTCTTGCCACCAGGTGCTGTGAGTTACCAATCGACCTCACCTGTGAGGCCACACCTTGCCTTTCCAGAACAAACTTAGGAAGACCCCAGTCCTGCAGAGTCCTATTGGTCACAGGGCCTGGCTCCTGCACGCACACCTGACAACCATTCAGAAGTGATGCTGATGCACCTTAAGGAAAAGATGGATATTCTGTGCCTATCTGGACATCCCACAGGAACTAGACCAGCCGTATCATGGCAGGAAGCCGTTGACCACCTGTTGATGGTGCCTCTGCCATCTTTGTTTTGTTAGCTGGCCATTCCCCCCTGGGTCTAAACACAAAGTACCACTGGCAGATGTGGACACAGGGACCGCAGGTGGACAGGAAACAGGGGCAGCAAGTGGTGGGTGTTGATGCTGGTGCAATGCACAGAAAAACCAAGCGAGAGCAATGAATCATAAAACGGTACAATTGGAAGGGACCCGAAGGGTCCTCTAGTCCAATGCCCTGCAATGAAGGATTCACAGCTAAAGCTTCCCTGACAGATGGCCATCCAAACTCTGGCAGCCGTCTGCCTTGGGAGATAATGGACAAGTGCAGCTTTGGAGCTGTTGGACAGTTGCAGTTCTTGCTGCAGGGAGACACATGTTTTGTTTCAGCTGGGGCAGGGGAAGGCATCCAGCTGTGTTGCTGCAGATACACCAGGGCATTTCTTCTCTCTTTGCTCCTCCCAGCGGCCACTCCTCCTCTGGTCACTGCTGTGGATGCACAACCTGACTGTCTGTCTCCTGGCACCGTGGTCATCTGCAAGGGATTGCCACACGGCAGGGTTGATGTTGCTAGTTCTTCCTAAAGTTTAGTCGGAACCTCCTTTCTTGCAATTTGAATCCATTGGTTCCAGTGGAGCGGCAGAAAGCAAGCTTGTGGCGTTTACTTAGTGGGGTATCAGGACGTGCAAGGCCTGCCTTTGAACATAAAGCAAAAGAATATTCAGCATAAAGCAGAAGAAGCGGTGAAGAAATGTCCTGCATTTTCTCTTGCTTCCTTGGATAAAATCCAGGGCCATGGAAGGGTGCTTTCTCCCATGCCCCCAACCTGGAAACATTTGTTTATCGGCTACATCCAAAGGCAGAGAAAAGAACAGCTTACTGCCCCTCTCTTTGGAGGTTTAAACAATCTGTATCCATGCAATGGTCATGTTCACCATTTAAAAAAATAATTGGCAGGGGGAGAAACTCAGCTTTCCCTTAGGAGCGACGGCAAGATCTCTCTCTTTAGATGGAGATCAGATCTTTGGCAGAGTTACTCTTAAACACGGTCCTTTCTCCATGGACCAGCGCGTTTGGGAAAGGCTGTAGCAGTAGCTGAGCTCACTGGAGCAGAATAGACCTTTTTGGTGATGCTTAAACAAGTGCCCAAGATTCATTTTTAATAAAGTCTTTCCTACCCCACATCAGGGGAGCTGAGAAGTGCTCATAACCTTTTTGTCCCTCCTGTTCAAATGGCTCAGCTCAATTACTGCGGATAATTCAATCCCGTCCCCTAATGAAGTGCTGCTGGCATCAGTTCCGGAAAGGAATATGCTTTAATAGGGATACATGAAGCTACACGAGGCACTGCCAGGGGAGGGTGGACTTTGGTATTCAGGAGCAGCCACCTATTTTGCCGTGGCAGAAAACTGTTCTCCTCTCTGCCGCAACCATAACCTAAAATAAAAGGAAGTAAAGAAAGGGAGGTGAGCTCTTTGAGAACCACAGGTTGAATGAACAGTTGCCCTCTGTAGTGGTGCTGGCCAGAGTGAAGACCCAGGGCTGCTTGGCTATTTCAGAGGGCTAAGGAGTGATTTATCAGCGTAGGTTTGTAATCTACATCCTTGTGCAAATAAATTGAAACAAACTATGTCGTTTATTGTACAAAACTCACATATACATGTACAAATCTCACATATATGTACATTAGTAACAGATATGACCTCCGCTATTTTTAAGCAGCATTTGAACACAGTTTGGCATGGAGTCTGCTAGTTTCAAACAGTCACTGTTGATTTTCGGATCCCTGTACCAAACTTTAATCAGCGCCTGAATGAGCTTCTCCATAGTCATACAGTCTACAGCATGGAGGCAACTTTTGTATATAGCCCACAAATTCTCAATGGTAAGGGGACCCCTGACCATTAGGTCCAGTCGTAGCCGACTCTGGGGTTGCGGCGCTCATCTCGCTTTACTGGCCGAGGGAGCCAGTGTACAGCTTCCAGGTCATGTGGCCAGCAGGACTAAGCCGCTTCTGGTGAGCCAGAGCAGCACACGGAAACGGTGTTTACCTTCCCGCCGGAGTGGTACCTATTTATCTACTTGCACTTTGACGTGCTTTTGAACTGCTAGGTTGGCAGGAGCAGGGACCGAGCAACGGGAGCTCACCCTGTTGCGGGGATTCGAACCGCCGACCTTCTGATCAGCAAGCCCTAAGCTCTGTGGTTTAACCCACAGCACCTGCATCCCCAATGGGATTTATGTTCGGGGAATTCCCTGGCCAATCAAGTACCTGTATTTGCTGCTCTGTCACAAATTTCTTCACCACTTTCAATGTGTGACAGGGGGCTAGGTCCTGTTGCAATATCCCAGGACTGTCAGGATACCTCTTTTCCAGCTCTGGAGTATCTTTTGAAGAACCTCAATATATTGTGGCGAGCGCATCATTCCTTCTATTGGCTGCAGGCTTCCGACACCGTAACGATCAATCAACTTTTCATGTTTGTTTTGAGTACAAGATTATGAATAAGATAGAAAACAGGCTTTGTTTCAATTAATTTGCACAAGGGTGTATTTGCCATTGGTATTTCAGCAAAGGCATGGAGTTGCACAAAAGCGCTTTCCCTTCTTCACAGGGAGTGTAACTATGGAACTTGCAGGAACAAGAACGCAGAGGCAGCCACTGGTTTGGATGCCTTTTTCAGAAAGAGGATGACATAGATTCAAGGGAGAGCAGGACTGCCGTAGTGTAGCCTCCATGTTCAGAGGCAGCATACCTTAGCCATGCTCCCTCTTTCCACCAGCCCTCCTTTGAACCTCCCATGAGCATTTTTGCCTGCCTGGAATATGTGTTCGAACCCTGGCGGTGCCTCTTGCTTCTCTGCATGGGGGCTGTGCAGAAGAAGCTAACCTACTGCACAAAGGTAAAATGTTGCATGCATTGCTCCGCCCATTTTGGACTCTGGCACCTCCCACTACTCCCATGTGGCCCCCAGAAAATTTTCAAGAAAGGAATGTGCCCATTGCATTAAACAAGCTCCCCCATCACTGCTTTAGAATCTCACTCAATGTTCGGGAGAGTTTTTTAATGAACAGGATACCAGATTGGACTTTTGATCACTTCTCTCCCCAAAATAGGATGGTTCCTAGAAATGGATTGGACACAAATGCTGCCTGCTCTGGTTTTTTCCTCCCCAAGCTGCCTTATTTGGCAGACCCAGCAAAGTGATTCTTATCTTCGCACTCTTGATTTTCCTGAGCGTCTCTCTTGATAGACGAGGGCTGCTGTGGTTCGCTTACATGGATTTGCAGAACATATTGGTAGGCTCTTAATGGCGCGAGCTTGAAAATGCGAGTCATCAAGCGCATCCTTTTCTCAGAAAAGGTATCAAAGGCTAAATATAATTTCTCTGCCATGTTGCAAAGGATTGAATTAAGCTGCTTCTTTTTCAAAAAGGAAAAGAAAAGAAAGGCATACAAATAAGCAAGGCAGTTTAATGTATTGACCACGAAGACTGAGTAGTAATGAGATATTTTGAGATTGATAGATCCTTCGTCGGTGGTAATGGAGCTATTCTTGCCATGACAAATGACCTCAGGATAAATACCAGCCTGCCAAGTGCCTTCCTTGAGTGGGTCAAATGCTTCTTCGATGGATGCTCCTGGGGCCTTTAATTCCTCCTTGCTAAACGGAGCAACCTTTTGAGATTCAGAAGGCTGTAAACTCCGCAACGACCTTCTGGAAAGCTGCCAGTGGTTTTTTTGAACCACTTTCTGTCAGTCAGAAGAAGGAGGTTTGCCCTTTTCTGCAGGGTAACAACAAAACAGTACTGATCAGTTGCTTGTATAACAAATGGCAACCCAAATTGGCTTCCCATGTCAGTTTTTATCAAGGCTGTTCCCATTAAGAGTCTCCGCCATTAATCCTCAACCTAAAGGTAAAGGGACCCCTGACCATTAGGTCCAGTCGTGACCGACTCTGGGGTTGCAGTGCTCATCTCGCTTTATTGGCCGAGGGAACCGGCGTACAGCTTCCAGGTCATGTGGCCAGCATGACTAAGCCGCTTCTGGCGAACCAGAGCAGCTCACAGAAACGGTGTTTACCTTCCCGCTGGAGCGGTACCTATTTATCCACTTGCACTTTGACGTGCTTTCAAACTGCTAGGTTGGCAGGAGCAGGGACCGAGCAACGGGAGCTCACCCCGTTGCGGGGATTCGAACCACCGAACTTCTGATTGGCAAGCCCTAGGCTCCATGGTTTAACCCACAGCGCCACCTGCGTCCCAATCCTCAACTTACGCATTCTGTATTTCACCACTTCTCTAATGTCCCATTTGGTGCCAAAGGCTGCAAAGTGATGCAACCTCTCCAGAACATTTGAATAAATGGCCATCCTTCTTGGATGCTTTAGTTGAGTTTCCTGCATTGCAGCAAATCTCAGCTACGGCCATGACCACAAGCATATATCTAGGACTGAGGGCAGTGCTTTGGAATCCAAGCATGTGACTTCCTGGACCCTGGAGTTAGGATCCTACCACCTTTTAGAAATGATCACCAACCATGTCCCATAACTAATAACAGGTAGGTAGCCATGTTGGTCTGCTGTAGTCGAAACAAAATAAAAAAATTCCTTCCAATAGCATGCACACGAAAGCTCAAACCAATAACAAACTTAGTTGGTCTCTAAAGTGCTATTGGAAGGAATTTCCATAATTAATAAAAGTGACTTTGCAACCCTGGCACAAGAGGTGCCTCAGTCATACTTGAAGCGTTCTTTGTACAAGGACACCATCGCAAGACAGAGTATCGACAACTTTTCTGCTGTAGGGTTATGTGAACACACACCACAATTGCCTCATTACGTAACTCATGTTCAGAATTCCACAACACACACGTAACTGCTTTATTGTTACTAAGTAGTTCAGTTTGTTGAAGGGATGCGGGTGGTGCTGTGGGTTAAACCACAGAGCCTAGGACTTGCCAATCAGAAGGTCGGCGGTTCAAACCTTTTAGTTCTGTTTGTTACACTCTCAAGACATAGGGCTATGCAGAAGGCAAGTTCGTTTGTTACGCTTTTAAGACATAGGATGATGCAGAAGGAAGATATCAGTATGAAATGGCATCGCCAACAGGAACTGTCCATTGTAATCGTTGGACTTGACAAGCTTTGGACTTGACTATCCTTGGACTTTATGACAATATAAACGTATAGAAGGTTAATAGTAATATGATACGTTATTGCACCAGGATCTGTGCTTTGCAGTTTTTTGATATGACGATTACAGTTTTATTATATATAATGCTACGTTACTTTACAGCCAGTTACTTGTGTGTAGGGTTATGTGAGTCAGGAGACTCCAATTCACATTTCACCCCACCTGAAAACTCCCTTAAGCAAGCCTCCGTCTCCAATAATACGCATTTGGGCTACCTTGCTCGGCTGCTTATACGAATCGTTGTGATAATGAAGAAGAAATGCTCAAAAATCAGTGTGCCACGCAGCTTTCTCATTTCATTTCATTTCATTCCACGATCCAAAGAGCCTCTGTGGGGAAGGAAGGAAGGGTTGGGTGGTTCCTAATATGCAGCAAGGAAATGTCATCTCTTTTCTGACTGCTTTGCTCTTTCCAATATTTCTTTCCTCTCCTCTTGTTCGCTTGACAGCGCTGTGCAAAGGAAGAGGACTTTTTCGGTTTTAATTTGGGCATATGTATATATAGAAATAAAACAGATAAATCTTATATGCCACCCAGTCTGGATAGAGAGCAGCCTTTCAACAGAGCACAGGTTAAAAATCTAAGCAGAGATTTCAGAGTCTTTTGCAAAGGTGGTTGACTTCACAGGATACAGCATCTATATTTAGGATATTGTTTTCTGTACTCCGCAGTCTTGATGGTTGTCTTCCATCACCTGCAACATAAAGAAGCCTCAGGCTCTTTCATCACCCAGTTGGCAAATGATGTGTGTCTAGCCAGGGAGCCCTTTAATAAATGTGGCACTCATCCTGTCTTCCCAGGCATGCAGTCCATACAAAATTAAAAGATAGCAACCTGTTTGCATCGTATGTGTGAAACTGGCCTTCTACTAAGAGCTTGTTCACTTTCTCACTTTCCCCAGTGCTTTCCCCTGGGAAAACCTGATCTTTGCCGCTGAATCAGAGCAAACGTCAATTGGGTCTAGATTGATGTTTGCTCCAATTTAGCACTAAAGAGTGGGTTTTCTGGGAGAAAGCAGTGGGGCAGAGGCAAAACTACTGCTTTCTAGGCGCAAGCCAAGCGGAAGTGTGGACAAGCCCTAAGTCAGACCTGCTAGTTCAGTACTGGCTACCAGCTGTAAGATCACAAGTAAAGAAAGGTCTTTTCCAGTAGATTGGCTGAGTGCTATTTCAACACCTCCTTAATGGAAAAGCGAGTCTGGGCACAGCCTCTCCACCTATTAATCAGTTGTCTGGCACAGGTCGCTAATGAAGGAGCTATGTGACAAACTTCTTGTTATGAACTTAGCCTCTTTTCCGTTCCTCTTTTGGCTCTGCAGATTTCCTAACCACCTTTTAATTTGTGCATCTAGCACAGGGATTGCTCTGTGTGGGGCTTTATTTGTGCTTGATCCAGAAGAACATGGTGTGTGGGATTTTGGAGAAAAGAATCTTAATACAGTGGTAACTCTGGATGCGAAAGGGATCCGTTCCGGAGCCCCGTTCGCATTCTGAAGCAAATGTAAAATGGAACTGTGCATCTGCACGTGCACGGGTAATGTTTAGCCGCTTCCGCACATGCGCATGACATCGTTTTGAGCGTCTGCGCATGCATGAGCGGGGGAACCCTGAAGTAATGCACTCCGTTACTTCCGGGTCGCAGCAGAGTGCAACCTGAAAATATTCATCCCGAAGCTACTTCAACCCGAGGTATGACTGTAGTCACCAGTCCTGAAAGACCTACACTGGCTCCCAGGACGTTTCCAAGCACAATTCAAAGTGTTGGTGTTGACCTTTAAAGTCCTAAACGGCCTCGGCCCAATATACCTGAAGGAGCGTCTCCACCCCCATCGTTCTGCCCAGACACTGAAGTCCACCTCCGAGAGCCTTCTGGCGGTTCCCTCCCTACGAGAAGTAAGGTTATAGGGAGCCAGGCAGAGGGCCTCCTCGGTAGTGGCGCCCGCCCTGTGGAATGCCCTTCCTTAAGGTATAAAGAAAAGAAATAACTACAGTGGTTCCTCGGGTTATGTACTTAATTTGTTCCGGAGGTCCATTCTTAACCTGAAACTGTTCTTAACCTGAAGCACCACTTTAGCTAATGGGGCCTCCTTCTGCCGCCGCGCCGCCGGAGCACGATTTCTGTTCTCATCCTGAAGCAAAGTTCTTAACCTGAAGCACTATTTCTGGGTTAGTGGAGTCTGTAACCTGAAGTGTATGTAACCTGAAACGTATGTAACCCGAGGTACCACTGTATCTGACTTTTAGAAGACATCTGAAGGCAGCCCTGTTTAGGGAAGTTTTTAACGTTTGCTTTTTATTCTGCTTTTAGTGTTCTGTTGGTAGCCGCCCAGAGTGGCTGAGGAAACCTAGCCAGATGGGCGGAGTATTATTATTATTATTATTATTATTATTATTATTATTATTGGCACGTTGCTGGGAACGTGGTCTCTGGAGCGGGACAGGAGCATCATTTACTGGTTCTGTCCTCCTTACAACCACAGATGCTCCTGCATGCCAGAGAGCGACACCCCAAGCCTGTTGCTAAATTTATCGCCCCCTCTCCCCAAAGGACCTGCCAGCTTAAAACCCTGGCATGTTTGTGTCAGGGCACGCTGAGCTCTGCCTCAGCAGAGGGAGGCGAAAGGATCCGCCACGAGGCCCGCGGAAGCTGCATGTCAGAAAGATGCACGTCAGGATATAAAGGCCATGTTGGTATTTAATCATCCCTCACCTTTCTTTGCCGTATTGATTCCATCCGATGTTGCCAGGTTACCGGATCTTTTGCTTTGTAGCTGCTGCCTTTATTTCTGACTCATCCTGGATTCTTGCACTGATTAGAGGAGATCTGGTGACACAGACTGGCCTTTCATTCGCTCGCCGATAAGGCTTCCAGGCTGGCTTCATGTCATATCAAAGCTAGGGTGGTTTAAGACCGATTAATTGGAAGCACACACACAACATAATTAAACACCTTGGATTGTTGAAATAAAAACCTCACTCTTGACTAACTTGAGAAAAACGCTGCAAAATCGTGACAAAGTGGCGTATGAACTATAAAATCTATTAAACCCCATAAATTTAAAATTAAAGGTACTTATTATCCAACATGAAGGGAGGTACAACTTTTTAATCACTTAATGGTGGACTTTTCTAGTGGCGCAGAAATCTGTTTGTAATTATCTTAATACCACCGAGTGGAATGAAATCTCTGAGCTGTTTAAATGTTGTCGTTTAGTTGTGTCCGACTCTTCGTGTCCCCATGGACCAGAGCACGCCAGGCACTCTTGTCTTCCACTGCCTCCCGCAGTTTGGTCAAACTCATGCTGGCAGCTTCGAGAACATTGTCCCACCATCTCGTCCTCTGTCGTCCCCTTCTCCTTGTGCCCTCCATATTTCCCAACATCAGGGTCTTTTCCAGGGAGTCTTCTCTTCTCATGAGATGGCCAAAGTATTGGAGCCTCAGCTTCATGATCTGTCCTTCCAGTGAGCACTGATTTCCTTAAGAATGGAGAGGTTTGATCTTCTTGCAGTCCATGGGACTCTCCAGAGTCTCCTCCAGCACCAGAATTAAAAAGCATCAATTCTTTGGCGATCAGTCTTCTTTATGGTCCAGCTCTCACTTCCATACATCACTACTGGGAAAACCATAGCTTTAACTATACGGACCTTTGTTGGCAAGGTGATGTCTTTGCTTTTTAAGATGCTGTCTAGGTTTGTCATTGCTTTTCTCCCAAGAAGCAGGCATCTTTTAATTTCGTGGCTTCTGTCACCATCTGCAGTGATCATGGAGCCCAAGAAAGTCTGGAGAAAGCTGTTTTCATATAAGCAGAATAAAAACATGAACAATAACCTTCAGTAGCATTTCTTGGAAACCAGATGCAAACAGAACAAATCTCTCTCCCCACCCACAAAACAGAGAATTAAGAGGAATCAGAGAATTGTCAAGTTGAAATGGCTCCCAGGGGTCATCTAGTCCAACCCCTGCAGTGCAAGAATCACAGCTAAGTTTTAAAGCCATTGCTGTCTCCACTTCTCAGATTATCCAAGGGAAGATGTGCTCACTACGCCTGAGCAGTTTTTGTTTCTTTGAATAAAGAGTTAATTTCACTGACACCCATAGCTGTCACCTTTTCCATTTTTTAAGGGAAATTCCCTTATTCCGATAGGATTCCTCGCAAGAAAAGGGAAGAAAAGGGAAAAGTTGACAGCTATGCTGACATCTTATGAGTTATGCCAACCTGCTCCCGGCTCCTGCTTTGACACTTAGGCCAATCGCACCGTTTTATTTCAGCCAATAAGTGTGACGCGGCAGCTAAAAAAGCCAATGCAATTCTGGGCCTCATCAATAGGAGTATAGCATCTAGATCAAGGGAAGTAAATAAAATTTTAAAATGAAAAAAAAAAATCAAGGGAAGTAATAGTGCCACTGTATTCTGCTCTGGTCAGACCTCACCTGGAGTACTGTGTCCAGTTCTGGGCACCACAGTTCAAGAAGGACACTGACAAACTGGAACATGTCCAAAGGAGGGCAACCAAAATGGTCAAAGGCCTGGAAACGATGCCTTATGAGGAACGGCTAAGGGAGCTGGGCATGTTTAGCCTGGAGAAGAGGAGGTTAAGGGGTGATATGATAGCCATGTTCAAATATATAAAAGGATGTCACATAGAGGAGGGAGAAAGGTTGTTTTCTGCTGCTCCAGAGAAGCGGACACGGATCAATGGATCCAAACTACAAGAAAGAAGATTCCACCTAAACATTAGGAAGAACTTCCTGACAGTAAGAGCTGTTGGACAGTGGAATTTGCTGCCAAGGAGTGTGGTGGAGTCTCCTACTTTGGAGGTCTTTAAGCAGAGGCTTGACAACCATATGTCAGGAGTGCTCTGATGGTGTTTCCTGCTTGGCAGGGGGTTGGACTCGATGGCCCTTGTGGTCTCTTCCAACTCTATGATTCTATGATTCTAAGTGCATTTCCGAACTCTCTTTCAGTGCCTTCTCTGCCTTCTGCCAGGGAAAAAAAGAGAGAGAGGGAGAAATGTAATTCTTTTCTGTAGCCGAGTCAATAAACAAATAATAAGCTTTTGTCTTTGGGAGTTCACGGAACCCAGAGTTTGTGACTGGAAAGTTCAGGGACTTGATTATCTCTGACCTTCTGCTCGCTTGCGAGCTTCTCATCCTCCGTCCCTGGTGCCTCTTGCCTGCGTGTGGCTGTCGTGTTTTGGAAAGCCTGGAGCCAGCATCCCAAGCAATTTGCATTTGTCAGCGCCTGCCTGTGCACTTCAAAACAACATCCTACAGATGGCTCTTTCTTTATAACAGTGACTGGGGACCTCCCCGGACTGCTGCAGAAATGTGCCAAGCGGAGCCAGAATAGAGAAGGTCGGAGCAAGACAAAAATCCTGCTGGGAAGAAGGAGGAGGAGGAGGCAAATGCCCTCCCTCCTAGTTTCTTCCCCAGGACCCAGTCAGACAGAGAGGTAGTCTGCTCCTGCACATGGAGGATCCATGCAACTCTCATGTCTAAGAACCCTGGAAAGACCTTTCCCCATGCATTTGTGAATTCTATTATTATTATTATATGATTTTTTTAATAGAAATTTCAACACAATAATTTAAACAAAAATACATCATCCACATTGGTCCCCCCTCCATTTTTCCTTCCCTTCTCCCCCTAAACAGAAAACCCAACCTCCCACACACACACCCCAGACTTCCCTCAGCTCCTTTCTCTTGTTTCTCAACACATCTTTCTGTCTGCATGTTATAAAATTGTAAAGATCCTTAATTTATCTATCTATATGTTACCAATAAAAAGTTTGTGAGTGCTTATTCAAAACCTGCCAAGGAGTCCAATTCATTTTGTTGTTTCTTTAAGTACTTTGAGAAAGGTTCCTATTCTTCTTTAAAGTCACAGTTGTCCTTATCGCTTAGTTTTTTGTGTCAGTTTTGCAAAGTCCGCATAGTCCATCAGTTTCTCTTGCCACAGTTCTTTGGTCGGGATTCCTTCGTTCTTCCATCCTTGTGCTATTAAGACTCTTGCCGCCGTTGTCGTGTACATAAAGATGTTCTTGAATTTCCTTGGCAGGTCTGCTCACTGCTGATTTCAAGACACACACTGAAATATCCTCGGAGTCGAGAGTGGATTTCATGCTCTTTATTCAGCTCATAGTGGTGAGGAGGAATGGAAGTTCCCCCAGAATGCCTGCTTTATATACATTATTTACACAATGGGCCCCCACGTGATTGGCTAATTCCGGGATTCACCTGTAGGCCAATCAGGTTGCGGATTCCCTTCCACCTGGAGCTGGACTGGGTGGTTCCTGTGGACCAATCAGACTGCTGCATTCTGGACGCTATTGTTCCAGGACCAACTAGAGTGCTGCATTCTGAATCCTATTATTCCAGGACCAATCAGACTGCTGCATTCTGAATCCTATTCTAGGGCCAATCAGACTGCTGCATTCTGAATCCTATTGTTCTAGGACCAACCAGACTGCTGCATTCTGGATCCTATTCTAGGGCCAACCAGACTGCTGCATTCTGAATCCTATTGTTCTAGGACCAATCAGACTGCTGCATTCTGAATCCTATTCTAGGGCCAATCAGACTGCTGCATTCTGAATCCTATTGTTCTAGGACCAACCAGACTGCTGCATTCTGGATCCTATTCTAGGGCCAACCAGACTGCTGCATTCTGAATCCTATTGTTCTAGGACCAATCAGACTGCTGCATTCTGAATCCTATTCTAGGGCCAATCAGACTGCTGCATTCTGGATCCTATTTAACTCAGTACATAACACACACAAAGTGCCCGCATTCTGGCTCTGAAGCTGAGCTGGGCATTGCAGAGGGAGGCAGGTTCCATCATGTTCAGTCCCCTCCCCCTCTCTGCATCCCCTCCCTGTTTAAATCCATTAGCTCAGCTTGCTTCTCTCCCACCCCTTGACTTCCTTATCCATTAATTTCCTCCCTGGCCCTCTTGATTGTATCATCAAGACCCTGAATAGCAGAGAGCTGTGGAGGCAGCAAGTCTCTGTGTGTGTCTCTCTGTGTGTGCTTTCTGCATTTGTCAGCCAGCGCAGGAATCCCTCCACTTAAGAGCTGATTGCCTGATTATCTTAGACATTAGCTTGGGCAGTTAAGAGTCGGTGATACTAATGGTGCTTCTGAGTGATGTGCTTCCACCCGCCTTGGAGCTATATTGGTGCCAGCCTCCTCCAGCCACAGATGCGTAGGGTCCTTGTTCCCGTGCAAATGCGGCAGCTGCCAGCAGCAGGAGGAGCACAGAACTGCAGAGTTGGAAGAGACCCTGAGGGTCATCTAGTCCAACCCCCTGCAACGCAACACAGGAATCTCAGCTAAAGCGGCCATGACAGATGGCCGTCTGGTCCTGTTCGCTCCTCTTTATTTATTTATTTACTTATTTATTTATTTGAATTTATTTTCTGACAGGCTGCGTTGCTTCTTTCTGTCTGGGAAAGCTGACAAACATTTTGCTGCTCTGGGCTAATTACCTTTTGTGAGGGTTTCCTTTTGAGAGAGTGGGTGCTGATAGTCTCAATTTCTTTTTCTTTTTAAATATATCTTTATTAATTTAAAATAAATACATTTATGAGAAAACAGACGTACAAACAAACAAATAACAGAAAAATAAAACAAACCACCACACTATAAGATACAAGAAGATTATTATAATATCATCATATATACTCCTGATATGGAACACAATTAAAAAATTTACAGAGAAGATATTTAAAACTGACTTCCAATTAATCTCACTGTACTTTATTTATCCATTACTTTGTACCGCACAGCTACATATTTCTTATATACCGTATTTTTTGCTCCATAACACTCACTTTTTTCCTCCTAGAAAGTAAGGGGAAATGTCTGTGCGTGTTATGCAGCGAATGCCTGCGGGTGGCGGGGGGGATCTGCTGCAGTCGTGAGCAGAGGATCCATGGTTCCCCTTCCTTCCCTCCTCCGTGGTTACAAAGCACGGATCCACATGGATCCTCAGGAGTTTTACACTGGGTCACCCCAAATTCACCATCAGATCACATAGCATGTCCATGGCTATAGCCTGCACCAAAAAAATCACGCACCCACTGTTGCCTGGGGCCGCAGTGGTGCAAAAACGTAGTTACAAAGCATGGATCCACATGGATCCTCAGGATTTTTGCATTGGGCTACTCCAAACTCACTGTCAGATCACATGTCTGTGGCCACAGCATGAACCACAAAAATCATACATCCACTGTTTCGTTTAGAATATTTTTTTTCTTGTTTTCCTCCTCTAAAAACTATGTGCGTGTTATGGTCTGGTGCGTGTTATAGAGCGAAAAATACGGTAATTTCTTTTTACTTCCCTACGAACTTATATTTATACAATACAGGGATCAGTCTAATTCTGCCAAGATGTTTCCTTTTATTCCATAGTTTTCTAAAGATTTTTTAAAGATTCCCAATCCTTGTAGACTTTTTGTTTTGGTTGGCCTCTTACTCTTCCTGTCGCTTTCGCTAGCTGCAGATATTCTACCATTAGGATTTGCCAATCTTCCGTGTTGGGTATTGTTGTTCGCTCCTCTTTAATGCACTTCCTGTTTCAAAGGATAAATACACACTGGAAAGATCCTTGGCCTTTGAAGAGATATGAAATATTGGGGGTGGGGGGAGTGGCCAGGTTCAAAGTGTTACTATTAGTATATCTATTAGTATATAAGGCCAGTTTACCTACGAGCATAGCTGTCAACCGTCCCTTATTTGGCGGGAAACTCCCTTATCCCAGTGCCATGTCCCGCTGCTGTTCTGGATTGATGATGTCCCTTAAATTTCCCGGGTTTCATGCTCACCCGGCTCAGGAGGGAAGCAGCGGCTCGGAGTCCTCTGCCTTCTTTTTTTCTTTTAGTACTGTAATGTTCTTTCTTTTGCATGTTTTATATGTTATATCTGTTAAAATCTATAAAAAAAAATTGGGAAAAAAACCACATTGGCAGGATTGTTGTAATAACCTGCAGTTTCATAAGAGTATATATTTAAGGAAGATGAATAAACGAGCAAATTAAGTTAATTTGGATATGCAGAAGATATGAAAAATTAAGGAACCGCAGAGAGAGGGGGAAGGAAGTCAAGTTTGGAAATGTCAAAATGATTGCAAAAATTAGTGAATGGTATAAACTTGAAAAGTATAAATAAAAAATAGAAATAGAGAAGGAACGTTGTTCAGCCATCGCCTGTGTCTCCCGCCAGGCCCACGTCTTCGACCTGAGCGTGAACAAATACGAGCCCATCTGCAACCAGCCGGTGGTGGCCAAGAAGAGGAACAAGATCACCCATGTTCAGTTCAACGCCATCTACCCCATCATCATCATCGGGGATGACCGTGGCCACGTCACCTGCCTGAAGCTGTCTCCCAACCTCCGCAAGATGCCAAAGGTAAGTCAGTTTAAGGCTGGACCAGAGAGGGAGCATCTGCAGGCTGATTTGCTCTACAGGATGTGGTTTAAAATACCTCCCCCTCCCCCCCTTTGAGCTTTTCACATTGGCATGTGGTAGCTGCTATTATGGAACCCGAGGGCCAAACTAGCCACGGTAATAAATGAAAATCTGCCCTTATTCCCTTATGGGGGACACAAGAGCCCTTTTAGAGTCCTTTGCAGGTTCTCCATCGGTCAGAGAAAAGAACAGAGGCCAACCAGAGAATATTGAGAAGCAAAGCAGCTAGTAATTCTGATCTTTATTGAACTGTTGCAACAGGGTGCTCCCCTCTCACGCAGGAGAAGGAGGAGGACCCAGAACAAAGGTGTGCCTGCCCTTATATAGACATTTTAAATTGCCCGCCCTGGAGTCCAAGACCACCCCCAGAAACATCATACCTACATCACAGAAAGGGGTGGTCTACAGCAGAAATCTGAGTGCATTGTTTACCTCCTGTCTGGCAAGTTACCTGTTAATGCTCACTTGATTGATACCCTGGGGAGCCTGGCCAGTCTTTTGTAATGATAAATACTTAGTTCCTGAGCCAGGTCACAGGCTCACCCTATTCATACACAGACAGACATACCCTTAAGACAGGATTTGTGAAGGAAAAGACAATGGGGAGGCTTTTCCATTTGACTTTGCAGAGAAAACACCTGGTCAGTTTGGGAGACAAAATGGCTTCATGGCTGTTCTCCTGTGCTGCTTCAGACATGTGGTTTATATATTTATGTACGTGTTTGCTTGCTACATTTATGAACCTTTATTATATACAGAAGACCTTAATTTTTTTATTTCACCACCAAGCTTGGGGGCGGTTGTAGACAGAGAAGAAATTCCATTTGCACACTGAGGTCCAGCACCAATGGCCTCCTGCGAGAAGTGAGGTTACAGGGAACCAGGCAGAGGGCCTTCTTGGTGGTGGCGCCCGCCCTGTGGAACACCCTCCCATCAAATGTCAAAGGGAAAAAACAACTATCTGGCTTTTAGAAGACATCTGAAGGCAGCCCTGTTTAGGGAAGTTTTTAGTGACTGATATTTTAACGTATTTTTAATAATTTGTTGGAAGACGCTCAGTGTGGCTGGGAAAACCCATCCAGATGGATGGGGTATGAATAATAAAATTATTATTATTATTATTATTATTATTATTATTATTATTATTATTACAAGAAGAAAGTACCCAGTTTGCACTTTTCGAACCAATCCACAAACTGAAGCACAATTATCCTCTGAAACCTCAAAGTGGTTTACAAAATGAATAAAACAATTAATATCAATTAAGCAATAAAAATCTACTTAAAACTGCCAAGCAATTAAAATCAGCGATAAACTAAAAACAGGTTATGTCAGGGGTTCAGGAGCAGAGGCAAGGGCAAGGGAGGAAACAGAGAGCGAGGGGGAGGAGGCAGAGGAAAAGATGAGTGATGACGACGACCCGAGATCTCCGAGTCTTTCCAGTGAATCAGAAGATTCACAGAAAGGAGCACCAGTGGCCAGGGCAAGGGGGGAGCCTAGGGGGACACCCCAGGGAGATAGAGCCAGAGGGGACTCAGAGGAGAGCAGTTGGAAATCGGGACCAGCGTCACCGCCAGAGAGCAGGGAAGAGGAAGAGAGCCAGGGATCAAGCGCTGGCAGCTCACAACAGGGGGGAGGGCATGAGTCAGGAGTGGCCACACCTCCATCGGGGAGCGAAGAAACGGTCAGATGGAAAGTGGAAGGTTGGGCGCGCGCGCCAAGTTCAAATGCACAGGGAAGTGACGCAGTAGGCAGCCCTGAAAGAGAGCCAGGTCCTAAAGCCCGGCGCAAGGAGACAGGAGAGTCCGGGGGGTCGGCGTCAGAAGAATCCAGGAAGGAAGAGACCCCGGGGGGCAGAGGGACCCAGAGGAGAACAGTCAGGCGGAAAAGGTGGAGCAGGGCTAGGATATTAAGTTGGTGCGCAAGGGGCGGAGACTCAGACGGGACTTCGCCGATCTAGCCATTAGACGTAGAGTTGCACGCAGCAGCTTGAGAATGGAAACTGTAACTCAATAAAGACTTTTACTTAATGATCGCTGGCTAGCGTGATCCTCTGTGAGCTAGGATCTGGAAGCAGCTCTGACAGGTTATAAAACTCATCAGCGTTCTCCATATCTGGGGAGGCTTGTCTGAACAGAAATGTTTTTAGCAGGTGTCAAAAAGGGTTCAGCGAAGGCGCCTGCTTGCCTGCCTGCCTGACGTCCTCAGGGTTTTAGGCTTACCGAAAAGAAGTGACCACAAATGAGGTCTTGAAAAAGGCAGGAGTTCAGAAAACATGGGAATGCAGGAGGCTGGCAGCGACATCTCTTTTTCCAAATTTTGTTTGTTCTGCTTTTCCTCGCAGGGACTCAAAAGTAGCTTGGACTAAATAATGCATCAGGACGCAAATGGGGCTTCTGCCGTAAGCCCCACCCTCAAAACACTGGCTGTTGTTGCTCATTGTAAATTCTTAATGATTTTCTATTTTAAGCGAGAGCTGCTTCAAGTTTCAGCAGAGTTGGTCCTCGTGGTCCCACCACTGTGCAATCAAAATTTTTGGTACAATGGTTGGAAGGTGTCTGGGTCATGTCTAAAAGCAGCAGACAGAATGGCCAGGATTTCTTGCATATACCGTATTTTTCACTCTATAGGACGTACCGGACCATAGGACGCACCTTGTTTTAGAGGGGGAGAAAAAGAAAAAGAAATTCTCCCCCTCTCTGCTCAGCGCCCCTTCAACGAAGCGGCAGGAGAAACAGAGCCCCTTCCATTTCTCCTCCCGCTTGGCTGAAGGGGCGCTGCGCAGCTCTCCCTCTCTGCTGAAGCCAGGAGAGTCTTGCTCTCCCAGCTTCAGCAAAAGGAACCTGAAGACTGCGGAGCGCAATGGGAACTTGCACTGCGCTCCGAAGGCTTCAGGCGGCTATCCCTGAAGCCTGGAGAAGGAGAGGGGTCGGTGCGCACTGACCCCTCTGGCTCTCCAGGCTTCAGCGAAAGCAACGCGAAGCCTCCGGAGCGCGGAGGGAGCGCTCCCTCTGCGCTTCGGAGGCTTCCCATTGCTATCGCTGAAGCCAAGGAGCCTGCTTTCACTCCATAGGACACACAAACATTTCCCCTTCATTTTTGGAGGGGGAAAAGTGCGTCCTATAGAGCGAAAAATACAGTATTTGCAAACCACTTTAATACTGAAACAGTCTCTGAGTTGTTTACGAAAACAACAAATGTGACATATATATCCTGACAGGCTTATCCTGACTTGCTTTTTTGCTGTGCTTTCAAAGTACAGATCTGCACTTTAAAGCTCTGTATCTGAGTGTTTCTCCATTTGTTTTTGTCCCAAAGCTTTCCCCACCAAAATCTGCAATTTACCTCTGCATCAGCAATCTGTAGAAAATCCTGCTGCTGTTTGCTCCATTTCAGTGGTAAAATGTGGGTTTTCCCAAGGAACGTGCTGAGACAAAAATAAAATCACTCCGACGGGGAGTTTTAAAGTTTGGACTTTTGGAAACGCAGCGCAGAAGGAGGCCTAAAACAATGAAGGGGGAGTGTAATATTATTTATCAGTCGAAAAGCAAAAAAAAACAAAAAAAAAACAAAAAAAAACCTCAAAGCAACTCGACAAGATAAAATACAACAAAAACAATTTAAAATCAGAAATAAATTAAAATAATTAACAATACAAAATATTCATTCAGTAACATATTAATACATACCCTCCAATATTTCTCTGATGAAAATAGGGATGTCTCATTCCATAATGATAATTTTACTATTTATGCCCTACACATCTTACTGGGTTGCCCCAGTCACTCTGGGCAGCTTCCAACATACCGTATTTTTCGCTTCATAAGATGCTCCTGACAATAAGACACACCTAGTTTTTAGAGGAGGAAAACAAGAAAAAAAATATTCTGAATGAAACAGTGGATGTATGATTTTTGTGGTTCATGCTGTGGTCAAAGACATGATATGTGATTTGACGGTGAGTTTGGGGTAGCCCAATGCAAAAATCCTGAGGATCCATGTGGGTCCGTGCTTTGTAACCACATTTTTGTGCCATCAAGGCCCCACGAAACAGTGGATGTGTGATTTGGGGGGGGGGGCAGGCTTTAGCCATGGACATGCTATGTGATCTGATGGTGAATTTGGGGTGACCCAGTGCAAAAATCCTGAGGATCCATGGGCTTTTACCTCCCCCCTTCCAGGCAGCCTCCTTTATTGCTAGCCTCCCTTATCTCCCTCCCGATCGCTTGTTGATCAGCGGCTTTGTTTCAACACCCACTTCTGCTTTTTGCCCCTGGGCAATTCGGCTCCAGGGACCATGCATTCGCTCCATAAGGCGCACAGACATTTCCCCTTACTTTTTAGGAGGAAAAAAGTGCATCTTATGGAGCGAAAAATACGGTATATAACAACATAATAAAACATGAAATATTAAAAAAAAAAACTTCCCTATACAGGATTGCCTTCCGACGGCTCAAGGGTCAGATAACTCCTTACCCTCCAACATTTCTCCAATGAAAATAGGGACATCCAATCAGAAACCAGGCAGCTTATCTACATCAAGGACATCCCTGGAAAGTAGGGACAATTGGAGGGTCTGTTAATATGCTCAAGTCCTACCCACCCCACTAAAAGATGAGCACCACCATTGGAGGGAGGCAACGCGATTCCCAAAGGAAAGAAAAAATCCCAAAGGATGGCAAGGATGGCACCACGCCTGTCTCTCTGGGGAAGGAATTCCACAGATGGGGAGCCACCACTGAAAAGGCCTGTTGTGCTGGTCCCGGGGGCTAACTGAGAGGCGAGGTCCGAGTCCAGTCCGAGGTCGAAGGTGCAGTATGGAGGCAGTCCGTCAAAGCTGTAGCTGGGTCCAAGGCGGGGAGTTGGGTGGGGTCAAGAACTATGGCAGAAGTTTTTTTCTTTTTTGTATGTGTAATAGTTGGTTTAATTATTTTTAACTTTTTTAAAAAACACCTATGTTTTGTATGTTTTGTGTAAAATCTTAATAAATATTTTTTTTAAAAAAAAAAAGAACTCTGGCAGAAGAGCGGGACAGGGTGCAGGCAGGAACAGGCTAGCAACAACATTCCTCCTGCAACCTGGGACTGGGGGGTGGGGTGGCCGGCTTTTATCTGCCCCGAGGCATAGGGCAGCCCCGATCCCCAGATGACTCACCTCTCCTGGCCTGGAGGCGAGCCCTCCTCCTGTGGGAACTTAGTTCCCTCTGCCTCTCTGCCCTGAGCCTCTGCAGCTCAGGAGAGGCTGGAGGGTTACCGGACCCAGAGGCAACCTCAGCTTCACCTGACGGGGCTGAGAGTGGAGCACCTGCAGGCAATGGGTCCTCCATCCCCTCTGGAGCCAGAGCAGACTCAGCTGATGCCTGCACCTGAGGATCCAGCACAGGTGAGGACCCTTCAGGCTCATGCCCCAGCCCCGGCTCAGCTGGTTCTGGAGGCGGGGACTCGTGTGCAGGCTGGGATTCCTCAGGTTCAGCCTCTGAGTCTGAATCCCAGGCCATCACACCTCTTCTCGTGTGGCCACCCTCTTCACCTTCCTCAGGAGGGGCGCACAGGGAGGGGCCTCTGATGAAGACCACAGGGATGGGCTGGTTCATAAGTGGAGAGGCACTGAGCAAGACGAACCAGCCATCTTGCAGGTGCGGAAACCATGCGATATCTGCCAGTGTTTGATATTAAGACAAATCTGGGTTCCGGCGCTTTTTAGGAACTGTCTGGCATCCGGCAGCTCTAAACCCTAACAAATTAAGCTCAGCACAGCCAGGAATCATTCCTCCCTGTCTTGTTTCAGTCCCGCTTTTCTCCCTTGCATACAGGTATTAATAGCCTGAGTGCTTTTTATAGACCCTTTCTCTGATTTCTCGATTGCCTCCAATGGTGAGGATAAACGTGACATTGTGCATCGCTAGCAAGGGCAGCTCAAGCTGGAGAGACGGACAGCTGGAGGGAGACAAAATTCGCTTCGCAGTTTGTCTCTGGTCTCGCTTGCCTGTTACACTTAAAGGGGCGTTTGCCAAGGACTTTCAGTGTTTCCCGCAGGGGAAGCAGCAGTTGTGATCTACAGGCTAATCTAAGGGGTGGGCTTGCGCATGGACCTTGTCTGACTGATCCCTTAATGAATGGGAGGGAATCTGTAATTACAAAGGAAGCGCACACTCTCTGCCGGAGACATTCTCTGGGGATGAATGGCCTTGCCACCCACGGCGCCATGGCATTTTGAACCTCTGCGTTACGCAGAAGCTCACCCCATGCTCGGTAAATGGCGTTTAGCGAAATGGTGAGCTTTTTCCAAAGAGGTTCCCCGTGTGGGACGTTCCTTTTTTTATTATTTTTTAATTCATTTTAACATATAAATTATAAAATGTACACACAAAACTTATCACTTATACAATCTTTTTAGACTTCCATCAGCACCTCTGATGATCCACTGTTTTAACCACTTCTTATGCATTTCTTAACTTTATATTGCCTTTACATCTCTTAACAAATCATCCTTCCCCTTCTCCATTTTTGCAATACTTCCAATAATACTTCTCACAAAACATCTTGCAAACCTACAAACGTCGTCTGATCTTCACAAATACTTTTCAAATAGTCCGTAAATTTACTCCAGTCTTCCGTGAATTTCTGGTCCTGCCGGTTTCGAATCCTTCCTGTTAGTTTATCTAGTTCTGCATAGTCCATTAACTTCATCCTCCATCGTGTGGGACTTTCCTAGTCTTTGTCTCCTGGAAGTTCAGTTCTTTAGGGAACTTCTCTTAGATAGGATGTGCATCGCATCCTGCCCTCCTCAGGCTGGACTGACAGCTGCCCCCTGCCTTCTGCCAGGCAGGTGGACGGGAGACCCGTGGGGATCTTTGCCCAGATCAAACACTGTGAGGGCCACATCTGTTGTTTCTGAAGACCTCTCGTCCTCCCAGAGAGGAGGGGTTGTGAGCGGGAGCAGCTTCCCACGGTGGCAGGGGGGCGTGTACAGCTCCCTGCTCCTGATTGCTTCAGCTGCTGCGGCCAAGCCTTCCGGCCAACCAATAGGGCTGGCTGGTGGGCGGGGCTGGCCGCATTTAAACAGCCGCGGCAGCGCTCAGCTCCCAGTCTGTTCCTGCTATTGACAAATCCAGGGAACTTTTGAATGGTGTGGTGGCCTTCAAGCTGCTATATATGAATGGCCACGTGATCGCACACCCTGACATCTGTTTCAGCAACGTGGTTCTTTTTTGTGATGACGGCGTCCATCTTTCCGATCAAGGGAATGATGTGTGGTTGGCAGGCATCGCATCATCAGAAGTATTAGGAACTGGTTGCAGCTGTGAGGGTATTGGCCTTTTGGCTCGGCTGGCGGTTAGGCATTGGAATAGGTGTGCTGTGTTGGAAGATTGGGTATGGCCATCATCTACCTCTCCTCTTTTGGGTATTCCATTAAAGGAATCCGGAGGTCGTGGATCCTAGGGCCATGGCACGACCCCCCGGTGACGTCATGGGGGAGCTTCCAGTTGTATTTGCATCAACAAGCTCCTCCCATTGGTTGCCGACCCTGATAAGACCCCTGTGGAGTCTGGTATTGCTGTTTCATCCAATGCCTAAGCCAATACTACTCACATGCTGTAACCAATAAAAGTTGTGGCCTACTTTTGCCCATTAACCTAAAATAATGTGTCTTTGTGGCTTATTATACTCCTATGCGGGTGGCGGGTCCTTGACTCACAAGAAGACGCCCTGTGAGAGTGTGAACTGGGATTGCAGAAAGATTGGAGCACCCTTCTCTCCAAGACCAATGAATTACAAAACAACAACCGCAAACCGGCATGCGAATCAACCTGGAATTCAAACCCGACTAGTCTGAGGATGCAAATTCAAGTCTGGCATAGGCCAGATTAGGGATGGGTGTATTTGCCAATGTCTTTTTCTCCAAGTTTCTCATTTCCCACCCACCCCCACCCCCAGTTTCAAATTCATTTCTAAGTTTGCAATTTTTTCCTTTTTTTGAGCCCTAGTGAAAATTTATCAGCATTCTAATGCAAATTTCTCACAATGTGCACATTTTGGTATGCCTTTTTTTTGCAAAGCAATTTCCACATTTGGAAGAACTTGATTGTTTAAAGAGTGGCTGGGAACCCCAGCCAGATGGGCGGGTTATAAATAAATTATTATTATTATTATTATTATTATTATTATTATTATTATTATTAAGCTTCAAAACTCCCTGGCTACTGATATCAAGCAGGCACCTTCACTGTATTCATTTTGGCACCTGCTAAAAACATTCTTGTTTGGGCAAGCCTCCCCAGATGCTTAGAAATGCTGGTGTGAATTTTAATCTGTTTCAGTATTTTAACTTTTGATATGTATTGCTGTTTTTTCCTGATTTTGTTTTTTTAAATCTTTTCGTAAACCGCTTTGATGTGTGTGTTTCGGGTTCTTTTGTTTTTTTTCAATCAAGCAGTGTAATAATTTTACGAAATAATTAAGATTATGGTATGACATGCTTTCCCTAACCTGATGCCCTCCAGCCGCTGCAACTCCCACCCATCTCTGGGAGCCACCAGCCTCTGCACCCAAATTCAAGCTGTAATCCTGCGCACACTCACTTGGGACTTCCTTCCAAGTAAACACACACAGCATTGCAGGGCAAATGGATCTGTTCTTTCTCAGGACCCTCCCTCAAAAGCCTCTTCAGACTCCTGCATTCTTGAAAGTCACCCATCAGCCTGACTGAAGGCTCTCCTTCAGTTCTGCTAGAAGGCAGAGTCATGTGCTTGGCAGATGCAACCTTCACAGGGGCTCCTCCTGCCCCTTGTCCTTCTCCACTTTCCTTTGATAGTTGTTTGCATGCCTCCTGGGCGACAGGAAAGTCTTCCCTCTGGTGAAATTCTCTTTGTAGATTTCCAGACTGCCTGGATGCCAGCTCCTTGCTGAGAACAGTTTAACAGCAGCCTCCGTCCCAGCTCCTGCCAACCTAGCAGTTCGAAATCACGTCAAAGTGCAAGTAGATAAATAGGTACCACTCCAGCAGGAAGGTAAACGGCGTTTCCGTGCACTGCTCTGGTTCGCCAGAAGCGGCTTCGTCATGCTGGCCACATGACCCGGAAGCTGTACGCCGGCTCCCTCGGCCAGTAAAGCGAGATGAGCGCCGCAACCCCAGAGTCGGCCACGACTGGACCTAATGGTCAGGGGTCCCTTTACCTTTACCTTTACTTTTACTGTTACCTTTACCTTTCCTGTTTCTGGCTGCTGAAAGTACGTGGGTTATGAGTTCTCTGTGGTGTAAATGGGCATTGTTGTCTTGTTGTTTAGTGGAGAGACCTGTCAGGAGCAAGCATGGACCAATGGTACCAAATAGTATGGGAAACAGTCTTACTAGAAAAATTAACCGATAAACTGAAACTGACATGGGGACAAATAGAAGAAGATGCCTTCACCCCGGTATGGCTCCCCTTTATCACATACACAGCCCAACAAGATGATGACAAAAATCCACCAACAGCATTCAAATCAATATGGCTAACCTGATCCAAAACACCCACCCACCTCACTCACACACGAAAACAAAGACCACCACAGCCAACCACAAATGAACAGCCACATCCTAGGCCAACCCCAACCTCTCTCGCCACCAAAGAAACACAAATGAACAGCAGAGAACCTGCACAAGCGACACTGACACCAAACCCTACATATATTAAGGAAAATAGAAACATCGCCACCCTACCCCCCCATCCCGCCCTCCACCCCTCTCTCCCTTTTCTTCCTAATGTCTCAACAAATGAAACTGATTTGTAAAAATTTTACATGGAAAAAATACAAGAGAGAGACATTACACATACTTTTGTAAATCAAGAAAATCTTTAATAAAAATACGAAAACAAAATCGAAACAGCAGCCTCTGTTTCTGGGCAGCTCTGCCACCCCCTCCCATCGCATCCTCTTCGTCCAGCAAAGAGACCGAGCATTTGATAGTTTCAACAGGTTTAACATGGCATGCGGGAGGCAGTGGAAGACAGGAGTGCCTGGTGTGCTCTGGTCCAGGGGGTCACAAAGAGGCAGACACGACTAAACGACTAAACAACAACAACATGGCAACAAAAGCCACAGACACGGCTGCTTTGGCTGGGAATCCTTTGATAATCGCTGCCTGTCAACTCTTGCCTGCAGTTTCATGCCAGGAGCAACGCCGGAGGTTTATAACGCCATCCACTGTGATGACGTGGACGCCACTGAAGAAACTCCTTCACGCGACACGTAGCTAGACTATGGAACTCCCTCCCACAAGAGGGAGGCTTTAAAAAGGGGTTGAACAAATTAATGGAGGAGATGACAGTCGATGGCAATGGTCTATCTCCACAGCTGGAAGCAACGATACTTCTGAATACCAATTGCTGGAAGACTCAGGGGGAGAGAGTGCTTTTGAGTGCTTTTTTAATAGACCTTTCTACAGGCGTCTGGTTGGTCACTGGGAGAACAGGATGCTGGACTAGACGGGCCACTGGCCTGATCCTGCAGCCCCTTCCTCTGCTCTTATGATAATCACAGGCTGGTTGGGTGCAGTGGGGAAACTTCAGTGGTGGAGGAGTAGACATTCAAGTCCACCCCAGCTTTACAGCATATGTTTAACGGCAGTAATAAGAGATGCGGGTGGCACTGTGATCTAAACCACAGAGCCCAGGACTTGCAAATCGGAAGGTCAGCGGTTCGAATCCCTGCGACGGGGTGAGCTCCCATTGCTCGGTCCCTGCTCCTGCCAACCTAGCAGTTCGAAAGCATGTCAAAGTGCCAGTAGATAAATAGGTACCGCTCTGGCGGGAAGGTAAATGGCATTTCCGTGCGCTGCTCTGGTTCGCCAGAAGCGGCTTAGTCATGCTGGCCACATGACCTGGAAGCTGTACGCCGGCTCCCTCGGCCAATAAAGTGAGATGAGCGCCGCAACCCCAGAGTCATTCACAACTGGACTTAACTGTCAGGGATCCTTTACCTTTACCTTTTAATGGCAGTACAGTGGTACCTCGGGTTACATACACTTCAGGTTACGGACACTTCAGGTTACAGACTCCGCTAACCCAGAAATAGTACCTCAGGTTAAGAACTTTGTTTCAGGATGAGAACAGAAATCGTGCTCCGGCAGCAGCGGGAGGCCCCATTGGCTAAAGTGGTACCTCAGGTTAAGAACAGTTTCAGGACCTCCAGAACGAATTAAGTTCTTAACCCGAGATACCACTGTAATACCTTTACAGTGTTATTTCTCTGAAGTTCTTGCTGTCTGGTGTGAGTGCTTTCTGACCAGTGTGGCTGTTGTTGGGGCAGATGCCAGGCATGTCTGTCATTCTCTCTGTCTGTCTGTTTCACCACAGGCGAGCTGTACTTCTGAGTATTTTCCTCAGAGGAAACACTAGCAGAACTGGTGTTTCCGATAAGGCGTTGCAGCCAGCAGGAGGCCATCTTGCAGTGTGATGAATATCCATGGAACTTGCTTTTAGAATACAGAGCAGGTGGTTAAGGCTTCGAGACTTGATACTGGATTTCCCTAATGCATGGAAAACCCAGGGAATATTAACGGACCAGATGAGAATTCTGGACCCATCCATCTTCTCTTCAACCCCGCAGGGCTTTCCCCATGAGACTTGCCTGTGAAAACAGTTCTGCAATTTGTTTCCTGTGGCTATATCTTCCTTGTCAATTGTGCCTGGCAGATGTGGAAGGGAAGGGTCATAGAAAAGGTTCGTTTTAACCCAAGAACAAATGAAGCAACCCCAGAGGCCATGTGAGCCTGGGATGAGAGGCTGAAGCAGGCTTAGGATGGTGATACTGAAAGTTTATCTTGCTTGTTCTCACAACTGTCTGAGGCTGATCTTTAATATTCCTATTTCATAGAAGTGGGGACTGAGGCTTAAAGGTAACTGGGGCTCTGGGCATTGTTCCTGAACTAGCATTCACATCCCTTGACTTTCAGCAGTCTTTTAGATATTGAAACCCTAGATGTGGAGTGCCTGGATGCTGATATCACTCAGCCTTGGGTTGGAAAAAGTGCTCAGAGCAGAGGGCAGCTATTGTTCCATTTTGCAAGACTCCCTAAAGATAGATCTTCCACGCTTGCCTTCTTTTCTAATGATCGGGGCCTTGGAAGACACAGGAGCTCAACTCCTTCTGAACGAGAGTGATGGGAGTCCAAATGGCTTCATCTGCTAATTATTTTCTTCTGCACCAGTAACCAGAAATGGGGGTGTCTGTGCTATCAGATGCACACTGCACCTCTGGATTCCCAAATGCACTTAAATATTTAATAGGATCATTTGGGAGAGAAAGATAAATTGGTAGGCATTTGCACTCAAACCGGAGAGGCTGTTCTCACCTGGGAGAAGGAATCCGGTTTCAACAGCGCTGTTTTTTAATTAGGAAATTTCATTTCATCTAAGAGGAAATAACAAACTTTTGTCTCCATAAATAGAAGAAAGGGCTTGTGCGTTGAAAAAATAATAATATCCCAGATGCCTGACACCCCCCCTCCACCTGAAACCAAAAGAAAATGAGTGTGGAGAGGAGATGATGTGTTGTGCTTTTTTAAACACATACGCACAAAACAAAGTGAGAAAGCAAAACACTGGCAAGAAATAGTTCATTCTGGCCAAGAGCTGGAGAAAGGGAAGACAGCCGTAGCAGGACTTGACTCTGAGATGCCTCATTTTGATGATTCAGGGCCATTGGGAGCATCCTTTCTCCAGCAGAGATTCACATCCCACACCAAGGGGGGGGGGAGAGAGAGAGAGACAGAGAAAGGCTAGCTAATCCATTGGCTCCTGGCTGTGCTAACTGTTCTGAGGAGCCAGGAGTAAAGGTTATCTCTTAGCTCCAGGGCTGTGGAAAGTTGGGTGAGGGGAGCTGAGCCTTTTTCTGCCCTGTTTCCTCCCAGTTTCCCACTGCGGCAGGTGCTTTTCTGGCTCTGATACCTGGAGTGAACCAACCTTGGGAGAAATGTCCCTGGAGCTGTGCAAGAAAGTGCAGAGCACGTCTTTGGCCCCAGAATTGTGGGTCCCAGCCAGCCAGCCAGTGATGTGATATTCCTAATGTTATTCTGAAGTCTCAAAACTACTCCATAAACATTTCATGCACAATCAAAAGCAAGCATTAGCAGAGAGCATATTAAAAGTTCAATTAAGAAGTGATTGGAAATGTGATCCAGTCAAGACAGCGATGTAAAAACACCTTTAAAAACAAACAAAATACCCTGATAGGTGGAGGAGCATATGGTGATGGGTGATTGCCCTTTAAAATTTTTTGCAGCTGGATGTGGCCAATGACTATATTTAGTCAAACCTGGCGAGTCTTGATTGCAATTCATTAGCTGAAGTCTGCAGGATCGCACTTCTCTGTGGGTGGAGATCTGAAGGCAGCTCTCTGCCGTTCAGATCTGAACGAAGGCTCTCTGCTGGCAGTGTGTGTGTGTGTGTGTGTGAGTGAGTGAGTGAGAGAGAGAGAGAGAGAGTGCAGTTATCCCACTTCTGCCATTTCTGATAAATGAGCTTGGCAGGGGTTTTTCCACCCCATCTCTTGCATTGTTTTAAAAACCTGGAAGCCCACTTGGAGCACAGGCAGCGGTGGACCAAAAAGAAACGAGTGTGTGTGCATAAAAGGAAGCAGAGTACATCTCAAACCACACGAAACTTCCGTTTCCTGCTAAGATTTCCTGCTTGTTTCCTGCTAAGATTCCGACTAAACACCAGGAAGAACTCCTTCACTGGAGGTTTTCAGCAGAGGTTGGATGGCCACCTGTCATGAATCCTTTAGTTGTGACTCCTGCACAAGAGTTTATTACATACGTCTGGATTTATCTTGTTGCATTTCTATCCCAGCTTTTCTCTCAAGGAGCTCAAGTTGGCAGATATGGATCTGCTCCTTCTCCTCACTTAACCCTTGCAGCCTTGCGAGGGTAGGTTAGGCTGAGATTGAGTGAGTGGCCCAAGGTCACCCAGCGAGTATCCTGCCTGAGTGGGAGGATTTGAACCCTGCTCTTTCCCAGGTCCTGTTCTGACACAAATCACTAATCCACACTGGATCCTCCCACCAGATGGCACAGAGAAAAATAACTACCAAACTTTTAGAAGACCTCTGAAGGCAGCCCTGTTTAGCCTTTATTGTTTAATAGGTTATTGTATTTTAGTGTTCTGTTGGAAGCCGCCCAGAGTGGCTGGGGAAACCCAGCCAGATGGCCGGGGTATAAATAATAAATTATTATTATTACACTGGCTTTCAGGTTTCAGCTTGTTCCCAGCTGGAAGAGCATCAGAACTCAAATTCTTCCCCAGAGGAGTGTGGCCTGAATCCTGTATCCAGCCTGAACCCTGAGTTTCTCAGTGTCCTACCTGAACCTTGCTTTGTCTTACAGCCCATCTGGGCTTTGGCCATGCCTTTCCGCAGTCTTGGGACCTCAGCCCTCTTCCCCTCTCCAGCAGATCCTGCTCCAGGTGGCTGCTTGGTTTGCCCTTGCCAAAAGCTCATCAGGGGAGGGAAGCAGCTGGGAGGGAGATGGGGAAGCCAGTGGACCTTCCCCTGTCCGCTTCTCTGCTGCCAAATACAGCAGTACTTTCCAAGGATATCAGGACAAAAGGAATGAGGAGGTGGAAGGGGAACCAAAACAGTTTTATTAACAAATAAACAGCAGACATGCAAAGCATAGCATAAAAGAGGAGGTTAAGGGGTGATATGGTAGCCATGTTCAAATATATAAAAGGATGTCACATAGAGGAGGGAGAAAGGTTGTTTTCTGCTGCTCCAGAGAAGCGGACACGGAGCAATGGATCCAAACTACAAGAAAGAAGATTCCACCTAAACATTAGGAAGAACTTCTTGACAGTAAGAGCTGTTTGACAGTGGAATTTGCTGCCAAGGAGTGTGGTGGAGTCTCCTACTTTGGAGGTCTTTAAGCAGAGGCTTGACAACCATATGTCAGGAGTGCTCTGATGGTGTTTCCTGCTTGGCAGGGGGTTGGACTCGATGGCCCTTGTGGTCTCTTCCAACTCTATGATTCTATGAAAATATACCCAAAAGGGGCTACCCAATCTCCCCTTCAGCTGCCCGGAGCCCCAGGTAGAGCAGCAGGAGAAAGACCCCGACCCTCGGTCTCCTAGCATCAGGTCCTTTGATCTGGGCAGAAGCTCACCAGGCCCCTCCCACCTGTGGCTTTTATAGCCCACCTTGATGTAATCAAGTGCACCTGGCTTTACTCATGATTTTTTTTTTAATAATAATTTTTATTGATTTTCCATACATATAATAAAACAAACAATAAGACAAAACTATACCAAACATACAAACAAATAAACATGTATAATTTCTTAAACCTATTTTCATACACCTTATTTCCCGGACTTCCCCATACCTCCCTCTTTCTGCATCCTTATGTTATCCCTTTTTCAGCAACCCTTCGTTCAATTAATTCGCTCATTTTCATTTTCCATTCTTTAAGGTTATGATTTACAGCTGCAATTCTCTATTTCTTATGACCATAACATCTCATCCATCATTAATCTTACAACAGTCTTTAAGATATTTTTTAAATTTCTTCCAATCTTCTTCCACCGTCTCACTCCCCTGGTCACGGATTCTGCCGGTCATCTCTGCCATTCCCATGTACTCGATCACCTTCGCTTGCCATTCTTCCAGAGTGGGTAGCTGCTGCATCTTCCAATACTTTGCCAGAAGAATTCTTGCCGCTGTAGTAGCATACATAAAAAATGTTTTGTCCCTCCTTGACACCAATTGGCCCACCATGCCCAGGAGAAAGGCCTCTGGTTTTTTCAAAAATGTCCCTTTAAGGACTTTTTTTATTTCATTATAGATCATTTCCCAGTAGGCCTTTACCCTCGGGCAGGTCCACCAAAGGTGGTAGAAGGTTCCTTCAGTCTCATTACATTTCCAACATTTATTACTGGGCAAATGATAAATTTTTGCAAGTTTGACTGGGGTCATATACCACCTATAAATCATTTTCATTATATTCTCTCTCAATGCATTACAAGCCGTAAACCTAACTCCTGTATTCCATAGCTGTTCCCAGTCATCAAGTATTATGTCATGACCTATGTCTTGTGCCCATTTGATCATAGCTGGTTTTACTGTTACCTCTTGTGTATTCCACTTCAGCAGCAAATTATACATTCTCGACAAGTTCTTAGTATTGGGTTCTAACAATTCTGTTTCTAATTTCGACCTCTCCATCTGGAAACCTATTTTCCTGTCCTGTTTAAATACCTCGTTTATCTGATGGTAATGCAACCAGTCTCGTACTTTGGACTTTAGTTTGTCATAACTCTGCAATTTAACTCTTTCACCGTCCTGTTCTAAGATTTCAGAATATTTTGGCCATTTGGACTCCATATTTAATTTTTTTATCTCTTTAGCCTCCATTGGTGATAACCACCTGGGAGTTTTGCTTTCCAATAGATCCTTATATCTTATCCAAACATTATACAGTGCTTTCCTAACAATGTGATTTTTAAAGCCTTTATGCAATTTTACCTTATCATACCATATATATGCATGCCAACCAAATTTATTGTCATACCCTTCCAGATCCAAAATGTCTGTATTCTCAAGAAGTAGTCATTGTTTCAGCCAGCAAAAAGCTGCGGATTCATAATAAAGTCTCAAGTCCGGCAGGGCAAAAACCCCTCTATCTTTTGCATCAGTTAAAATCTTGAAGTTTATTCTGGGATTTTTGCCCTGCCAGACAAATTTTGATATGTCCTTTTGCCACCTCTTGAAACAGTCCATCTTATCCAAAATCTGGAGTGTCTGGAACAAAAACAGCATTCTAGGCAATACATTCATCTTAATAACAGCAATTCGGCCTAACAAAGAAAGTCTCAACCTTGACCATATTTCTAGATCTCTCTTCACCTCTGTCCAACATTTCTCATAATTGTCTTTAAATAGGTTTGCATTTTTAGAAGTCAAGTTCACACCCAGGTATTTCACCTTTTTTGTTATTACTAAACCTGTTTCACTCTGAAATTTCTCTTTTTCTGCCACTGTTAGATTTTTCTCCAACACTTTAGTTTTTTGCATGTTCAGTTTAAATCCTGCTACTTTACCGAATTCCTCAATTAATTCTAAAACTCTTTTGGTACTAGTCTCTGGCTGTTGCAAAGTCAATACTAAATCATCTGCGAATGCCCTTAATTTATAACTTTTAGCTCTGAGCTGAATACCTTCAATCAACTGGTCCCCTCTGATCATGTTTAACAAAACCTCCAGGACTGTTATAAAAAGTAAGGGTGATATTGGGCATCCCTGTCGTGTACCTTTTTCTATAGGAATCTCTTCCGTAACCACATTGTTCACAATCAACTTTGCTTTTTGCTTAAAGTATATAGCACCTATACCATTTTCAAATCCTTGGCCTACCCCCATCCCTTGAAGATTCTTCTTCATAAAGGTCCAGCAAACATTATCAAAGGCTTTCTCCGCGTCCACAAAAATTATCACTGCCTTTCTATTAATATTTACTTCCAGCAACTCTAAAATGTCTATAATGTTCCTTACATTATCTGACATATGTCTCCCTGGGAGAAAGCCTGTTTGGTCCTTATGAATCTCCTCCACCAAAACTCTCTTCAGTCTTTTTGCCAAAATGTCTGCAAAAATTTTGTAATCCACATTAAGTAATGATATAGGGCGGTAGTTTTTAACCTGGTTCTTTTCAGTCTCTGTTTTCGGTATAAGTGAAATGAAAGCTTCTTTCCATGATTCAGGTGCCTTTTTCCCTTCCATAATCTCATTACAGACCTCCTTCAATGGTTGTATTATCCATTCCTTCAATGCCTTGTAATATTTAGCAGTCAAACCATCTGGTCCTGGAGATTTTCCCAGTTTCATCTTCTGAATGGCATCCTCTATTTCTTGTCCTGTTATTTTCTCATTCAAAATCCTTTTACTTTGCTCTGAGATCTTTGGTAATCTATACTTTTTAATAAATTCTTCTATATCTTGCTCATTAACCGGCCCTTGTGCATATAGTTTCCTAAAGAAGCTTTGGAAGCAATTATTTATCTCATTTGGTTTGTGGATAATTTTTCCCTCCATTTCCAAACTTGTCACAGTATTCAATTTTTGTCTCTTCTTCAGTTGCCATGACAGAAGTTTCCCACATTTGTCTGCCGATTCAAATGTTCTTTGTTTCATTTGTTTTATCTTCCATTCTATCTCTTGATTCATCAATTCCATATATTGGGTCTGAAGATACTTTATTTCTCTCAAAATCTCATGAGACTTTGGTTTAGACCTCAATTTCTTTTCAGCTTCCTTTATCTTTTCCAAAAGTTTTTCTTTCCTCTCACTCTGTTTTTTCCTCTTTATGGAATTTTGTTGTATTAGGAAACCTCGCATCACGGCCTTACTAGCGTCCCAAATTGTTCTTTTTTCCACATCAGTTCTCAGATTTATCTCAAAATAATCTTTCAATGTTTTTTGGGCCTTTTTGTAAATCTCTTCATCTCTAAATAGGTTGTCATTCATCCTCCATCTGAAGGTTCCAGTTGTTGTTAGTTTCATCTCCATCTTCACTGCGTTATGGTCAGAGCAAGTCTTTGGACAGATTTCTGCTTTTTTTATCTTCGGTGCCATACAGCTAGTTACCCAAATTTGATCAATCCTTGTCCAAGTCATTTTGGCTTCAGAGAAGAAAGTTCCCTCCCTCTCTAGAGGGTTCTTTACTCTCCAAATGTCGATCAAGTCCAGTGTTTCCGTCATCTCAAAGAAAGTCTTTGGAAGTCTTCCATCCTTAGAAATTATTTGTCTCTGTGCCTTATCCATGTTAGTGGAGACAACACCATTCATATCTCCCATCATTATAATTTTAAAGTCCAAATAGTCCATTAAAGTCTCATGCAACTTCTTAAAGAATTCCGCCTTCCCCTCATTTGGTGCATATATTCCCAAAATCATAATTTTTTCTCCTTGAACTTGTATTTCTATTGCCAGGTATCTTCCTTGTTCATCTTTGAAAATCATTTTAGGAGCCAATTTCTCTTTTGCATAAATCACGACACCTCTTTTTTTGACTTTATCTGATGAAATAAATTCTTGTCCAAGTCTCTTGTTTATAAGTAATTTCCTGTGTATCCTGGTCACATGCATTTCTTGTAAACATATTAGGTCCAATTGTTCTCTCTTCAAAATGTGAAAAACTTGACGTCTTTTCCTGGGAAGGTTCAGACCATTACAATTCCAGCTAAGAAGTTGCAGAGACATTTTGGTACTATATACCTACTCCTCCAACTGCTCCCAGTTTTTGTTCCTCCTCCGATGGTAGTAGAAGTCCAAATGAGAGATTTGCAATGTCTGTCGGTTCTTTCTCCACTGCTGTATCTACTGTTCCTTTCTGAAGATCCTCCTGGTTTCTTTCCAAAAAAAGTTCTTTGTCTTGAATTGTTTTTATTTTGATCTTCCTTCCTTTATAGTTGAAAGACAGTCCTTGTGGGAATTCCCACCTGAAAGGGATATTGTTCTTCTTCAGAAGGTAAACCAAGTCTTTATAGAAGGCCCTCACCTCCAATATGTATTTAGGGATGTCTTTAAAGATCTGTACTTGACAGTTCTGAATTACAAGAGCCTTTTGATAATGTAGATCTAATATTTTGTCTCTTTCTTCTTTGGATCTCAATGTAATCAGACAATCCCTGGGCTTCTTGCCCTGCCTTCTGCCCAACCGGAAGGCCGTTGTTATTTCAAATTCTTCCTCCTGAAATTCGTCCTGCCAAAATTCCAAAATGTTTTCTGTGAGGAATTCTGTAAGATTGTCTTTCTCACCCTCTGGAACTAATCTTAATTTAAGATTTTTCTCCTTTCTCTGGAGTTCCCACAAAGACAAAGTTGCATCATGTTCATTTACCATTTTTGTAATTGGTGCAAGTTCCCTCTTAGTCTCTTCTGCTGTATCTTTTGCACTTTGAGCAATCTTTCTTGTTTCTGAATTTTCTTGAATAAGTTTATTTATAGAGTCTGTATTAGAAGCTACACTTGCCGTATTCAAGTCCAATCTTGCTGTCAAGTCATTCAATTTTTTTGTATTTTCCGCTGACTGCTTTGTCAGAGCTTCCAAAGACTGATTTATTTTGAGCAATGCCTGTGTCATTGACTCCATAGATGCAGTTGGTACTTTTTCCTGTCCAGCTGGTATTATACCTTGCATCGAGCCCCTTTTCTTTTGAGTTTGCTGAGTTTGTTTTGCTTTGGATCTAGTTGTTATCTCTTCTGGTTGGCCACTCATATCCTCAAGGTCAGTTCTCACAGGAAAGGCTTAGAAGTGGAAACTTCCACTATTTTCCTCTCACAGTAACAAATTTTCTTTAGGTCCTCTAGAGGGAGCATTTAATTGTATCCAATTTAAAAAGTCAGAAGCACATAAGACAGAGAACAAAAAATCCAGATACAAAGAGCCCAAGAGTCCATTAAAGTTCTTATTACAGTTTCAATATCCTCATGTGTTCATAAAGTAACTCCATTAAAGTTTTTTAACTTTGTTTCAGTCAAAACCACCACTTTGTATCCAATTTAACTTGACAGTTCAATTCCCCGGTGCCTTGCTCCGGCAGCCCGTCTCAGGGTTTTTGACAATGGAAGATCTTTTTCCTCCACTTCTTTCAAACAGGTTTGTAAATTTCCAATTTTACTTCCCCCTTTCTCCTGCTTACTGGGGGGAAGTTTAAGTCCGATGTCAGGTTTTGACAGCTTAAAGGTTAACCTTCATTTAAATGCAGCTTTGCTGTTTCGTTGCTTTGTTTATCATGCAGTCCGGGGAGGCAGACTTCCTTACTTTATGCCTTCCCCGTTTTCAGCCAAATTTCCAAAAATCAATTTAAATGTCCCGTTCCTTCTGTCGGTCTTACTCACGGGTTTTACAGTCCAAATTCAGTTTCAGGAAGAAATCGGCGCTCTCTGCTCAATGGCGACGCGGCTTCACTCCGCAGGCTGGGTAGCGACTCTCAGCACCGCGCTCACTCCCGATGCCGTTCCGTAGCCTTTAAAAAGGCTCTTTCGCAGTACCGGGGGGTGCGAAAGGTGCCCGCCGAGTCTCCTTGTTCTCAGGCTTCAGCGCCTGGGATTTTAGGGGTCCCCCGCTCGCCGTAGCGGGTCAGACCCGAACTTGCGGAGCAGTCCTCCCTCGGAGCTCGAGGCAAGGACCGCCATTAAGCACTGGCGCCGACCGACTCATGATTAATACAGAGCGGCTGAGAGTCTCCCACTACCTGCAGCTGGGCATCCAGACAGCACTTGCAACACAGAAGAACCCAAGAAACTCCCGACAGGTGTGTGAAACACAAGAATCCACCAGTCCTCAAACTGGGGATGTTAAAGGGAAAGGGACATGCCACCTAACTCCTCGAAATACAATTGTCTTCCGCATTTCCACTACAGCTTCTCTGCATCCTCCCTGTCTAACTCGCAGCAAAGAAGCTTTGGTTGCGCCTTGAGTTAAGCCCAGAGTCAGTGGTAAATCTCTCGTTGATATAAATGGCATCTGGATCCTGAGGTCGTTGGATGCATTTTAATCCAGCCTGCAGCATCTTCAGCCTCCCAGCCCAGAGCACGGAGCGTGTTTGGGCCTCAGGCAAAAATACCTGTGTGTGATGCCTTTTGAAACCCCGTGGCGTTTGCTGGGGCTGCTTGTGCCAAACCAGCCCTGAACTGCTCTCTCCTTGCTCCCTCTTTATGACTTTCCTAAGATTTCCTTCTGAAAATACAACTCAAGAAGGGGATGAGATGGTTTTGTTTTTTATTAAAAGATTTTCTTGATTTACAAAATGTCTCTCTCTCGTATTCCCCCCCCATGTAACATTTTTTACAAATCAGTTTCATTTGTTGAGACATTGGGAAGAAAAGGGGGAAAGAGGTGGAGGGGGGGAAGATGGGTGGGGGTGGGGTCGGGTGGTGATGTTTCTATTTTCCTTAATATACGTAGGGTTTGGTGTCAGCGTCGCTTGTGCAGGTTCTCTGCTGTTTGCTTGTGTTCCTTTGGTGGTGAGAGAGGTTGGGGTTGGCCTAGGGTGTGGTGGTTCATTTGTGATTGGCTGTGGTGGTCTTTGTTTTCGTGTGTGAGTGGGGTGGGTGAGTGTTTTGGATCAGGTTAGCCATATTGATTTGTATGCCATTGGTGGATTATTATCATTGTCTTGTTGGGCTGTGTATGTGATAAAGGGGAGCCATACAGGGGTGAAGGCGTCTTCTTCTATTTGTCCCTGTGTCAGTTTCAGTTTGTTGGTTAATTTTTCTAATAGGGCTGTTTCCCATACTATTTGGTACCAGTGGTCCATGCTTACTCCTGACAGGTCTCAGGGTGAGATAGTTTTAAAAGCCACATCTGTTGCCACAGATATGTATTTGTTATGTATTGAAGTTCTCACCCTGGGCCAGCAGGGGGATACTGTAGATAGTTTTCATTCAGGTCCGCATATGCAAATAAGGGGTTGAAAGTGACGTTCAGTGATTGGATAGTTTTAGAAAATTGTTACTGTTGCGTTGTAGTGGAGCTCTATATAAGCAGGCTGGCTGAACCCTTCAGCTCAGTTCTGTTCTGGCCTGTGAATAAACAAGAGCTGTTTGAAGAATCGCTGTATCTTCTGATATGTTCACCCACAACTTAACTGTATTCATATATCACTCTTCTTCCCAGAAGTTCAGGGTGATGCTCCTGTTATTGCTTGCTCCTTGTTTTATCTACACAACCACCCTGTGACGCAGCCACGGTCGGTGGAATGACTGGCCCAAGGTCACCTAGTGGGTGCTCTGCAAATACTGTTGAGATCTTAGCAACCTGCTGGTCTCAGAAGAGTCTATACATGTAAATTGGCACATGCAAATGTTATGCGATGCCCCAGGTGTGGAGATGAAAGGGAGACCCTGGAGCAGGAATAGCTGGTGAAAATCTATTGGCTGGTGACAAATTACAGATTCTAGTATCTACTGCCATATCATATCAAGTGTCCTCACTGTTACCAAAACCAGCAGAACAATATTCTGATCAGGTGCTCAGAAAACCACCTCAGTTCAAAGATGAATTAGATTCAGAGTGTTTAATTCTGCTGTGTCTTCAGCCTGCTCAGTGGATTTGACTCAATGTACTCTGACTTACTGATTAAGAATTTGGGTCTGCTGCACCAGTGTTGCTAGACATACATCTTCTCTAACCTCTTGATCTCATGAAAAACAACAACCCATCCTTTTGGATCCCTGTCAAGTAGCATGTGACGGCCAGGCTTCTCAGGGCTGGCACCAGGGAAGTTTCCATAATTTTGCACAGCACTGTTCCATTTCCTGACGGGCTGCGATGCTTCTTTCTGTCTGGGAAAGCTGACAAACATTTTGCTGCCCTGGGCTAATTTCCTTTTGTGAGGGTTTCCTTTTGAGAGAGTGGCTGCTGATAGTCTCAGTTTCTGTGCTAATGGTTAGCAGAAAGAAGCAGCAGGACAGGAGCAGGACAATCTGGATTCTCATTCCTATTGCACAAGCAACAACATTTGTTTTTCATTCACCAGATTGTGGAGGGGTCAGAGTGCAATGGTGGGCTACGGTTGACGCCTAGACTTCCTCCAACTCCCCCTTCCAGTGGTTTCCAGCAACTGTTAGCCAGAAGCATTGGAGGAAGAGCTCTCCTCTGTGAATTTGTCTCACCCTCTTCCAAAGCTGACTGCCCATTGCTGCCTTCTGGGAGAGGGAGTTCCAAAGTTTAACTCTGCACTGTACAAAGAAGTGCTTTCTTTCATCAACTTGATCCCCTTCCCCTCTTTCTTTTTTCCTTTCTCCTTCTGTGATGGAACTCCTATTTGGGGACTTCCCTGGCTTTCTTCTGGCCCATGTAGGACCAGTCTGGATAGTTAGCCTTGGTGAAGACTTGACGTTTTTATCCCCCAAAAAGTTTTTGATTGAGTTTCCACTGAAATGAGGCTGCATTTTAATGTTTTAATGTTGTATTTTAATCTTGTTTTTTAAGCTGTATCTCAATCAATTGTTTTTATATTTGGTGTTAGCCGCCCTGAGCCCGGTCTTGGCTGGGGAGGGCGGGGTATAAATAAAATTATTTATTTATTTGTTATTATATTACCTGTCCTGAATCTGCCAACAAAGCCAGACCCGTCATGGGGCTGATGGGAATTGTAGTCCAGAGCGACTGGGGGGGGCAACAGGTTGGGGGGAAACTGATGAACTGCATCTCCTGCACACTTTTCCTCCATCCTACCCCCTGCCCAGTTGGTGCCTGAAGCATCTGATCCTCCTCTTGTGATTCCTTTATTGCAGGGGGTTGGACTAAATGACCCTTGTACCTTCCAACTCTACAATCCTATGATTTTTCTTAAAGAGCCTTCTTCGTTCCCAGTGCTGGAATGGCCCACGATGGGCTGTGTCCGTGCAGAGCAAGGAAGGCAGTGAACCAGGGAGAGCAATTCAAGGCACCTATTCAAGCACCGAGCCCAAACTGCTCATCTTTCTATTTTTCTGCCAAAATTAATTTGATGGCCTCCCCGGGGAATTGTCTTAATGAGAGAAGAGAAGGATTCGCATAGGAATTGGGTGTCTTGTCCATCACGGTGAGCAGAGCTGACGCAGAAGGATTATTTTTATCCCACGCAGGAAGCATGAAGTCTCATGGGCTCCTGGGAAATGGTGGGCTCCTAAATCCAAGTCCTGGACCTCCTCTTTGTCCAGGCCTGAGACAGCAAACAGCATCATCATCATCATCATCATACATAAAGGGTAAAGGGACCTCTGAACATTAGCTACAAAGAGAAAAAAGGGGGAAAGAGGGCTTTTTTTGTGTGATACTGCCCACCAGTACCAACAAAATAAATTCCTTCCAGTAGCACCTTAAAGGTAAGGGGACCCCTGACCATTAGGTCCAGTCGTGGCCGACTCTGGGGTAGCGGCGCTCATCTCACTTTATTGGTCAAGGGAGCCGGCGTACAGCTTCCGGGTCATGTGGCCAGCAGGACTAAGCCGCTTCTGGCGAACCAGAGCAGTGCACGGAAACGCCGTTTACCTTCCCACCAGAGCGGTACCTATTTATCTACTTGCACTTTGACATGCTTTCGAACTGCTAGGTTGGCAGGATCTGTTGCAACAGGGTTCTCCCCTCACACGCAGGAAAGGAGGAGGAACCCAGAACCAAGGTGTGCCAGCCCTTATACAGACATTTTTAATTCCCTGCCCTGGAGCTCCAGACCACCCCTCCATACATCATACATACCTCACAGAAGGGGTGTAACCCAAGACCACCACCCCCAGATACATCATACCTACATCACAGTAAAGGTGGTCTACAGGAGAAATCTGAGTGCGTTGTTTACCGTATCTTGTCTGACAGGTTTACCTGTTAATGCTCACTTGACCCTGGGGAGCCTGGCCAGTCTTTTGCAATGATAAATACTTAGTTCCTGAGCCAGGTCACAGGCTCACCCTATTCATACACAGACATACCCTTAAGACAGGATTTGTGAAGGAAAAGACAATGGGGCGGCTTTTCCATTTTCCTTTGACCTTGCAGAGAAAACATTTGGTCAGTTTGGGAGCCAAAAATGGTTGGTCTTCCTGTGCTGATCTACGTACGTGCTGAACATTTATGAACATTTATTATACATCTAAGGCCTTAAAATTCTTATCACACAGCCATTGATAGTCCTTTTCTCCATGAATTTGCCTAATCTTATTTTAAAGCCATTCAGGTTGCTGGCCATCACTGCCTCCTGTAGCAGGGAGTTCCATAGTTTGCTCTGTGTGAAGAAGGACTTCCCTTTATCTGTCCTGAATCTTCCAACATTCAGATTCCTTGCATGTCCATGACTTCCAGTGTTACATGAAAGGGAGAATGACTTTTCTCTAGCGACTTTCCTCCATGCCGTGCAAAATTTCAGAAACTTCTACCATGCTGCCTCTTACTTGCCTTTTCTCTAAACTGAAAAGTCCAAAATACTGCAAGCGTTTTTTATGGGGGAATCACAGAGCCCCCCTCCGACTTGGGACAGGGCAGGGGAAGGCGGCAAGATAGACTCAGGCGCAGAGCAGCTGCAGGACAATTGGAGGGGCTGTCCTCACAGGCGTGCGTGGGTTCTCCCCTTCTGAGTGATCTGAAACACTCAGCTATACTTTGGACACTGTGTTATACCCAATTCTTTGGCTCTGCCCCAAGCCCTGTTATCCTCCCAAAATAGCAGGCAAGTTGGCAAGGGCTAAATGTCCTCCTGATGCTAAAGGTCTTTGTCCTTTTAGCAAGACTCTCTTTCCTTTCACTCTGGAATTTTTGGACCCGGTTGTCGTGTATCTGGGCTGCAAGTGGCCTGTTGTTATATCGTACCATGATATACATGTTAAATGTGGGTTTGCATTTCCCAAGAGCAAACTTTCTGCTTTCCAACTTTATTTTCTCCTAACACTTACCTTCCAGTTTCGAGGCATGAGGTGTTGAGAGAGGGGTGTGATATGAGAAGTTGTGCATTGTCTACTAATTATGATGGCTCTGCTCTGCCTCCACCGTCAGAGGCAGAAATGCTTCCAAGTACCAGTTGCTGGAAACCGCAGGAAGCGAGAGGGCTCTGGGGCTCGCATCCTGCTTGCAGGTTTCCCAGAGGCATCTGGTTGAAATTGAAATTGAAATACTTTATTGTCACTTATGCAATTGAGATTGGGACGCGGGTGGCGCTGTGAGTTAAACCACAGAGCCTAGGACTTGCCAATCAGAAGGCCAGCGGTTTGATTCCCCACGACGGGATGAGCTCCCGTTGCTCGGTCCCTGCTCCTGCCAACCTAGCAGCTCGAAAGCACGTCAAAGTGCAAGTAGATAAATAGGTACCGCTCTGGCGGGATGTAAACGGCGTTTCCATGCACTGCTCTGGTTCGCCAGAAGCGCCTTAGTCATGCTGGCCACATGACCTGGAAGCTGTACGCCAGCTCCCTCGGCCAGTAGAGCGAGATGAACGCCGCAACCCCAGAGTCGGCCACGACTGGACCTAATGGTCAGGGGTACCTTTACCTTTACCTATACAATTGAGATTACAGGAGCACTCAGCTCTCTTAGCCTTAATTCCCCTCGTTTACTGACGCACACCCACCAAACCCGAAAGTCAGTTGCCCTGTTGTTATCTTTCTATTCAGCAGCTTAACAGCACACGGATAGAAGCTGTTCTTTACCCTGTTGGCACGACTAATCATGCTTCTATATCTTCTGCCCGAGGGCAGGAAAGCAAGAAAGTGCCGGCCAGGGTGTGAATCCCTGAGAATTTTCCTCAACGTTATTCCGCTATTTCATCCGGCGGATTCACGGGACAGCCCATATTATCTTGTGCTGTATTCACCACCCTCTGTAGGCACTTCCTATCAGATGATGTCAAACCAGTGTCCCACACTGTGATGCAGTATGAAAGGACACTTTCTATTGTGGACCAGTAGAAGGAGATCATCAGATGTTGATTGACATCGTTCTTCCGCAATACTCTGAGGAGATGAAGTCTCTGTTGGGTTTTCTTAACCACCTTTCTGTTGGCCACTGTGAGAACAGGATGCTGAGCTAGATGGAACATTGGCCTGATCCAGAATGCTCTCCTTGTGTTCTTGAGTTATGTTCTTAAAGGTAAAGGGACCCCTGACTGTTAGGTCCAGTCACAGACGACACTGGGGTTGCAGCGCTCATCTCGCTTTACTGGCCAAGGGAGCTGGCGTTTGTCTACAGACAGCTTCTGGGTCATGTGGCCAGCATGACTAAGCCGCTTCTGGCGAAACCAGAGCAGTGCACAGAAACGCCGTTTACGTTCCCGCCAGAGAGGTACCTATTTATCTACTTGCACTTTGACGTGCTTTTGAACTGCTAGATTGGCAGGAGCAGGGACCGAGCAATGGGAGCTCACCCCGTTGCGGGGATTCGAACCGCCGACTTTCTGATCAGCAAGTCCTAGGCTCTGTGGTTTAGACCACAGCACCACCCGCATCCCACTATTCTTCATTAAAGGTAAAGGCAAAGGTACCCCTGACTGTTAGGTCTGGTCGCGGATTGCTCTGGGGTTGCAATCTTCTGATCGGCAAGTCCTAGGCCAGGAGTTGGCAAGGTTTACCTTGCCTGGGCCGGTTCACTCCAGCGGAGATCCTTCCGTGGGCTGGATTGCTAGTGCGTGTGAGCACACACGCCCACAAGTTTCGGCACCTGCGTCTGTGCAGACACAATTTCTGGTGTCTGCGCATGCATAAATGCAATTTCTGGCATTGCAGAAGTGAGTCCCCGCACCGCGCTGCGTCGGTTTAGCACAGTGAGCGGGCAGGAGCCGAATGGGTGGCTCGGTTTGGGAGCGGTTCATGGGCTAGTTAAATGCAGGCACTGAAACGAATGCTAAAAAATAAAGCGATTGCAAATAGAACCATTGATTTAGGAAAGCAACGTGTGGGGGTTTCGCTCAACCCTTCCTTCCCACGCTAAGCACTTCCCTCCATTTGCCCCTGCTGAACTTTTTTTTACCCAATCAGCTTAGCTCTGCAGTTTACTGAGATATTTTTAAGCATGCTGCCTCTTTCGAAATGTTTGCAATTCATCTTACTTTAGCATCAGCCACACATTCGGCAGGTTTCCTGCCTGGTCCTTCATCCAGTCAGCAAATAATACACATCGAACAGCACCAGACCCAGCAAAAGGATTTTGCAGGAAGCTCCTGCCTGTTTTACTTCAGGGCAGAGAATAATTGCAGAAGGCGGATTTCAGTTTGCTGCCTAAAGTTTGCAGTAATAAACACAAAAACTTTGAGAGGAGTTGTCTGTTTACCCAAGACGCCTGAATCAAAGTGTCAGAGGTGCAGACTAGGAAATGAGAGTCCTGCATTAGATTATAGCTTTGGCCCTTCCTGTGTTTCAAATTGGTATCAGATGGAAAGCATTATCAGAAAATGTTGGCTAACGTTGTCTAACCCGATTAAATATTTAGTCTCTGCAAGCTCACAGTCCGGCCGAAACATATTGCAGCCTTTCGCACTCTAGCAAGCAAAGATGAATCACAAAGTCGGCTAATAAGGCAGAATGCTTAGCCAAGACTTTTACTGAATGATATTTTATCATTAGTGTTAGTACTTCATAAAATGCATACACCACTTCATTGAAGAAAAAAAAAACTCAGAGCCCTTTACAGAAAAAGATTTTTAAAAATTTGCACCCGGTACCACCTGACCTTTCTGTGCCCATGTAGTGGACAGCTCAGTACCAGCAAGACGTCTGGCACAGGCACTGCTCAGTGTTTTCTGAACGACCGAGGTCTTGTGTCAAACATGGATTTTGTGGATGGAAGAGGGGGAGGAGGAAGGAAGAACTAGCCTGTTTTGGCATTGTTAGAACATGACTCCCCATTTTGCATATGGGTTATTATGGCCCTTTTGTCAACGCTCGGCAACTCAGTTTGGGAGAGCAAGTGGCGTGCAGGTCAGCAAAGAGCCATGGAATAGATTCCTTCTCTCTTCCCACAAGACTCAAAGGGGCAGAGGGACGCGGGTGGCACTGTGGTCTAAACCACTGAGCCTCTTGGGCTTGCCGAACAGAAGGTCGGTGGTTCGAATCCCCGGGGCGGGATGAGCTCCCATTGCTCAGTCCATGCTCCTGCCAACCTAGCAGTTCGAAAGCACCTCAAAGTGCAAGTAGATAAATAGGTACCACTCCAGCGGGAAGGTAAACAGCCTTACTCCTCCGCCATGTATTCCCTTGAGATAGGAAAGTGGGGAGGAGGCATTTCTCCCCAAAGAAATTGAGAACCGGCGAATGCCTTCACAATGGTCCTCTGGCTTTCTCTCTGCTCCTGACCAGCCTACCTGTGCTGGTCATTGTTACTCATCACGCCGTGTTGTGTGTACGTTTAATTCCGCATTTGTCAAATGAAGCCCGGGCCATTTGCTTCCAAAGCAGGTGGCTCCAGAAATCTCATTACTTTTCTCTCTTTCACCAACTAATCAAATTGCACGCCTGAAAAAAACAGCCAGGCAAGGGCAGTGGGACTGGTTTAGACTGGGCCTGTTTTTTGCTTTCTGTTTGCCATAAAGAACCACTTATTTTCATAAGCGTCAAGCAGTGGAACCAGGGAGTGTTTGTAGCGTTCTTTAAAATGCAGAGTGAGTGAGCCTAAGGCAGGGGTCAGCAAACTTACTGCGCCTCGGGCCGGTGTCTCCAGCACTGATTGCGCGGTGGGCCGGAGGGCAGGGGAGCGTGTGCCCATACGCGTGCACACATGCTATTTCCGGCGCACTTCCGGGTTGGAGGAGCACCGGAAATAGCTTGTGCGGATGTGCACAGGCTTCCTCCGACCTGGATGTGCACCGGAAATAATGCTTGAGCATGCACAAATAACGCTTGTGCATGCGCACAAGCTATTTCCAGTGCTCCTCCGACCCGGAAGTGGGCAGCTGCACAGCGCAGTGCCGGTAAGAGCGGGCGGTGGCAGCGGGGTTGCCACGGGCCAGATAAATGAGTCCCTCAGGCCTTATCTGGACGTGGGCCTGAGTTTGGGGACCCCTAAGGTCATGTTTTCGGGACGTGGGTGACGCTGTGGGTTAAACTGCAGAGCCTAGGACTTGCTGATCAGAAGGTCGGTGGTTTGAATCCCTGTGATGGGGTGAGCTCCCATTGCTCGGTCCCTGCTCCTGCCAACCTAGCAGTTTGAAAGCACATCAAAGTGCAAGTAGATAAATAGGTACCACTGCAGCGGGAAAGTAAACGGCGTTTCCGTGCGCTGCTCTGGTTCGCCGGAAGCAGCTTAGTCATGCTGGCCACATGACCTGGAAGCTGTACACCGGCTCCCTCGGCCATTAAAGCGAGATGAGCACTGCAACCCCGGAGTCGGTCACAACTGGACCTAATGGTCAGGGGTCCCTTTACCTTTTATAAGGTCATGTTTTCAGAGAGGGAAACTGCTAGTCCCACCACCCCCACCTCTAGCTACAGCTGGAGCCTGCAATATCCCTATCCCTGTCCCGTCGGCAACTCATAAGGGTTTGATGGTTTACAGCAGGGGTGGGCAACTCAGGGACTTCCAGGGCTGGGGATTGAACCTTGGACCTGTTGCACTGTTGCTGAGCTTTGCCTGCCCTACGGATGTTTTGGACTCTGCTGGGGCTGCTGGGAGTGTAGCTCCAAACCATCTGCAGGACACGATGGGTTTGCGAAGGCTGAGTGTTGGCCTCTCCCTCTCTCAGTACGTGGCCTCAATGAGAGAGAACAGAATGGTCTCTCGTGGACCATTTTCCAATGCAATCGTCCCAAATTGTTTTCCCAAAATTTGTGCTGTGATTGTCCCATGTGGCTACCATTCTGTGCTTTCCACTGGAGTTTTCCATCAATTTTCTTATCGTGAAAGGACCATTTTGTGGGATAGCCAGCCTCTTATAACAAGCAAGTCTAATTAAAGCAAGAAAGGGTTAAGGTAAAAGGTAAATGACCCCAGGATGGTTAAAACCAGTCAAATTCGACTATGGGGTGTGGTGTTCATCTCCGCTTTCAGGCCGAGGGAGCCAGTGTTTGTCCACAGACAGCTTTCCACATTATGTGGCCAGCATGACTACACTGCTTCTGGTACAATGGGACACCGTGACAAATGCCAGAATGCACGGAAATGCCATTTACCTTCCCACTGCAGTGGTACCTATTTATCTACTTGTGCTGGTGTGCTTTCAAACTGCTAGGTTGGCAGGAGCTGGCACAAACCAATGGGAGCTCACTCCGTTGAGCGGATTCGAACCGCTGACCTTCCGATCAGCAAGTCCTAGGCTCTGTGGTTTAACCCACAGTGCCACCCGCGTCCCAAGAGGCTCGGTGGTTTAGACCATACCACCACTCGTGTCCCAAAAAGGTTAAGACCATAGAGGAAGCTGTCCTGCCAGGCTTAGCTAGGGACTAAGGTAATCAAGGCCTTTGTTCACCTCCAGCTTCTACCTGAGAAGCTCAGCGTGGTTGCTCCAAGCTCATACCACTTGGCTCTAACAAGCCTCTCTTGGGTTCCTATACCAATAATTTAGGAACTTTCACCATTGTAACTAAGCCAGGTTTTACTGCCTGTGCAACTTTGTCTGAATGCCGTATGGAAAAGCACATGAATCTGACCTTTGGAGAGTTTGTAAGTAAATCATATATAGGTTTGTGTTGTCTTTTTCTACGCTGGAGAAGAGGGGAACGTTGTAAGGAACATAGAAGGGCATATTTTAAATGTCTAACAGCTTATATTTCCATGTTTTACTTTGCTGCATATTTTGTGATTTTAAAACTCTGCTGTGGTTCTCTTGCCCCAAACTTGGTTTTGGATCCAGGAATGATCCTTTCTATAGTTTATTTTTTCCTTGCCACCAACACGTTTTTGGGATTTGTCGCACAGCAGCATATTTGGCCTTTTTTATTTATCACAAAGAGTCTGTTGGCTTTTGAACGGATTATGAAGGTGCACTCTTATTGCACAAAGAACATTTACCTGAAGGTGTGACAGACCCACACAGAAATGTGACTGTCTAGATGTGTCTGAGGACAGGCAGAAGACATAATTTGAGAAGCAGAACAGGAGGTACTCTCAGCCAAGCTTGCAAAAATCCTCCCATTCTTCCCAGCTCAGCTGAATTCAGATCAAAATGCATAAACTGAAGCATGAATAAATTGCAGCAGATGTTTAATAGCTGTTCCATCAAGGGGAGAAGGCAGGAGTGTCACTGTTTTCATTTAATAGGAGTATTTATTAACTGTGGTTTATTATGTGGAGTAACTGAGAGAATGCTGTGTGTGAGAAGTAAAAGTGAGTGGAAGTGTCTGCAGTGAGTCTCATGTCATGGCAATTAATTTTGTCATTTTCCTGATTATGGGATGGTGAGAACATAAGATCGATGCCAGACAGAAAGGCAAAAGGCCAAGATTTGGGCAGCCCCGGTTCAGAAGTGAGTCAGCCTTTGACCTTAGGTGACGTTAATTGAACAGATTGTGCTAATAGCCCTGGATTTACGGGAAAGGGAGTCATGTTTGCTTCTCTCACAAATCTTTTGAATAAACTGCTGCACAGATTCACCCATCCCAACCTACGCTTATTTGGAGTTGCCTGCTATAAAAGAGACAGGATTCGCCCCCCTTCCTCATGTGATGTGGGTCTGGAACAAAAACCAAGAGCACTGAAGCCTCTGGAAGTTGTACACCAAAGGATTCCGTGATGTGCAACCTTTTCAGCATAATGCAAAAACTATTTCATATCTTGAATTCCCAAGGAAGTAAATGTGTGTTTGTTAGGCGTTAGAGCAGTGGCGTTCAGGTGCAGGTTATTGGTGGAAATTTATCAGCCATTTTCATAGCCAGGACCTGTTGATCCCAACCCTCTGCTTGAGCAAACATTGCATAATGAAAGTGGACATTGGACTTCTCTGTTCTTGACAAGTGTGAGTTCAAGTCCGGTCAGATCATGTTGGAGTATTGGTCCCTTAATTCCAGTTTCAATCCCCTTCTTTTAACACTTGGTTTCAATGCCACTTGAATCTTAGAAGTTCTTAGCGCTGCAGTGCACCTGCTCCCTGGTTGTGGCACATTGAGGGCTACTGGATTGTGTAGGCTTGTTGGAGGGGTGGTTGGTGCCCTGCCTTGTGTCGGGGTGTGTGTGTGTGTGTGTGCGTGCGCGCGTGTGCTCTGGGTCCTTTCTGACTCTGTGACTCAAGTTTCCTAATGTCATACAATCATGAGTTGGAATGATCTAACCCAATTACAGTCATACCTCTTGTTACGTTTGCTTCAGGTTGAGCATTTTTCAGGTTGCGTCCCGCGGCGACCCGGAAGTACCAGAAAGGGTTACTTCTGGGTTTCGCAGCTCGCGCATGTCCAGACACGCAAACTGATGTCATGCGCATGCACAGAAGCAGAGAATCGCAACCCGCAGACGCGCAGACATGCGTTGCGTTCCTTTCATGTTGTGAACAGTGCTCCGGAACAGATCCTGTTCGCAACCAGAGGTACCACTGTACCTGCAAGGCAGAAATTATAGCTGAAGAATCCCACCCTCTGCTTAAAAACCTTCAATGAAGGAGAAGCCACACCTTCTGAGGATCATTTAATCCAGGGGCCAGCAAACTTTTTCAGCAGGGGGCCGGTCCACTGTCCCTCAGACCTTGTGGGGGGCCAGACTATATTTTGGGAAAAAAATATATGAATGAATTCTTCTGCCCCACAAATAACCCAGAGATGCATTTTAAATAAAAGCACACATTCTACTCATGTAAAAACACACTGATTCCTGGACCATCCGCAGGCTGGATTGAGAAGGCGACTGGGCCGGATCCAGCCCCCGGGCCTTAGTTTTCCTACCCATCATTTAGTCCAGACCCCCTTACAGGGACTAAACCTGCAACCTTGGCATTCCCATGCTCTAACCAGCTGAGCTATCCAGCTGAACAGCTGCTTCACAATACAGGGCAGTTGCAAGCGAGTTTTGCTGCTGCCTCTGGGATGCCAGATGACATCAAAGCCCATTCACCCACACTCTCAGGGGTGAACCAACCCAACTGCTAAAAGGGAGTTGCTCGGTTTCATCCAATCTGCCGTATGTTCCCCCGCTGCCCCCCGCCCTGCCTTCTCTCACCAGAGAGTGAGCATCACCTGTATTGTTGTATTTTGCAAAGGTTAGTTTGGAGAGAGAGAAAATAACTGCAGTGGAATGAGTTCTCCTGGTGATAAGGAAATTACAGTTTTCATTTTCAGCTCCACACATCCTCTCCAGTGACTTGGCATTAAATTACATGCTCTGGTAATCAGCATGGCGCATTATCAGTCCCCTTGTTATTCTGCACCAGAGTAGTGCATTGTAAAAAGCAAGGGGGAAAGAAAGAATTGGGTGTGACATCGGCTTGTCTCCCAAGGGATGGCCGAGTCAACTGGGGGGGGGGGCTTCTGTAACATAAAGCTAAGGAGTTAGAGGATACATCAGATACGAGGGAGACCCCTGCTTCTGCATCAGGGGAAATACAAAGCCCAGATGAATCCAACAAATGGAGAATGCAGACAGCCCGTACCACTTACTGTATTTTTCGCTCTATAAGACGCACTTTCCCCCCTCCAAAAATGAAGGGGAAAAGTGTGTGCATCGTATGGAGAGAATGCAGGCTTCAGGCAGCTATCCGCAAGCCTGAGGAGCCCGGTGGGAACTCCATCCGCAAGCCTCCATCCGCCCAGCAGCTTACGGATAGCTGCCTGCAGCCCAAAGCCCAGGGAGCGCGGTGTTGTGCACCCTGGGCTTCGGGCAGCTCTCCGGAAGCCTGCGGAGCCTGGCGGGAGTTCCCACCAGGCTCCCAAGGCTTTCGGATAGCAGCCTGCTGTCCCCGAAGCCAAAACAGCGAGATGGGGCACTGCGCAGCCCTACGTCTTGCTGTTCCAGCTTCGGGAGGGCTGTGCAAAGCCTCCGCAGCCCTGCGTAGGCTACAAAGGATGTCCCCGAAGCCTCAAGCCTTTGGAGTGCAGCTGCGCTCCAAAGGCTTCAGGGATCTTTGAGGCTGGCGGTGGGAGAAAGTAGCGCTTCCCCCCAACGCCAGCCCCACAAGCTTGGGGGGCAGCGACAAGGCCTGCTCTTTGGGTTGTTCTTAGGCTTCCATTTGGGGCATCCGGTTGATACGGTGAGAGTAGGAGGCTGGACTAGATGGGCTGCTTCTGGTCTGATCCAGCAGCTGGCCTCTTTTGCAGGAGGGATAATGCAAGGGTAAAGGTAAAGGGACCCCTGACCATTAGGTCCAGTCGCGGCCGACTCTGGGGTTGCAGTGCTCATCTCGCTTTACTGGCCGAGGGAGCCGGCGTACAGCTTCCGGATCATGTGGCCAGCATGACTAAGCCGCTTCTGGTGAACCAGAGCAGTGCACGGAAATGCCGTTTACCTTCCTGCCAGAGTGGTACCTATTTATCTACTTGTACTTCGTGCTTTCAAACTGCTAGGTTGGCAGGAGCTGGGACCGAGCAATGGGAGCTCACCCTGTCGCGGGGATTCGAACTGCCGACCTTCTGATCGGCAAGTCCTAGGCTCTGTGGTTTAACCCACAGCCCCACCCGCGTCCCTTTATGCAAGGGTATACCAAGCCAAATTTAGGACTTTTCCACACCTCACCGCTTTCCCCCAGGAAAACGCACAGTTCAGCACTAACTCGGAACAAAAGGCAATTGGGATTTCTGCAGCTTGCTGTTTGTTCCAATTTGGCTCTAAAGTGCAGGTTGGTGAATACTGTTTAGGGTATAAAAGAACTGTGACAAAGTTGTTTGGCAATGTGTGTGCAACTCTGCACATGTGAACTTGTTCTTAGTGCCGAAGCGTGAAGGGGAAGGCAGCCAGATGATATAAGAGAAATGTCAGTCACGTATTAAAATACAAACATTGGCAAAGGTAGTTTAAAACACGGCACACAGCTGGTTGCGATCAGACTTTTAATTCCCAGAAAGATGTGCTGGTGGCGTTTGGGGAGCGAAATAAAACCAAGACGATTCTCTGAGTTTATTGTCGCATCAGGAGAGGCTGGAGTTCTGGAGAGGAACTGCACAGGCCATCTGGCAGCCCTCGGAGCAAATTCCCTGAGACGATTGTCTCCAGTTACATCTCTGCATAGAAATGGGCTTTCCGCTCGGCTGCGTGGCATGGCAGAGTGTTTCTGAGCATTTTGCTGCATCCATCCAAAGGGACCATAAGGCATGAGCATCCTTCGAGGATCTTACTGTGCGGAGAAAGAGATATGCTTGGAAGTGGCTCAGGAGCTTTTCCTGGGCTTGATGCTCAAAGTCAGGTGAATCTGCCATGGTGGGGCAGCCTCCTTTTCCATGCTTTCCTGAGGAAGAACCTAGGCTAGCCTGTGGAGCCTGAGAACTCCTACTCTCCTAGGCTGGAGGAGCACAACTGAGGAAGGACCGTAGCTCAGGACCAGTCCATCTGCTCTGCATGCGGAAGGTCCCAGGTTCAAACCTGCTTAGCATCTCCAGGTAGAACAGGGAGAGAACCTTCCCTGAAATCCAGGTGTGCTATTGCCAGTCAGTGCAAACAATTCTGAGATAGATTTACCAGTATAGAGGGATGCGGGTGGTGCTGTGGGTTAAACCACAGAGCCTAGGACTTGTCGATCATAAGGTCGGCAGTTCGAATCCCCGCGACAGCATGAGCTCCCGTTGCTCAGTCCCTGCTCCTGCCAACCAGCAGTTCAAAAGCACATCAAAGTGCAAGTAGATAAATAGGTACCGCTCCGGCGGGAAGGTAAACGGCATTTCCATGAGCTGCTCTGGTTTGCCAGAAGCGGCTAAGTCATGCTGGCCGCATGACCCGGAAGCTGTACGCCGGCTCCCTCAGCCAGTAAAGTGAGATGAGCGCTGCAACCCCAGAGTCGGCCACAACTGGACCTAATGGTCAGGGGTCCCTTTACCTTTACCTTTATCTCAGTATAAGGTGGCTTCCTAGCTTACTATCTTCCTGAAAAGTTTCTTAAGAAACCAGTGAGAGATGAGAAGCGAAGTGACTCCCTCTACAGAAAGGCTTGCTGCCATCAGTGGTTTTTGTTTCTCACCTTCAACAAGAACGTAAGAAGAGCCTAGCTTCTGGCTGGCTGACGGCCGGTCTCATCCAGCCCCCTGTTCTCCAAGTGCCCAGCCAGATGCCCAAATGAGACGCCCACATTCTCCCCTCCTGAGGGCTCAGGCAACTGGTATTCAGGAGGTAAAACACAGCCACCGTGACTAACGGCTAATGAGAGCCTTATCTTCCGTGCATTTGCCCAATCCTTTTATGGGAGCAAATCCCAACTGTGCACTGCGAGGAGTTCCTTTGGTTGGTCTCGAAGCTTCTAACATTCAGCTTCTTGGATCACCTTCAGTTTGGGCATTACAAGAGAGGCAAAAGGGAATTCCCTTATCACTTTAAAAGCATTATCTGCCTCCTCCTAGCTCACAGCATGCTCTGTTTTTCATCAGCTCTTTTGAAAATGCAGGTTCTCGGAGAACAGCTTGTCCCTTAACCCCAAGGACTGGCCTCGTAGAACATTCTCGCATTCCTTCCTCAAAGTCATCCGATTCAGGCCACCTCCGGGGGGGGGGGTGTCCTCAGGATGGGGAGCCGCCTCTGTGCTCTTCACAGCCCTATTGCAGTAAAGCGATTCCCCTCCAAAGTGCATTCCTGACTGGACGTGGCTGAGACGGATGACTTGACCCGGGCTGAGCAGTGAAATAAAGCTTTACTCACAACCTGTCATAAGAGAACTTTGAATCCGCGCAAAGAGAGAGACTTCTCCGGTTCATCTGCATTCATTCACTCATTGCTCTGCTGCTCCTCCACTAAGGAAACATACGAAGGGAATCGAAGTTGCTATTTATATATATATATATTTACATGACTAATCTGCTTCTGCACAGCACACTGCTCTAGGCAGAGCAAAGGAGGCTTCTAATTAAAACGCAGAAGCCCCTGAAATTGTGTACAGCATTTGAACGCCGGATGCAATTGCATTTAAAGTAGGACTTGCCTGGAAATGGCATCTCCTGCAGACTGAGACTCTGAAAACAGAAATTAATAGGAAGAGAAGGTGTGTGTGTGTGTGTGTGTGTGTGTGTGTGTGTGTAAAATAAAGCACAGCACTTCTACGTAAAACGAACGCCCAAACCGAGAAATCCTTCATTATTTGCATCTCACATAACATGACACAGACCTCACCTTCTCACGGCCACTAGCAATATGGGGATAATGGACTGTCATAGAGGGTTGTCATAAAGAGTTCCGAAAGAATGTATGTGAAATGCTTTGAGCATCTCAGTCTGGAAAATCATCGTGGGAAAGCTGCTGTTCCTCCGCAAATACCGTATTTTTTGCTCTATAAGACTCACTTTTTCCTTCCTAAAAAGTAAGGGGAAATGTGTGTGTGTCTTATGGAGCGAATGCAGGCTGTGCAGCTATCCCAGAAGCCAGAACAGCAAGAGGGATTGCTGCATTCGCTGCACAGCGATCCCTCTTGCTGTTCTGGCTTCTGAGATTTAGAATATTTTTTTTCTTGTTTTCCTCCTCCAAAAACTAGGTGCGTCTTATGATCTGGTGCGTCTTATAGAGCGAAAAATACGGTAACTCTTTCCACTGAGGCACCTCATGCAAATAAATGCTGGTCATCGTGGAGCGTACCATTTGTCTGTGTACACGTTGCGCCTTTAAATAGCCTTTGAAGCACCGTCTTCCCCCATATAATTTTGGGCACTGTAGTTTGCTAAGGTTGCTGGGAATTACAGCTCTGTGAGGGGTGGGGCTTTTCAGCTGGTACTCACAGGAACTCAGTGCCAGCACCTCTCAGGTGGGTGCCGTTGCCATTACAAGAGAACAAGGGAGGTATTCATGGTGAGTTCTGGCACCTTCTTTTCTGGAAAAACAGCATTGGTGAGGAATAAACTACCTGATCATTTTGGTGGCCCTTTGCTGAACCTTTCCCAGATCTACAGTATCCTTTTTGAGCCCTGAAAGCAGACAGAGACTTTGAAGAGAGGGTCAAAGCCAATTTTCTTGTTCTGTATGGGATAATGACAATAAAGATTATTGTATCGTATCGGGGGCTCTTATGCTGCTAAGAGTGTGGACCTCAGGAGCAGGGGTGCCAACTTGAATAAAATATTGGGGGGCAGGTAAGCCCCACCCCACATAATTGATCACATGATGGGCCTCACCCATACCATTTGAATGGCAACGCCCATCAACCTTGGGGGCCCCAGCCCCCTCAAATATTTTATCAGGGAGGGCAAAGGGACCTCAGCCTCTAGGAGCTGGCGCCAAATTTCAGGCAAACTCCTCTCTTTGTCTGTCTGACTCTCCTCTCTTGGTCCTGCCACTTCCTTTCTTGCACAGTCCGAGCTGTTGCTGTTGTTGTTGAGTCGTTTAGTTGTGTCCGACTCTTCGTGACCCCCTGGACCAGAGCACGCCAGGCACTCCTGTCTTCCACTGCCTCCCGCAGTTTGGTCAAACTCATGTTCGTAGCTTCGAGAACACTGTCCCACCATCTCATCCTCTGTCATCCCCTTCTCCTTGGGCCCTCCATCTTTCCCAACATCAGGGTCTTTTCCTGGGAGTCTTCTCTTCTCATGAGGTGGCCAAAGTCTTGGAGCCTCAGCTTCAGGATCTGCCCTTCCAGTGAGCACTCAGGGCTGGTTTCCTTCAGAATGGATCGGTTTGATCTTTTTGCAGTCCATGGGACTCTCCAGAGTCTCCTCCAGCACCAGAATTCAAAAGCATCCATTCTTTGGCGATCAGCCTTCTTTATGGTCCAGCTCTCACTTCCATACATCACTACTGGGAAAACCAGAGCTTTTACTATACAGACGTTAACCATACGGTCCGAGCTAAGCAGCTCCCAAAATGCTCACAGAAGTTAAAAGAAACCCATATGAGCAGCATGCATTCATTCAGAACAATGGCTGAAAGAGTAGCCGTCTGAAAAGGGAGGGAGGGAGGGGGGTCTGCAGCAGTAAAATGTTCCCTTTGATAGCGAGACCTCCTCTGCAACTGAGAACTGACCCACTTCCATTTATCAGCCAGGCACCATTTAAAACAAAGAATTCAGAGAGTTTCAGGGCTCTGGAAGGGACTTCGCCGGTCTTCTGAACCGCAGCCGAGTGCGGAGCGTGCTGGGTCCACTTGGGCACAGAATCATTTAGAAAGTCGAGGACCCTGTGGAAATGGCACCCGAGCCTCAGCTCAGATTGCTACCAGAATTGTGGATGGGGAGTAAAGCCAGCTTCTCAGAGCCTCTTCTCCAGCCTCTGTTGCATCGACAGTGTGCAAGTCTGTAGGCTTCTCATTTGCAATTATTCCTCGGATCCCGGTGAAATAGCTCGCTTTGCCACACATCGCAGCCTCGCTTTGCTCCAGGCTTTGGCCCTCATTTGCCCGATTCCAAGGCTGATGTGAACTGAGTCCGCCCCCCGCACCAGCACCGGGGGCCTCTGGGCCAGCACTGCAGGATAAGCAAGCGCATAAACAGCAGGCTGTCTGTTTGAGAGATGCAGAGGCAAGCCGGCCCAAGAATTTCCTGCTCACAAGTTGCCATAAACAATGAACGAGGCTGCCTGTCTCATTTTTGCATCTCTCTCTTAAGCAGCCTTTGGGCCTGAATCGAACTCCTTCTCATGTGCAGGGATGCAGCAAAAAAGAAAAATAGAAGCACAGGTCCTTTACAGCTGGATCTGTGCATGCATGCAAAGGAGGACTGATTCCTACCAATGCGTTCAACTTTCGTTGATTTGTATGTGATGACCAGCTTGTCTGAATGAGCCATTGCTGCCTCACCAGAGATGGAGATTTTATATTGCCTAGCATGCTCTTCAACACAACGCTTTTTCAACAGAGACAGTTCCTACATTTAGCTGAGATCTCCACCATCAAGGAATCCAGAGGTGATGCATTAAGTGGCATTATCTGCACAAGTGGACCATTGCTGAGGACCACAAGGACCTCTCGGTTCAGGGACAAGGCTATCAAGCTGCCTTCCCACCTTCCCACACTGGTACCAGCACCAGCAGTTGGTCCCGCCAGCCTTGATCAGAAACACTCTGATGGAGGCATCTCACACAAGACCAAAGCCCATCTAGTCCAGCATCCTGTTCTCCTGGTGGCCAACCAGATGTCCCAGTGAGAAGCCCTCAAACAGGACCTGGGCACAAGAGCACTCTATCTACTTGCAGTTCCCAGTAACCAGTATCCAGAGGCATTTGACCTGAGTCTGGAAACAGGACACAGGTGTGATAGCCTGGGACTCGGGCTCGGACTCTGAACCAGAGGAGTCTCAGTCTGCACTGGATCCTTTGCCTCAGGCATCACCTGAACCAAGTCTGGGGCCTGATCCTGAAGAGTCCCAGTCTGCACAGGTTCCCCTGCAACAAGCACCAGCTGGGCCGAGTCAGGGGCCTGATCCTGCCCTGGCTCCAGATGCGGGGATTCCCTCGTTGCCTCCAGCTGGGCCATCACTTACAGCTGCTCCACTACCGGTTGGGTCATGGGAGGCTGAGGCGGCCCCTGGGTCTAGTAACCCACTGACGTCTCCCAAGCTGCAGAGACTCAGGTCTGAGAGAAGGAGAGACCTGAGTACTCGCAGGAGGAGTGCTCGCCTTCGGGCGAAACAGGGAGGTGAGTCGCCGGGGGATCAGGGCCGGCCGTTACCCCGGCAAAGATAAAAGGCTGTTGGACCCCGCCCCAGGTTGCGGGAGCAACATTGCTGTTTGCCAGATCCTGCCTGAGATCCTGTACCTGTCCTTGCCTGATTTCCTGCCTCGTCTCCTGCCTTGGCCCCGTCAGACTGACTCCTAGCGGAACCTTCAGATTCTGGACCGGTCCTGGACCGTGTTTCGCGGGTTACCCCCGGGCCCAGCACAACAGTGATCAATAGCAGTGGCCACTGACAGCATTATGCTCCATCAATTTGTTTGCTTTTTGCCTTTAAAAGTGCACACTTAAAATGTAAATGTAACAAACATGTTTGTAAATCCACACTCTCTAGGGAGCTACACTGTACAGCAATCTCCAGTTCATCTTATACCCAAATTTGCTTCCGTGTAAGTTGTGAAATGCCTCTGTCATTTTTGTCTACAAGAGAAGTCTACCAGCGCCACCTCCCTTGAAGCGTCCTTGCCTCTCTCCTGCCAGCCAGGTGGCCTCTCTTAATCCCCAAGGTCCCTAAACTGAGGTTGCAGACGAGTAATCCAGCACTAATCCTATCAAATGCTATGAGAGCAAATGCTATCTGCCTTATCCGTTTGGGTGGGGTAGACAGGGAGCCACTTCCTCCCCAAAGGCGCTGCCGCCATCCAGACTAACCTTTTAGCACCATTCCTCTCTGCTGCCCCATTCACTTTTCTCTCTCTCCGCTCAGAAGTGCTAATGCACAACCATCTGCCCGTTGGTTCAGTTACAGTGCAGGCTCCTGCAGAACTGCCATTGCAGAGAATTGCTTGCAATGGTGTGTAGCCCTCATTTGTTCCGTGAGTCAGCTGGAATCCATGATGTTCGATTGGGTGGATTATGGAAAGGGACGGCAGATTAGCTGCACTCCTGGCCATGTGCCCTAGGCAAGCAAAACAAACCTCTCCTAATTGAATTGCACTCTTCGCCACGCTTTACTGCCAGCTTTGTGCAAACTTGAGTGTCGCCTCGCAAACCTTTGTAAATGCGAGAGCCCACACTGCTGCTGCTGCTGCTGCTTCTGTCCCGTTGCCGTAGACACTGTGCCTTCCCTAAGAACATGTAGGGGACTGGACCAGTAGATGGAAAAGTTGAGGTTTGGCTGTTTGGAGGCAAGGGGAAGGGGAAGGGGAAGCGTATCCCTGAAATCCTGGCCCCTTCCCCTGATTAGAGTCAGCTTCACATGCACCCTTGCCTGTCCCAGGGCCAAGGTGGCCCAACTGCATAAGGTGTCCAGGAGAAATATTTGTAGGGGCCCCACAGATGCAAGGAACAACCTGTCTTGGGAGCCTGCTGGCTGAGCAATGCTGGCAGACAGTTGCCCAGTTAAAGGTAAAGGGACCCCTGACCATTAGGTCCAGTCGTGGCCGACTCTGGGGTTGCGGCACTCATCTCGCTTTATTGACCGAGGGAGCCAGCGTACAGCTTCCGGGTCATGTGGCCAGCATGACTAAGCCGCTTCTGGAGAACCAGAGCAGCGCACGGAAACGCCGTTTACCTTCCCGCCGGAGCGGTATCTATTTATCTACTTGCACTTTGACGTGCTTTCAAACTGCTAGGTTGGCAGGAGCAGGGACCAAGCAACGGGAGCTCACCCCGTCGTGGGGATTCAAACCGCCGACCTTCTGATCGGCAAGCCCTAGGCTCTGTGGTTTAACCCACAGTGCCAGCAGCCCAGAGTGGCTGGGGAAACCCAACCAGATGGGCAGGATAGAAATTCTACCCCAGCCACTCTGGGCGGCTCCCAGCAGAATATTATTAATAATAATAAAAAAGCAAGAAAACGTCAAACATTAAAAACTTCTCTAAACAGGACTGCCTTCAGATGTCTTCCAAAAGTTGTGTAATTCTTTATCTCCTTGACATCTGAAGGGAGGGCGTTCCACAGGGCGGGCGCCACTACCAAGAAGGCCCTCTGCCTGGTTCCCTGTAACCTCACTTCTCGCAGGAAAGGAACCACCAGAAGGCCCTCGGAGCTGGACCTCAGTGTCTGGGCTGAACGATGGGGGTGGAGATGCTCCTTCAGGTATACTGGGCAGAGGCCGTTTAGGGTCAGCACCAACACTTTGAAATGTGCTCAGAAACATACTGGGAGCCAAAGTAGGTCTTTCAGGACCGGTGTTATATGATCTTGGCGGCCGCTCCCAGTCACCAGTCTGTTACTGGGCTCCCTGCTATTTTGAGAAGTGTGATTGCAAAGCGATGTTTGACTCTCGCACACCAGAGCAACCACTCCCATTACTGTCTTGCTCTGCTCAGCTATACCAGCTTAGCTTGGTGCACCAACTGCAACCATTCCAGGACCAGGAGAGCCTTGTGACCCACACATTGACAACCTCATGATTAGACTACTCCAATGCACTGTACGTAGGGCTGCCCTTGTAGCTAGCGCAAAAGACAGCTGCAAGGGCGCTTCCTGGGACAGCAAGCTCCCTCACGCTCAAGATCTTATTTTTGACATGTAAGGTCCTAAACTACTTGGAACCAGGATGTACCTAGCAGACTGCCTTCCCCACAGCAGCCCAAACACATCTTTCAGACCTTCGGAGAGAGCCTTGCAGATTGTCACTTGGTGCCATCGCAGAAGCAGGACTTCTTGGTGAGGCCACCAACCTTCTGGAATGCTCTCCCTCGGGCAATTTGTGGGGCAGAGACAGTAACGACCTTTAGACACCTCTAAAAATGTCTCTTCACCGAAGCTTTCCTGGACCCGTGGCGTCTTTCATTTTGTACGCTGCTTATTTTTATTTGTCAAGTTTTCTCCCCGCAGCCCACATTCCCACCTAGACTTTTAAGGAACTCTTAACAAAAGCTGTTGTATTTCTATCGCTTTAAGGTAAAGCTATTTTTATTATTATACTAAGCCACATGGAATAAATAAGTGAATAAAGGGTCTACTTGAGAGGTTTTTAAATACCATATTTTTCACTCTATAACACGCACCCGACCATAACACGCACATAGTTTTTAGAGGAGGAAAACAAGAAAAAAAATATTCTAAACGAAACAGTGGGTGCGTGATTTTTTTGGTGCAAGCTGTAGCCATGGACATGCTATGTGATCTGATGGTGAATTTGGGGTGACGCAGTGCAAAAATCCTGAGTATCCATGTGGATCTGTGCTTTGTAACCACGTTTTAAGTGGGGAGGGAAGGAAAAGCACTCAAGGGACAAGGAGCACGCGTGGGGTGGGTGGAGAAGGATGCTGCTAATAATGCAGAAGAGGGGTATAAGAGGAGAAGGCTCCCCTCCCCTCCCGCTTTGCTCCTTTAAAGAAGCAGGCTCTCTGTCCCTCTCTCCTCCCCACTCAGCGGCTCTTCTCCCGCTTTGCTGTTTCAAAGCAAGCCACGGAGGAGGGAAGGAAGGGGAACCATGGATCCTCTGCTCACGACTGCAGCAGATCCCCCCGCATCCGTAGGCATTCCCTCCATAACACGCACAGACATTTCCCCTTATTTTCTAGGAGGAAAAAAGTGAGTGTTATGGTGCAAAAAATACGGTAGTTACAGAAGTGCTTTTAGCTCGACCCTTTCTGTGGCTGGCTGGCCTCCATCCCGCTGAGAGCCTCCTGGCTGCCCCACACCAGCTGTGCAGGCTGCATTAAACACCCCTCCCTTCCCTGTTGTAGTGGCAGAGAGGCACTCCTTGCTTTCTAGAGGAATCCTAAGTGTAGCACACGGACAGGAGTCAAGATTCTCAGCAAGGACACAGCTGATGAGCCCATTCAGAAAACGTTTGATGAGGCTGGCAGGGGGCTTGTCTAGTGCTTCTTGTGAGCTTGGATGACAACAGAGCCAAAGTACGTGCATTACAGTCCCTGTGCAGCAGGCAGGCAGGCAGGCAAACACCCCACATTTTGCACCGACTAGGGGTTTCAAACTGTGCCCCCTGAAGCAAGCAGGAAGGCAGCCTCTCCTCTGACCACTTGTCTCTCCTGTCTCCCTTAGGAGAAGAAAGGCCAGGAGGTCCAGAAAGGCCCAGAAGTGGAGATTGCAAAGCTGGACAAGCTGCTGAATCTGGTGAGGGAACCGGTGGCCAAAACCAGCAAGTGAAGCCTGGCCAGTGTGGCCCCCCCTCCCTGCCTCCGCTCTCCCACCCTGCGTGCAACTTGGAAGCTCTGCACTCCAGGAACAAGCACCCCTTTGTAAGGGCCCTGGACCCGCACAGACAGCTGCACCGAAGACCTTTTTGTTCTGACACAAAAGAAGATTTGGTTTTGGTTTTGCATACAGAAAAATAAAAGCCGAGGCTCGACAGCTGTGCAGTGTGAGCATGCAGGACAACTCTCGTCCAGCCGCACATCAGGAGGGGGGGGGGAGAAAAAGTGTGTGTGTGTGTGTGTGTGTGTGTGTATGCATGCAAAGCTGTCTCTCCAGCTGATCACGAGGAAGAGGCCCAGTCCTGCCCTCTGCAGAAGATGCCACTTGCTGGCTTGGAGTAAGAAAATGTCTACCATCAAAAAAGATGATTTTCCAGAGAAACCCTACTGAGAATCCCACAAAGGGCCAAACGGGAATGTGTGATATCTGTCACGCAGTTTGGTGCTGACTAGCTGATCTTTGGGGCGCGGGTGGTGCTGTGGGTTAAACCACAGAGCCTAGGACTTGCCAATCAGAAGGTCGGCGGTTTGAATCCCCGCGACACGGGGTGAGCTCCCGTTGCTCAGACCCTGCTCCTGCCAACCTAGCAGTTCTAAAGCACGTCAAAGTGCAAGTAGATAAACAGGTACTGCTGTGGTGGGAAGGTAAACGGCGTTTCTGTGCGCTGCTCTGGTTCGCCAGAAGCGGCTTAGTCATGCTGGCCACATGACCCAGAAGCTGTACGCCGGCTCCCTCGGCCAATAAAGCGAGATGAGCACTGCAACCCCAGAGTCGGCCACGACTGGACCTAATGGTCAGGAGTCCCTTTACCTTTTAGCTGATCTTTGCAAAACGGCATGTGCCCAACCCCCACGCCAAATTGGGACCCATAGCGCTGGGGCAGAGGGAGTTCTTTTTAACCCTTTGCCCTCTGTGTCGACTATAATCTTCCTCTCCCAGGCCTGCTTTCAACCAGGGGAGGAAAGTTGAGATGCTCTCTGAGCACCAGCTTCATCCTGTCCCTTCTGGTACAGACGTGATTTCAATAAAACTGGGTGCTTCCAGTCTAACCCTCGCTCCTCCTGTTGTTGTGCATGCCTCCATGCCCACCCCAGGGCAGAGCAAAGGACCTTTGCTCCCCCGCTGCCATGCGCTGACACAGAACTGTCTGGTGCAGTTAAGCTCCTGCGTGATGAAGGGCTGAGGCAGAAAGCCAAGCGGCGCTGTCCTCGCGGCCAGGATGAGGAAGCCGGTTGCCTCGCAGCTGCCTCCATCAAACCGACCCAACTCTGGCCTCTCTCCCTCCAAAAGGGGGCTGAGCACTTTTCAGGGGCGCACGGCCCCTTCACCCCCCCTCTGGAAGCGCAGCAGGTTCCTTTGGCGACAGGAAACAGAAGCGGAACACAAAAGGTTTTCTGTCTGCTAGAAACTAGGCAAGTTTTTTTTATTATCATTATTCCAGTAAAATCACAGTCAGGAAAGGACATGTTAAGCCCAGTGGAGAGTCATTAGCATGAGAAGGGAACAAGCAGCTCTCTGCCTCTTAGCAACACAAGGAAGCGGAGAGACCCCCAGAGACCCCCCACCATACAAACATAACACACTCCCTGGGAATCCTGCTGCGCCAGGCAGCGAGCCCCCCCTTCCCCCTTCTTTATTGCAACGGCTCTGCTTTGGGGTGCCAGACCCACCCCAGTTCTGGCCCGACACCCACTCTGCTTAGTTCACCTGCCTTGCTCCTGCCTCTTGGGGCAAGACTGCTGGGAAATTGCTTCACTTAGAGAAGGTGACTGGGGTGGGACGGGGGAGAAAGGCCAAGACCCCCAGGAGGAGGAGGAGGAGAAGGGAGGCGCCCTCACAGACCCCGAGACTCGGCCGCAAAGATGGGCAAACGCAGGAGGGCGTGCAACAGAACACTCCCTGCCTGACCAGATCCCCAAAGTTTCTCGACCACCCAAGCCCTCATCCTGTGGCCATGGGAGCAGGCAGGTCACTTCCCAAGAGGCACTTCATCATGAAGCATCTATATTCTCAACCCAGCCCCCTTCCTCCACTTCTACCAGTACTGCCGTATGTGGTACCAGACTTTACCCAAACTCTGCACACTTGTCATAAGCCCAACCTGTCTCCCTTGGGGCCTAGATCCCTACTTCCATCACTGAGGTGGTGGTGGTGGGGCAAGCTCTGGAGAGTGGGCAGGAAAGCAACTACTTGACCCAGGACCGGACTCTCGCCCAACGGCACCCCAGTTGGCCAAAGCCTGCAAGCACCCAGCTGGTTTGTCTGCCCCCTTAGGTTTCAACACCAGCTGCTGGAAAGAGGGAGCCCAGCTCATCTATCGGAGAAGGGGGTGCCCCCCAAACCCTCACGCTTTGTCCGTGCCCAGTGGCCCGCTGGAGACGGCTTCCAAAAAGGCACTGATCTGTGAACATGGCTCGTTTGCTCCCCTTCCGCCGCTGGGTTGCCTTGAGGCCCCCGAAGAGATGGAGGCGAGGCCCCTCCACAAGAGGAAAACAGGAATCTCCCTCAAGGGGACCCTGAACCATCCGAGGTGTTACTGAAGCCTGGCTGGCGGGGCAGAACGTTCTGGAAGATCCCGGGCAAAGCTGCCTTTGTGCCGCCACGCCGGCTGCCATCTTGACAGGGCCAGCCTCTGAGTTTGGCGCAGGCAAGTCCCCCGCAAGGCGATCCTGAATAAAATGGCGGAACCAAGCCCAGCTTGTTCCTCCACCTGCTGCACCTCAGCTGCGAACGCCACTCAGCCTCCTCCGGGCTCCTGCAAGGGCGTCCTTCCTCCATGGCCCAGAGACCCCTGCCCTTGCCGTGGCCAGCGCCCCGTGTCCTTGCGTCACCTGGCAATGAGGCCGTGGTTCTCTCAGGTTTTCCAGGACCGTTGGACCGAACTGGGTTCTAGAGGGGGAGGCTGAAATCCCCGTTCCGGGGGCTTTTGCCAGACAGACAGGGTCATGGATGCAGCAGGTACTTTTCCTCGTTCCCCCTGTCGTCCGTCTCAGAAGAAGGGCTCTGGTCGGGGCAAGATGGCGTCCGGCAGGCCTTGCACAGGATCAGGAAGAGGATGAGGATAAGGAAAGCGATGACGCAGTTGAAGACGATAGCGACGACTGCCCCAGTGGAGAGGCCTGCCCCCATCCTGGGTCCCCAGGGTGCAGAGGTGGCAGTCAGGGCACAGCTAAGAGAGGCAGGTCTTGCCACTGCCTACCCGGCCGACAGGCTCTCTCCAAAGATGGGCCTGCGCCGTCGCTTCTGCTTCTCTCCTTCTCCCTCCCTTGAACCATGAAACGCTCCTTGCTACCCCAGGGCTGTGCTGCCAGAGGCCCACATGGCTTTGCCCCCGGTGGAAAAACCGCAGCCCCACTTTCTAAGTGAGCGCCATCAACGCGCCACATGCCGCTCCTCTTTGCGCGACGAGGCTGGCTTCAAATCCGCCACGGTCATCCTGCGAAACTGCGGCAAGTCGCTCTCCCTGTTAGACGGATTCTGCAGATGCTGTCCCGAAATGCAAAGGTCCTGTTTGATGGCGGTGCTTGAGAAGGGGCCCCCGAGGCAGGGAGCAGGGGCCAAAGGAGGTCACGGCTGCTTCTGGGCCCTCATCAGTCTTCTGGGGTGAAAGTGCATCCCTGCAAAAACAGAAAAGGCCGTGACATCATTAGGAGATGATAGAGTTTCTTCCACACCAACACCGATCCCAGGAGCAGGCGCAGGTTCTCCCACACTGTGTCAGAGAAGCTGCATTTGACAAAAATCTCACCTCCCTAGTCTCACATAGAACCCAGAACGGCTTGTGCCCCCATTGCACACTCTCGCCTGCCCCTCTGGGATCTCACACGCCTGCTGCCTCCCTGCCCCAAACACGCACCCTTCAGATGCATGTCTTCCTTGCCTCCTCCCTTGAAAACCCCACCACTCCCTCTAAGCTAGCGGTTCTCAACCTCTGGATCCCCAGATGTTGTTGGACTACAACTCCCATCATCCCTGACCACTGGCCATGCTGGCTAGGAATGATGGGCGTTGTAGTCCAACAACATCTGGGGACCCACAGGTTGAGAAACACTGCTCTAAGCAAGTCTCCCTCAACCCTCTTTTGTCTCCCGCCACATTTAAGCCACAGTGCGGTCCTCTACTTTCTCCCGTGGCCCCCAGGAGCCACCCACTTGCGCAGAGGCGGCTCCGGGGTCCTGCTGCCCTTTCTCCACGACATCTCCCTTCTCGACGATTCACACAAGGCCAAAATGTGGGCCATTTGGAGTGTACTGACTCTCTCGCCTTGGGCAAATCGCTGTGGAAGACCCTCCCATCAGATGTCAAGGAGATACAGAAAGACACAACTTTCAGAAGACATCTGAAGGCAGCCCTGTGTTGGGAAGTTTTTAATGTCTGATGTTATGAAACATGAAATTTATTACGGTCAGAGACCAGCTTGAGAAACACAAATGGAACTACAATCCCAATAGCAAAACAAACATTTAAAGCAATATACAACAATTGATGTTAAGTTTAAAAGTGCGATAGGCATATAAACACATTAAAAAACTTTAAGACAGACTACCTTAGAGAAATGTTATATTTTTATATGTGCTGGAAGCTGCTCAGAGTGGCTGGGGCAATCCGGCCAGATGGGTGGGGTAATAATAATAATAATAGTAATAATAATAATAATAATATCATCTCAAGGTTGAGGAGGAAATGCTTAGAGCCTCTGGGCAGCATTGGATGAATGCCTGAAACCCCAAGAGAGCCCTGAGTTCGAGTCAGGACAGGCGTAGGAGCTTGACCCCCTGATTGCTTCCACACTTTTCCCTCCCCCCCCCTGCCCAGTGGCTCCCAGTGGACAGACAAACTGGACCCTCGCCTTTCCTCTTCCCCCAAACACCTGGAATCCATCAAACCTCAAAAATGCCAACTGAATTATGCAATTGAAACACCCATGGGAGTAACTTGGGGGGGGGTGTCTCCTTGCTGCTGTTGCGGCCTCTTTTTAAGGGGCTGGATGCTGAGTTGCTGCTCACGTCAAGGCCGCCGGGGCCTCAGCTGGCACAGCAAGGCCAGAACTGCCAGATAGCTGAGAACACAAAGCCATCTCCTAGGAAATATCACCCCCGGCTACTCAGAGGAGGCCATTCATTCACCAGGGACAGCGCAGCCTTTGTTCTCCGTCAGACAGCCAGGGTCAGATTCTGCCAGGCGCTGAACCCCACGCCTGCCTCCCCTCCCAGCCTCCCGCCAGCTGGAAAACTTGCACCCAGGAAACCCTCCAGCCGGGAGCTCCTGGGATTTAACAGAATCATCACACTGGGAAGGAGAGTGGGAAACACAAGCCTCACTGCCGCCAAACAAAACTCTCCTTTCGGCAAAGGCAAGGCACTGAACAGGAACGTCTCTGTTTCAAAGGAACTTGCAAAACAGCTGAGGAATCGCGAACTTCCAAGAAGTTACAACCATGGAGCTGAGCATCGTCGGCTAAGCATCCAACAGTGAATTAAAAACAAAGGGTGGCTTCTGAGCAAATGCAGGTGCGCCCTGAATCCAGTTAGCAGAGCAGAATGTCCCTGCCAGGAGGGCCTTGTTATCTCCCACTTGGACTACTGCCATGCGCTCTTCGTGGGGCTACCTTTGAAGGTGACTCAGAAACTACAACCAATCCAGAATGCGGCAGCTAGACTGGTGACTGGGAGCAGCCGCCGAGACCACATAACACCGATCTTGAAAGACCTACATTTGCTCCCAGTACGTTTCCGAGCACAATTCAAAGTGTTGGTGCTGACCTATAAAGCCCTAAACAGCCTCGGTCCAGTATACCTGAAGGAGCGTCTCCACCCCCATCGTTCTGCCCAGACACTGAGGTCCAGCGCCGAGGGCCTTCTGGCGGTTCCCTCCCTGTGAGAAGCCAAGTTACAGGTAACCAGGCAGAGGGCCTTCTTGGTAGTGGCACCCACCCTGTGGAACGCCCTCCCACCAGATGTCAAAGAGAAGAACAACTACCAGATTTTTAGAAGACATCTGAAGGCAGCCCTGTTCAGGGAAGTTTTTAATGTGTGACATTTTAGTGTATTTTTGGTCTTTGTTGGAAGCTGCCCAGAGTGGCTGGGGAAACGCAGCCAGATGGGCGGGGTACAAATAATAAATTGTTGGTGTTGTTGTTGTTGTTGTTGTTGCTGTTGTTGTTGTTGCTGTTGCTGTTGCCCTCCAGGGGCTTTGAGACTCCCTGCTCCCACCGGTCAGTGTGGCCAATGCCCTTGGGGATGATGGGAGTTGTAGTCTAACATCCTTGCCAAAATAGGGCAGCCCCAGATGGAGGCAGGTTGCTCACGTGGCTCTTGCTAAGCATTGGAAAGGCATATTAAACGTTCCATGGGCACGCTACCCATTTTCCCTTCTGGGGACACTGGGGCAATGTCATGGGCTCAGCTCACCCTGGTCCCCACCAGGGACAGAGCACAGAGGGGGCCCCTGACTCTCATCGGAGTGCCCCGAAGCCTCAGTCCACAAGAACCGCACACCAGCCTCAGTTACATAAGCAGAAGCACGTCTCCAGGCTCGCCGCAAAGAGGAGATCCCCGCTTCGCAAGCACATCTTTGGCGGCCGAACCCCTTCCGAGTCTGCTTTTTGGAGCGGCCAACACTTTGTTCCAGCCCCAGGGCTGCCACTGCAACAGAATCTTCCACCTCATTTTGTGTCTCGAGGGATCATTGCAGCGCCAGTGACCTTAAAGGAACCCAGCCACACGCACACACCCCAACCCAAATGGAAATCACAGGGCCTCCCTCTCGCATCCTCCTAACCTAGGAAGACGCTGCCTTAAGTGAGCAGTGTACCAGCCTCTCTTGAAAGGGGGCAGCTTAGAAACCTCCAGAAGAGACGGTTTCAGACCAAACAACTCCTGCAGTGGCCTTGGAGGGCAGTTTCCAAAGGGAGCAGAAAATCAGAAGCCGGGTGATCAGGGGGCTGGGACAGGGACCCCTAAGGGTCATCCAGCCCAACCCCCGGAGAAACGCAAGAGTCACACAACAACAACAACTCTCACAAGGGAACGTGACAAAGCTGCGAGTGTTTTAGCTTAGGAAAGAGGAAACTGAAGGAGAACATGATGGAGGGGCACGAAGTTATGCACAGTGGGGGAAAGTGGAAAGAGAAACATTTTTCTCCCTCCTAATACATACAAGAAATAATAATTTCCGCCAACTTCGATGGCTGCAAAGGGAGATTAGACAAACTTACGGAAGAGGAGGAAAAGACTTCCAGTGGCTACTAACTGTGATGGCTGAGCAATACGTCCAGCCACAGCGACTGTGTGCCTCTGAAATAGCAGTTTCTGGGGGATTTAAGCATCGGAGTAGGACCTCTCTCATGTCCGGCTGCTGGGCTAGACGGGCCTTTGGCCTGATCCAGGGTTTTCCTTACATTTCTATGGCCTTCCTCCTTCCGTCTCCTCCAACAGGAGGAAGTGGGCCAAGTTTGCAAAGCAGAGCAGGGGAATCTGGGCCTGGAGAAACAAATCCGTCACTCTGGAAAACATTCCTCCCTCTCCATTAAAATAAAACACTCATTCCAGACCCAAACTTAGCCTGACAAACACACCCGCCACCAGCTCGCTGAAGCCAGAGGCCCTGCACCAGTTAGAAAGATTCCAGGGAAGATTTGGGCAGTTTCTGGATTTCATTACCCGAGTCCAGCTAGGTGTTTGCAACAGAGCAGGCAAGGTTGGAGGAGAAGGCTGGCCAAGATCCACAGTCTTCTCACCTCCATCCCATAATCCCCCTGGAGCCAGGGGCAGCAAGTGAGGCTCTGCTGCGCGTGCTTTTACCGCAAGAGACAATTGTTGCTGTCCAAAGGGTACAAGCAGTTCCTGTGGTCCAAGGGAACAGACCTCAGGACTAGGAAAAGCTTGTTTCCAAAGTCCAGCTCTGGAGGAAAACTCACTGCGTGGTCTCGGACGCCAGAACATCTCAACCTCGGTCCAGAAACAAGAATTAGTAGGACCAAGACCCTCCCTGGTCTTTGTCCCAAACCTCCACAAAGACAATCCCAGAAAAAAACAGCTGTAGCTTGTTAGGCTTTGAAACCGAAGCGTGAAAAATGTTTTTTGAAGCCTGAGCATGTGGAAGTTGAATGGGAAAATGTTTTCTGAACTAGCAGTTGTTTCAGCCTTACTTGCACGGTTGTGGGTGGAGATGCCTGTTCAGGGGGGCTGTCTTGGCGCCCGAAACAATGGAAGGCTGGAAAATCCCCTGGAGCCGTTGGCTGTGCGAAACGATAGTGAGGAAAAGAGCCTGGCCGAAGTCTGCACAAAAGTGCAGCAACAACACTAGCAGGCAGCGCCTTAGCCAGGCAGGAAACTCCCCAAGTGCCCTGTGTTGAAAAGCAGAGACGCAACACACTCCCCGACATTAGTCTGTTCCTCTGCAGGTGCCGAGACCAGAGACGGGGGTTTCCCAGGAAATTCTGAATTGGATAATTCCCTGGGGGGGAGCCTATGTAAATGAGGGTTATTTGCATCACCCTAGAGATACACACTTACATAATTTTAGCACTTGATTTTGCTTATATTTAGAAGGTCTCGCCCATTTTTTGTACACTAGGCTTGGCTTTGGTTCCTCATGGCTGAGGAATACGGGGCAAGGAGACCCAGCCAGCAATTTCCGAGAGAGGTTCCTCACTGCTGTTGCAAAACTTTGGAGTACAAAACACCTTGGGAATTTGGGTAATGTTCTGCCCTCACAACAGCTTTGTGCGGTCGATTACAACAACGTCCATTTTTACAGATATGACTGCCTTATAGAGAATTAAATCTGTTGACCCATCTACATCCCAAACTTCTCCAACTTTCCAGGACTTCCTGCAGGAGATTGAATGGTGGCCGCACACCTGTGTGACACAAACCCAGACTTCCATGATTCTACGTTCTGCAGGTGTGGGGGACCCTTTGGCTCCCCGATGCTGAGGTACTACAAATCCCACACCTGCTGATGGGAGTTGTAGTCCGAAACAGGCTGGGGAAACTGGGTATCTTCTGATGGACAGCTGCTTCCTAAATACTCAGTCCAATGTAAGGAAGTGCAAAGGGAGTCCATGAGAAGAAAGCAACACCCCCCCCCCATAATTTCTACAGTTTGGCTTGCCTAATAAAAAGATGACTTGGCCATAGATCAGGCTTCCTCAACCTCGGCCCTCCAGATGTTTTTGGCCCACAACTCCCATGATCCTTAGCTAGCAGGACTAGTGGGTCAGGGATGATGGGAACTGTAGTCTCAAAACATCTGGAGGGCTGAGGTTGAGGAAGACTGCCATAGATTTTGTAGAGGTTTAATGGGATGCGCCAGAAACTGGACTCGGGACCTTTCACACGCTAAGCAAGGACCAGCACATCCCTGTCTGTCAATTTCAAGTGAGATATTGCCGCCGCCGTGCAAGACTATTTGACGTACCCTGCTATTTACCCCTCTCTTTGGAAGGGGTCGGGCGCCATCATAGGCAGTGCCCCAGATTTGCTTTGCCCAGCCAAATCCCTAGGATCCTCGGGTTTTGTAGCGCATTTGCTCCCAAAGGATCGGGCCCACGGACAGACCTCTTCCTCCTGGGACCACTGCCAGGTGAGCTGATGGAGCAGGTGGGCACCTGTCCTGACTTAGGATTCCTAGGGGGATTCCTACATTCCTGAACCCCCCCCCCAGTCCAGTCCAGAAGAAGAAGTTCAGAATTCACCTGTGCAGAGCGGGTGAAAATTGCCAGGTAAGGTTGCCAGCTGCCAGCGCCCCTCCCTTTCGGGAGCAAAGTCAAAAGGGCCAGGCGTGGAGGGGCAGAGCTTTGCACGTTAAGGGAGAGAGCCCCCCCCCCCAAAAAAAAACTTAGAGTGGCCTCAGCCAAAAACTGCATCACTGATGGAGGGCCGTTTAGTGGGAGAAGCAGGGAAGCTTCGTGGAGACGGGGTCCATAAGGGGCCGGCCGCGTTCACACGATACCTTGGCAGCACCTTCCCGCCTCGGAGAATTCTGGGCACGCCCGTCGGTCCGGAGCGCCTGGGAAGCGGGGCAATGACGCGCGTCCAAAGTGCCGTGTGAACGCACTTCGAGACGCGGTCCCGGGGCAGAAGCGCGACCTCCAGGTCCAGGGGGGGGGGGCAGTCGACCCGCGAAGGCAAAAGCAGACACGGGAAAAGGCGGATCTTCGGATAGGGGCCACCCCGCTTTCCCCGACTCGGAACCCGCGGCGTCCCGATCCGCTTCCTCGCGAGGAAGCCCCGCCGCCCTCCCTCTCCGGGCGCTCTGCACGCGCTCAGAAGCGCTCTCGCCGCCTCCACTCGCCCCCAGGCACTCACCGGGCAGAGAGCAGTCCCCGCGGATACGAGGCTGGCTGGCTGGCTGGCTGGCCGGCCCTCCTTCCTTCCTTCCTTCCCTCCCTCCGTCCGTCCGCGGACTCCGGCCCCCGCCTGCCTCGCGCTCTCCTCCGCGGGCCGGGAGGGCTGCAGGACGCCCCGCCCCCGCCCCGCCATTGGCTGCGCTCAGGCTGGCGGGGAGCCCATTGGCCCGCCCAGGCCGCGCCCCCTCGGCCTCGCCGCACGTGAGCAGCAGCAGCAGCAGCAGCAGCTGGGCGCGGGGAGGCGGAGGCGGGGCGGGATCGCGGGACGGAGGCGAACCGCGGGAGGGTTCGCGCGGCGGCGCTCGGAGGAGGAAAGGGAGGAGAAGCGGCCCCCAGGGGGCTGGAGCGGGGCTCCTGGTCGCCGCTCCCCGAGCTGAAAACACGGGCGCCCTTGGGCATGTGCAGAGTGGCTTCTTCATTTTTTATCGGAAAATAAAGGGAAGGGGGAAAAGGGGGAGAGATGCTCGAAACCGTGATATATAATACGATATGTGGATCTATATACAGTGGTACCTCAGGTTACAGACTCCGCTAACACAGAAATAGTGCTTCAGGTTAAGAACTTTGCTTCAGGATGAGAACAGAAATCGGGCTCCTGCGGCGCGGCGGCAGCGGGAGGCCCATTAGCTAAAGTGGTCTTCAGGTTAAGAACGGAAAAACTAAAAAATAAAGTGCGAGATTGGCTTCATTATTATCAGATAATGGAGGAATATAATTTGGACAAGATAATTGGCTTCCATGTGGAAAAATCAAAATTGGAAACAGAACTGTTAGAACCCAAAACCCCGGGGTGAGCTCCCGTTGCTCGGTTCCTGCTCCTGCCAACATAGAAGTTCGAAAGCACGTCAAAGTGCAAGTAGAGAAATAGGTACCACTCCGGCGGGAAGGTAAATGGCATTTCCGTGCGCTGCTCTGGTTCACCAGAAGTGGCTTAGTTATGCTGGCCACATGACCCGGAAGCTGTACGCCGGCTCCCTCGGCCAGTAAAGCGAGATGAGCGGCGCAACCCCGGAGTCAGCTACGACTGGACCTAATGGTCAGGGGTCCGTTTGGTGTATATATACACCAAACTGCGGGAGGCAGTGAAGGGGTCACGAAGAGTTGGTGTATATATATAATGGTTATTCCAACTAGTGGCTTCTTCTCTCCACAGTACGATCAAAGTGTGAAGGCTGCAGCTGTTGGGGGGGCAGGGGGAGCTTTCATTTATCTTATTAGATATAAAGGATTTGGATGCCATTTCGTACAATCGTGTATAAACAGGCAAGAAGGATACAGTGGGGAAGGGGGAATCAGTTAAAGCTGCAGAATCGAACTGCTGGTTAAAATTCTTGCTGGAATGAAGAATATATAATAATGATAATATTTATACCCCACCCATTTGGCTGGGTTTCCCCAGCCACTCTGGGCAGCTCCCAGCACGTATAAAAACATAATAATATATCAAACATTAAACACTTCCCTATACGGAGCTGCCTTCAGATGTCTTCTAAAAGTTGTGTACAGTAGTGGGAAACTCAAGGCTAGGGAAGGGGCTGTAGCTCAGTCCATCCCATGGGAATCTCTAGAGAGGGCTGGGAGGGACCCCTGTCCGAAACCTTGGAGAGCCACTGCCAGTCTGCTGAGCTAGATGGACAAACAGTTCCATTCTGCATAATTAACCTATGGAACTTGCTGCCACAGGAGGCAGTGATGGCTGCCATCCTGGATAGCTTTAAAAGAGGATTGGCTAAATTCACAGAAGAGAGGGCTACCAATCTTCACTACAGGCCTAAACGGCCTCGGTCCAGTATACCTGAAGGAGTGTCTCCAGCCCCATCATTCTGCCTGGACACTGAGGTCCAGCTCCGAGGGCCTTCTGGCGGTTCCCTCCTTGCGAGAATCAAGGTTACAGGGAACCAGACAAAGGGCCTTCTCGGTAGTGGCACCTGCCCTGTGGAACGTTCTCCCACCAGATGTCAAAGAGAAAAACAACTACCAGACTTTTAGAAGACATCTGAAGGCAACCCTGTTTAGGGAAGCTTTTAAGGTTTGATGCATTACTCTATTTTAATATTTTAATATTTTGTTGGAAGCCGCCCAGAGTGGCTAGGGAAACCCAGCCAGATGGGCGGGGTATAAAGAATAAATTATTATTATTGTTATTGTTCTTATTAACCCGGAGGGCTCTGCTCTGCCTCCACAGCTGCAGCCAGCCATGCTTCTGAATCCCAGTTCCTGGAAACCGCAGGAAGGGAGAGAGCTCTTGTGCCCGGATCCTGCTTGCGGGTTTCCATTTGGGGCAGTTGGTTGGCCCATGTGAGAACAGGATGCCAAACTAGATCCAGGGTTCCAGTTACAGATAGGTAGCTGTGTTGGTCTGCCATAGTCAAAATAAAAAAAATTCCTTCCAGTAGCACCTTAAAGACCAACTAAGTTAGTTCTTGGTATGAGCTTTCGTGTGCATGCACACTTCTTCAGATACACTGAAACAGAAGTTGCCAGATCCTTCTATATAGTCAGAAGGTGGGGAGGGGTATTACTCAGAAGGGTGGTGGGAATGGGAGATTGGCAGATAGCTGAGATGAGCCTGTTGACGACTCTTAACGACTGCAATAGGTCTTACAGGAAAAGGCAAGGGGTGAGAAGGTGAGAAATGGCTTAGTCATGTATAATGGGATAAGAATCCAATGTCTTTGTTCAAACCAGGTCTCTCCATGGTTTTAAGTTTGGTAATGAGTTGCAATTCAGCAGCTTCTCTTTCCAGTCTATTCCAGATCCAGGGTAACAGAGTGGTTAGAGTACCGGACGAGGACCTAGAAGACCAGAGTTCAAATTCTGCACTTGAGCTCAGTGAGTCAACTTGTCACTGCCTCTTCGCCTAACCTGCCTCAAAGGGATGTTGTGGGGGAATCAAACGAGGAGGGGGAGAACCATGTAGGCCACCTTTGAGCTCCTTGGGGGTGGGGGTGAGATTTAAATGCAGTAAATCAGACATGTCCAACTTCCAAGAGACTGCGATCCACTATCAAAAAACTGTGATCTACCCATTGGATTTTTAGGGAGCAAAAGTTGTTGAGCTTTATTATTTTGGGGGGCGATCGACCACAATCTACCACGGACCCCCCCACGATCGACCCAGTGGATCACGATCAACCTGTTGGACTTCCCTGCAGTAAATGAATGCTATCGACGGGCTCTTCTTATGGTCTTAAGATGTGACTGTATTTTTACGGCTTCTTGTCGCCTTTTCTGTGGACGGACTGGTTGAGCGAGGGACGCTGTCCTCGTCTGTGCAGGACTCGGACTGGGTGGGGGCACATGGAAAGTTAGGCCAGAGGAAGGAGTAGAGGTTGTCTAAGGACAGAGATGTGTGTGCTTGAACATAGAGAGAAAGTAAGAGGAGTTGGGGAAGAAAAGGTTCAGGTCGCTGCCTTCAAGAGATGCCAGGAGCTTGCTTTTTCTTTCTAATTTAGGATAAACGACAAATTTGCACATGTGATTGATGGGGCCAATAATATGGGAAGCAGCCATTTTAATTGAAACAGCAGTACCAAGAAATGGGTAAAAAAACATAAACAACAGGAGAGGCAGGTTTGATCCCACGGACTGGAACGCACAGAGGAAACAAGAGACAGAACCGTCATCTTGTGCTGATTGCCATCTTCAGAGAAACGTGTGTCGCTTTTAAGATGTTTTTTTATTTATTTCAAAGCTTTGTGTGCTGCTTTTTCGGCAAGGCTTCTGCAAGCGAACAAACCATATAACAATGAAACCTTCAGAACGCTTAAAATATCCAGTTACATCCATATATATAAAACCAGCGTGAGATAAAATAAGCCATTTATCACCACAACAGGAGACTCTGGCTGAGAGTCTTGATTTAGAACCCCAAGAAAAAGCCGTCAGTGGAAATGGCAAAGCATTGGCAATGTACTGGCCAGCGAGGCTTAAATCATGTGGCTTTTTCGTATTTCTCGCACGTGTTTGCAATTTCGATCCCCACATTGTTTAGATTCTTCTGCTGGCTGGAATGAACATTCAGCTTTAATAGATTTGACTTCTGCACTCTGTCCTGCATTAGCTAATTTGTAGAATCATAGAGTTGGGGGGACCCCCCAGAGGCCATCTAGTCCAGCCCCCGGCGACACAGGAATAACAGCTAAAGAATCCCCAGCAGATGGCCACCCAACCTCTCTTTAAAAATCTGATGGAAAGACCAAGAGCTTCCACTGTTGAACGGTTCCTGCCCTCAGAAAGGGATTCCTAATGTTTAGTCAGAACCCAACATTTGAAAAACCAGGTTCTATAACAAAACAGGCCAATAATATCTGCAGTGCTTTTTTTCTAAAAAAAATAGTTTAGAGGTAATCTCATTTTCCTACTCATATTGAAATACTACCCCTCAATGGGGCCAAACTTAGATTCACAAAATGTTTAGGGGTATGCGTCCCCCTGCGTCCCGCCCCCAGGAAAAAAAGCACAAAATACCTGTGTCCATTAGAATGCAGATTGCGCCTGACCATTGGCTCTCAGAGCCAGAGGGGTCGCCCATCACCTATGATTTCTCCTACTGACCCCTTTAAGGGACGCTGGTGGCACTATGGTCTAAACCACAGAGCCTAGGACTTGCCGATCAGAAGGTCGGCGGTTCGAATCCCCACAACGGGGTGAGCTCCCGTTGCTCGGTCCCTGCTCCTGCCAACCTAGCAGTTTGAAAGCACGTCAAAGTGCAAGTAGATAAATAGGTACCGCTCTGGCGGGAAGGTAAACGGCATTTCCATGCGCTGCGAAGCTGTACGCCAGCTCCCTCGGCCCAAAAAGTGAGATGAGCCCCGCAACCCCAGAGTTGTCCGCCACTGGACCTAAGGTCAGGGGTCCCTTTACCTTCACCCTTTACTGAAACCCTTTGTAGATTGTTGTGGAACCCAGGAGGGGAGAACTTTGCAAAGCTATCTATAATACTGGACATTGTGTCGCTTCTGCCATCTTCTGGGTGGAACCAAAACTGCGTGATGGACAAGGCTGGCGGCATTTCTGTTCGGTGGACTGTCACTAATTTGGACACCATTGGCAAAAGGAGATTGACTTGTGTTGGCAGGGCTCTGGGAACATGGCAGTTCTGAAACAATGCCAGGTCCTTTGTGCTTGCGACTAACCTGCCTCCGGCTGCCAGCTGCAATATTCAGCATTTGCGTATTCATCTATTTTGTTTCGAATTTTGCAGGGATGCTGTAGCCATGGATTTCCTGCATCAGCAGCAGGCTGAATCTGGCGAGTTTCCTTCCATCTCCACGACTCTGTTGTTTCCTTGTCCTTATACACTGCCCTGTTTCAGAAGCTAAAAATAGCGGCAGCTGCTCCAGGGCTTGCTTTCCTCTTCCCTCCTCATTCCTTTTTTCTTTTGCACCATGTACTAAATTGTACTAATAAAACTGGTGTGTAATAAATTGTATTACCACACACTAATTGTACCATATTGTGTAGGAAGCTCTTTTAACACTGGGGGCTGCATAAGTTGAATCGGGATCCAGTGGGGAGATCTCTGGCTGATCGGCTGTAGGATTTCTGACCTCAAAATTGTTTTAACAATGGCAAGAGCAAAGCAACATTCCCGAGTGAATCGGGCGGCTGAAATGAAGAGAAATGAACCGTATTAGGATGTTTGTGTGGAATAAATGCAAACTCAGTTCAGTTCTGGTACTGAAAATAAACCCCTAGGCTAAGAATGTGTTCTGAGATGCCCTGGCCTTCAGTTATAACTGTTAGGGCTTTTGCCGCTGGATCTCTCTGGTAGATCTTGGGTTCGAGTAAAAGAAACACACATAAAAAAGACAACATATTCCAGCTGTCTAGCCTGACAATCCCATAAAACCAGTTCTTGTGTGCTGCAACACTCCTGCCCTGCCTTCTCACGGTGGTCCTTTTGTGAGCTGTTCTCCTGTCCAGTCTGCAGGATCCTTCCCTCCAGGGCCTTCCCATTGCAGCAAAATTCCAGCAGCTTTTTTTTGCATTTTGAGCTCAAGTGAACTTCAAGGAAGCAAAGAACACTCATAATTGTTCAGTAGGAGCGTTCTGAGAGGCCTTGATCTCCCCTTAAAAGATGTTGATAACAGAGCGGGGAGATTGTTATCATGAAACGGCACGCCACGCTTTCATCTTTATTCATCAAGGGGCCTTTGAAAATGGGGCGGGACATGGAGTTAGATTAATAAAGCCGCTAAATGTGGGTGGGAACTTGAAAAGGCTGCCCACGGAGCCTGTCCCAACCTGCCACTCTCGGAGTGCTTCTCAGTACCACTCTCACCAGCCCCGGGCAGAACGTCCCAGCCTAAGAGTCTTGAACTTTAAGACTTCTTCAAATGGGATAAATTCCCTACAGGCGGCATAGCTCACTAGGAAAAGATCAGGTTGGAACACACTGTTGTGCAGGGATTTCATTTTTCAGAATGGGGTAATTATTCCTCCTGTAGACACTGGTGATAGCTGGCCTGGAGCTGCAACAGCTACTTCGACTTCATCCAGCATGTCCAAGTAGTTTGTGTGGGTCTGTATATTATGCCTGTCTTCTGCTGCAGTTTTCTTAAAATTCTCTAGTTTCACTGGTAATTTTTTTTTGCAACCTTAAGAAATGGTTTTATCCACTCTGCACATTCTGCAATACTGTCCCACTCCAAGCCTGAGACTCTCGTAACTACATGTACTGAGGCATAGCGACAGAGTGCAGCCACCGCCAATATTCTATACAGTGGTACCTCTGGTTATGTACTTAATTCGTTCCGGAGGTCCGTTCTTAACCTGAAACTGTTCTTAACCTGAAGCACCACTTTAGCTAATGGGGCCTCCTGCTGCTGCCGCATCACCACCTCGCAATTTCTGTTCTCATCCTGAAGCAAAGTTCTTAACCCGAGGTACTATTTCTGGGTTAGTGGAGTCTGTAACCTGAAGTGTATGTAACCTGTAGCTGGAAATCCAAAGAATTGACATCTAGAATATCCTAGAATTGACATCTGAAAAATGATATCCCCGCACAACAGGAGTGTGTGCCAACCTGAACAATATTGTAAGACTGTTGGAAAATACATCCTGGACTTTTTACACTAGGAAAAGCCGGCAAGCCAGTAAATTACCATGTGTGGCAATTGCATGCATCTTCATTTACTGTGTGCACTGGTGAATGCACATCCAGCAAAGCCTTAGACAACTGTGTTTCCTTGCAGCTTAGCTGATAGTGTAAGAACGTTAAGATCCCTGCAGGATCAGGCCCATGGCCCATCCACTCCAGCATCCTGTTCTCACAGTGGCTGACCGGATGCAAGCCGGATCCGAGCACAAAAGCCCTCTCTCTCCCCTCCTGCCGTTTCCAGTGATTGGTATTGAGAAACATTGCTGTCTCAAACTGTCAGCCATCGACTGCCGTCTCCTCCATGAATTGGTCTGGTCGTTTTTTAAAGCCATCCAGGTTGGTGGCCATCGCTGCCTCCTGTGGCAGGGAGTTCCGCAGTTTAAATATGTACTGTGTGAAGGAGGGTCAGGGCTCGGAGGAATGTGAGGAAGAGCAAAACACAAAAAGGATGGTGCCACAACCAGCAGCTGCAGAGGCGAAGGCTGATGTTTGCATACCAATATGAAATGGATAGAGGAATCTTCGATTTACAGGCTCTAATAATGATGATGATAATAATAATAATAATAATAATAATAATAATAATAATAATAATAATTTATTATTTAAAACCCGCCCATCTGGCTGGTTCTCCCCAGCCACCCCGGGCAGCTTCCAACAAAGTATTAAAATACAGTGGTTCTGTTAAACATTAAAAGCTTCCCTAAACAGGGCTGCCTTCAGATGTCTTCTAAAAGTCTAGTAGTTGTTTATCGCTTTGACATCTGGTGGGAGGGCATTCCACAGGGCGGGCGCCACTACCGAGAAGGCCCTCTGCCTGGTTCCCTGTAACTTGGCTTCTCACAGGGAGGGAACCGCCCGAAGATTCTCGGCGCTGGACCTCAGTGTCTGGGCAGAACGATGGAGGTGGAGACGCTCCTTCAGGTCTACTGGACCAAGGCCATTTAGGGCTTTAAAGGTCAGCACCAGCACTTTGAATTGTGCTCGGAAATGTACTGGGAGCACATTTGAGTTAACATTAGAGAATCTCTCTCTCTCTCTCTCTCTCTCTCTCTCTCACACACACACACACACACACACACTCCAGAATAATGGTCCTAGAGCTCTCCTCCCAGGCTGTTTAATAAGATGCAGCAAGCAGCAAGCAGCTAATGCGATTTCACCAGGCTCTGTTGCTTTCTATTAGTGACTCTGACAGATGCACGCTCTGCCTGCCATCTGGATTCTATGTTCCATCCCTCTTTTTAAGAGAGCAGTGCAAGAGACCCCGGCACAGGAACCGAAGGTGGAGAGGTGCAAATCAGCCCTGGAGAGCTCAGAGAACGGGGCCCCAAAGTAACAAGACACTGCGAAGCAAGCCTGTCTTTGCCTGGTGTTGCTTTGCCTGCAACAGCAGGGGCACCAAGTTGGGGGATGCTGTTGTGGGTTCCAGCTCACTATTAACCTCTTGTATTCTGCTTCTTCTTCTGTAAAGTGAGAAATAGCCTGGAGACCATTTTATCTTGCCGATCAGGAGATTTTTAAAGTACTACGCCGAATATAAATGCTTTTAAATGAACGAAAGGAACAAATCTGTTCTGTGCAATCTCAAGCATCTAGTCCTTACTGTTAAAGGTTTCCACCTCCATCTTAAGGTCCATAAATAGCAACACCCTAGAGGTCCCAGGCCCTAAGGAAGTCAGATTAGCCTCAACCAGAGCCAGGGCCTTTTCAACACTGGCCCCGGCCTAGTGGAACACTCTGTCTCATGAGACCAGGGCCCTGCGGGATCTGATTTCTTTCCACAGGGCCTGTAAGACAGAGTTGCCTTTGGCTTGGAATCAACTTGATCCCCTTCCCTTTTTCCTTTCTCCTTATGTGATGGAACTCCCTGGCTTTTTTTCTGGCCCACGTAGGTCCAGTTTGGATAGTGGCCTTGCTGAAGATTTGACGTTTTCATCCCCAAAAAGTTTTTTATTTGAGTTTCTACTGAAATGAGGCTGTATTTTAATATTGTATTTTAATCTTGTTTTTGAGTTGTATCAGTTGTTTTTATACCTGGTGTTAGCCGCCCTGAGCCCGGTCTTGGCTGGGGAGGGCGGGGTATAAATTTGTTTGTTTGTTATTCATTCATTCATTCTTCCAGCGTGTCCTCAAGGGACTCCCCACTGCACCTTCCAGATAACCGAAAACCAGAAACCAGTTGCTGCTCCAGGGCTTTCCGTCCTTGGAAGTTAATAGGGCATGTTCTGTTCAATTTGGGGAACTCGTGCCATCTTGAGAGAGGTCAGCTCCAAGAGCAGCTGCTGAGCCATCCCATTAATCAGACTTTTAACCGCCAACATGCAATGTAATTTGCTTGGGTTTATATCAGGCCCATGATTGCTTAGGGAAAACAGGAGGTACTGTACATGAGTTCAGTTCTGAATGCTGCTCTCCACTTTAGGAACTTGATGTGCATTGCAAAGTAGATTTACAAATCCCAATCTGACAAAACAAACAAATGAATAATGGATTAATTCCTCCCTATAAAAGGATTACATGGCAGACTTGTACACAGGAGATTAAAGAGAAGTAATCTGGTTTCCTTTGGGGAGATGCCTCAGCGTTTGAAGGAAGAAAAGCAATAATCAAGAATAGGACAATCTTATGGTATGCAAATATATATACCGTATTTTTCGCTCTATAACACGCACCCGACCATAACACGCACGTAGTTTTTAGAGGAGGAAAATCCGTAGGCATGCCACCCGTAGGCATTTCCTCCATAACACGCACAGACATTTTCCCTTACTTTCTAGGAGGAAAAAAGTGAGTGTTATGGTGCAAAAAATACGGTATATGTATAGCTCTGCAATTTTTTTGCAAATGCCTGAAACCTGCTGGCATTGTCTGGAAGAGGAGCTGCTACCAGATGTTCATGAACACTCCCATAATCTTTGTCCACTGGCCCTTGTAGCTGCAGCTGGTGGGCGTTGTTAATTCCACATCCTCAAAGGGCACCAAGATGACGACCTGTTCCAAAGCCTAATCCTGATCTTTTCTAACTTTTGGTCAGCATTTCTGAGTCCACCATGTTTGCAAAGCTTTCTGGATCCTTGTGGGCAAACTGCACCCCGTGCAGAATCTCTTCCACCTCTCCCTCTTCGGCAACCTGCGTTAAAGAGACTACTTTAGAGGTAGGAAACTTATGGCCCTCTGACCTGAGTCCAGAAAGAGTTGGGGGCACAGGTTCTCCATTCCTTGAGGGATTGAGGGATCAGGCCAATGGGCCATCTAGTGCAGCGTTCTGTTCTCACAGGAGCCAACCAGATACCCCAATGGGAAACCCGCAAGCAGGATTCGAACACAAGAGCCATCTTTCCACTTGAGTTTTACAGCAATTGGGATTCAGAACTATTGTTGCCTCCGACTGAGGAGGCAGAGTATAGCCATCGATGATGATGATAATAATAATAATAATAAATTTTATTTATACCCAGCCCTCTCCAGCCAAGACCCGGATCAGGGCAGCTAACACCCAATATAAAGCAATTGAAATACAACTTAAAAAACAAGATTAAAATACAACATTAAAACATTAAAATGCAGCTTCCTTTCGGTGGAAACTCAAATCAAAAACTTTTGGGGGGATAAAAACGTCAAGTCTTCTTCACCAAAGCTAACTATCCAGAATGGTCCTACATGGGCCAGAAAAAAGCCAGGGAAGTCCCCAAATAGGAGTTCCATCACAGAAGGAGAAAGGAAAAAGGAAAGAGGGGGAAGGGATCAAGTTGATTCCAAGCCAAAGGCCAGGCGGAACAACTCTGTCTTACAGGCCCTGCGGAAAGAAATCAGATCCTGCAGGGCCCTGGTCTCATGAGACAGAGTGTTCCACCAGGCCGGAGCCAGTGTTGAGAAGGCCCTGGCTCTGGTTGAGTTTAATCTGACTTCCTTAGGGCCCAGGACCTCTAGGGTGTTGCTATTTATGGACCTCAAGGTCCTCCATGGGGCATACCAGGAAAGGCGGTCCCGTAGGTATGAGGGTCCCAGCCCTCTTCTCCTTGAATTTGACTAATCCTCTTGTAAAGAGATCCAGGTTGGGGGCCATCTCTGCCTCCTGGATAAAGAAGTGGGTCGCCACAGGTTAATTAAAATTATTTCACCCATCTCCACACTTTTCAGCTAGAGCCAAACCTGGCCATTAGTGCTGTGGATGAAAACAGAGTGGTCCAGTCTCCGGACTCATTTGAGGGTTCTGCATTTTAGCCTCCTTTGTGGAGTCTCCAAGGGGGAGAACCACGTCCAGAAGGGAGACAGGCCATTTCCAGCTTGGCCTGAGAGCTATTTGTTTTGTTTTGAATATACCAATCTCCACCTTGCCCCTCCTAAACCACCGGACACAGCCAAGCTCTGCCACCTGTACCACCAGGTGCCCTTTGCCCCCTTCCTCTGGGCCCTGCCAGTCTCAACGCTACTCCCCTGCCCCCCAAACTGCTTCCTCAACTGGTACACTTTAGGGGCTGCTTGTCCGATAGCAGACACCTCCTCCCTTATTCCACAGCCCAGCTGACATCTCTGCACACCCAGGCTGTTCTAACCTGGGACTCATGCTGATTTCTGGCAGGACCTTTGACTCTGTAGGAAAATACTGTCCACAGATTATCTTCCTCTGCCCCAGGCCAAAGGATGAGGCTTACTTAAGATGCTGTCAAAAGACTGCTTTATTAAACCCATAGATCAGCCGTGGCAGTTTGCAAGGGAACTGGAGCAGAAATTAATCAAGGCTTACAGCCATTTTTTTGCATGGAGAATGCCAGGCACCCCCTGGTGGGACATTTCAGCACAGCAAAGAGCTTCAGGTAAATCTCAATTTTCCTGGCAAATCGTCCTACAGCTATGGCTCTTTTAAAGTTATTCTAAGTGGCAAAGCATTGGAAGACACAAGACCTACCCACCCTGGAAGAATGGCAGATGCAACTAATAGACTATATGGAGATGGCGGAAATGACTGGCAGAATCCGAGACCAGGGAGAAGAGTCGGTGGAAGAAGATTGGAGGAAATTTAAAACTTATTTGCAGAAATATTATAAAATTTTTGAATGTTGAGGACATTGAAATGAATTTCAGGGGCTCTAGCATAGACTAATAGGACATGAATTTGCTGAACCAATTTTTAAAAGGGATACAAAAATGGGAGACGCAAGGAAGTCAGGAAAATAAGTTAACTAAAGAGGAGAAATTAAGAAAGAGGGAATTTTTGTTTTTTTATATATGTGTTTTTTCTCTTTTTTGGTGTTTAATGTCTGTATTTTTGTATTTTATAACTTTGTATCTTTTTCGTTTTTTGTATTTTTCTAAACTTTTCTATTGTTAAAACCTAATAAAATATATTTTATATATATATATATATATATATGCTTTCGTAGATTTTCACGGGTACAGGAATGCAGGTTTTGGTGTCTTCGGGTGTCTTCCCGTGTAAGAGTCGGGGTGTCTGTGCGACGTTTCGACGAGGTCTCACTCGTCATCTTCAGGCTGGTGCTTTCGGCTTCTTGTTACTGGAACAGAGCAGAGTCTGGTGTTTGAGTTCCTATAAATACTGTTGAGGGGTGTGGTGTATAGCCTCCAACGTTCTGGGCAGAGAGGAAGTTCCTAGATTAGTGTGCCTTTTCTTCTTTTGTTCCTTAATTACTTGAGGGATATCTTGGGTGATTTCATGAGTGATATTCTGAATACCACTGGGTGGGTCATTAAGTGTAGATTAGTTGCTAAAGCTTTCGTGTCTTGACCTCTTGAGCTTGTGAAGAGTTTTTCTGAGAAGATGGCTGTGCTGCATTTAGTTGTGCTCTGGCTTGGCTTCGTGTATAGGGGCGAGCTGTGGTTTTGTGCCTTGTGCCAGCCAGATCTGTGTAGGGATTGCAGGGGGGTGCAGCATCCGGAGGTGCCACTATAGTTTGGCTACTGGATGGAGTCTGTAATATGTCTGTGGAGAGGGTCTGGGTTTGGGTCTGGTGTGGTTGATTGGTGACGGCGTTCTGTGTGCCTCTGGTTCTGGTGTCGGTTTTTGTGGGGAGGGCTAATTTCCAGATGTCTGGCAGGCGGGACGTGTCGTCACGCTTGTTCATGTTGTGAGGGTGTTTCTCTATCTCGATGGCTTCCATGATTATTCTCTTGTGGTGATGTTCCATGTTAAAGAGCAATTTGGAATCTGCAAAATTAATTTCGTGTCCTGTTTCTTTCATGTGTTGGAAAAGAGAGGAAGTTTTTTCTTCTTTTTTGACGGCATTCTTGTGTTCTGCGATACGTGCATTTATTCGTCTGTTTGTTTGTCCAATGTACGTGGCTGGGCAGACTTTGCAGGGTATTTCATATAGTTATTCTAAGTGAACCCATCCACTGCCCCAGTGTTTAAGCATCTTTTAAAGCTCACTGTTTGTGCGTTCCATGCTGTGGTGGCTAAACCCATCCAGAACCTGCTACACTCCAATAACCGGTAATGTTCAAAGAGCTGCATTTAGTGTTTTAACCAGGCTTCCTCAACCTCAGCCCTCCAGATGTTTTTGGCCTACAACTCCCATGATCCCTAGCTAGCAGGACCAGTGGTCAGGGATGCTGGGAATTGTAGCCTCAAAACATCTGGAGGGCCGAGGTTGAGGAAGCCTGGTTAAAAGCATCGGCAATATGCAAGGCACTCTCAGCTTCCCCTCTCTGGAATACTGGGAGTGGGGATAAGAACTGTGCCCAACTATGAAGTCCACAGCAGAGGTGATTTTCAAGCCAGGGAGTGCCTGATGCGTGGCTTAATCTCTCAGCCATTATGACAAAATGGCGGTTTCTCTCATGCCAATGAGAAAAAGTTGTCATTGAGGCATTTGGGAGCTGGCTTGGTTGCTGGGTCCTTAGCAGCTTCTGGGGTGATGCATCTTATTTGGGGAAGACCTTGTCTTGGGTCTTAGTGCCTGCTTCAGATCTGCTGCCCCTACTGCTCCTGAGCAGCCAAGACACATGGCACAGTAATGACGTCTAGGTAGAACGTCAGAGGCACAGACTCCTTCTCCAGGCTGGATGGCTGTCAGCAGGCAATCAACTGTCTAGGAGCAGCCAGAATGACCCAGAAGGAGAGTTCAGAGGCTGCCTTAGAAAATGGAACTCAGTTGCTTTGCCCCTCCTGACGTGGATAGGGACTTCTAGGTGGAAAAACAAGCATCAGGAACAAAGCGCATTCCAGGCAGACACAGAGGATTAATAACCCTTGATCCCAGCAGCTCATGCAAGCTGAAGGGATCCATCATCTCTTCATTCCAGCAGAAACTGACTAGGGGACCATGAGCAACAGTCTGCCTTCCTCTGCTTTGGTTTCTAGAGGGAATCCAGGCAGACCACCCAGCCCATATAATTGGCCCCTACGCAATGCAACGCGGCAGTGCCAGCCTTCAGTATCAAAGGCAAGGTTTCCTTGGGCTTGAAGGGGGCTTTGTGAATATTTTAAGGGAACTGGCAGACACATCCCACCTCAAATTACACGCAGCAAACAGCATAAAAGATTAAGGAAAGCCACTTCAAAGGGAAAGGTGAGTTTAGGAAACAGACCTGACAGGCAGGCGGCAACATTCAGACACAGTCACAGTCTGGAAGAAAGTGTTTCAAAGAGGCAGAGGACAGAATGAAGCGAGGGTGACAGCAATGATAGGCCCTGCAAAAGGAACGGCACCCAGATGTTATCAGGGGCAACTCAGTTCAGGCAGCGGCTGCAACATCACAAGGCTGATAACCTCAAGGACTCCCAAAGTCGCTATCATGCAAACACCACTTGTTCTCCAAGGAGCAAAATCACAGGGTGTTTGGGACCAATACTTCTTGCTCACCCACAGGCAACGTTCAATTCTTAATTCCTTTTACCTTGCCTTATTCAAGATAAGATGGGACTTTCTCCCGGCAAAGGTAAATCAAGAGTCCTCAACTAAGGGCTGGTAATCTCAATTCAGTCTTTTGACAGCCCTCCTGAATGAATAATCAGCTGTCGAGTCCAGAGATAACGATAAATTTGAATTATTACCTTTACTGGCTTAGCTGTCAGCCCCTTCCAGCACTTTTTGAAGCCAGGAGGACAGAAGAACCAAGTCCTCAATCTCCCCACCCCCCACCCCAAGGGAGGTCCTTGGAGTACCAGACCCTGACAGGTCCAGAGAAGAACTGAACAAGGTGTATCAAGACCACAGGAGAGAGGAAGCAGTGAAGCACCTTAGATGGAATGGGAGTTGGGGGTTGATGTGTTCAGAGATGACAGAGCAACGTCAGGTATGTGGACGAGCAGTGAACCTTTTAATGGCCTGGTATCTTTTACTGGCAAGACTGCTTTGGAGACAAAAATAAAACTCGCTGAACAAAATTACATTGCGTCCAACTCCTAGCTCTTAAGTTACAAACACCTGATGAGATGTTACTTTTTCATGTACAGATCCATCAGGAAGTCCCTTGGCACAATCACACATGAGGCACTCGCCTCTCACCTTTGTGCTGCATCCCTTCCTTTGAATGCCCAGGACCTTAATGCAAAAGCAAGAAAATCTAAAAGCATGGAGGCCCTCAGGCCACAAGGAAACCAGCAATGTTTTCCAATGACAATGTGAAAATATATTCCGGGGTTGCAGTAATCTGCTGATCTTGTTCATATGAACGGAAGTGGGTTAGACGGCGAAGGGCTAGGCTCTCGCAGAATCAGGAGAAGAGACAGGTAACGGGAGGCAGCAGGGCACCAGCGAAGGAATCATCTAAGACTTCCTCCCTGTTTTCATTATCCGTCCCACGAAGAAAGATTCTGCACATTGCCATTTCAAGCACCCAAATCCTGAACGTGCCGGGCACAAACCAGTGATGCATTTCCTGTTTGTCCCCTGTTCAAACGAGGGGGAAAGCCACAACACAAGACCCCCATGCTCAGTCTGCCGAACGCCAGGTGACTTCTGAATTCAGACAGACTCTCCTTTCCTCTCCTCCAGATGCAGCCAGTGTTCCTAACGCCTCCCACTTTATTCTGATAATCAGCCGGCTTTCCTTGTCTCGGAGCTGGGCTTGCTCAGGGCTTTTTGTAAGAGTCCTCCCGTCTACCAGAGCGGGGAAGCTTCCGAGCGTGAGCGGCCCCTCTGCCTCCCCCCTGCTTCCTCTTGGCCTGGCCCTGGGACTCCGATGCTTTCAGCGTTTCTAACCAGAAGGCGTCAAAAGACCCGGGAGCCTGGTAACCTGGCTCTTGAGCGTCCAGCGGATCTTTGCTCAGCAAGACACAAATGGCAGGAATATTCCGCTTCACAGTCAAAGAGTCAAGGCCCGCCTCTGGCACGATGGGCTCCCAGATCTCCTCTGTTTGCCTAAAAAACACTTTGGTGATCTGGTGGAGGTTTTGGAGCCTTCTCTTCATGATCTCCACGCAGGTGATGGTCTTGCTGATGGCCTTGCCGGCGCCACTGAAGAGGACCTGCCGCACGGCCTCCGACTCCATCTTGCCAATGGCGTAGCCCATCAGGTTCCGGATTTTGCTGCCGTCCTTCACTTTCATTTCAATTATATCGGAGGGCAAGTTGGTGAAGGGAAGAGGCGACGGCTTCTCCACAGTCTTGGACTTCTGATAGTTCTCCATGATCCCCACTGCCGGCACCTGGGTTGAGCTGGACGGACGGGGGAAAGGGAAAGACACAACAGTCACAAATAAATCCAGGGACTCAATTAAGGCTAGGAAAATAAAATACCATGAATACGTAACAAAGCAATTGCTTCACTAATCAGGGTTTCATGCACTCCACCCTTCCATCTCCTAACAGTGACCAAAAAGGGGAGGAAAGTGAGGGAAGCTAAACTCTAAATAGAAAGCCAAGAGGGGGTCATTGGTTGTTTCTTTCTTTGTACAGTAGTACCCCGGGTTACAGACGCTTCAGGTTATAGATGCTTCAGGTTACAGACTCTGCTAACCCAGAAATAGTACCTTGGGTTAAGAACTTTGCTTCAGGATGGGAACAGAAATTGTGCAGCGGCAGTGGGAGGCCACATTAACTAAAGTGGTGCTTCAGGTTAAGAACAGTTTCAAGTTAAGAACGGACCTCCAGAATGAATTAAGTTCTTAACCCGAGGTACCACTGTACTTGTTAAATGTATTTTTTGTTTTTATCTTGTATTTTTATGCTGTGAACCGTCCCGAGGTCTTCGGATGAAGCGTTGCTGCTGCGGACCGTGGAGTCAAAAAGCAGAGCCCCGCAACTTTTGAGCTGGTGTCAGAAAAAAGATTTGCCCCAAATGCCAACTCTGGACCGAATGCTGTGTTACCCAACCACAGGCGGTTTATGCATTTCAGGGGGTCACAAGTCAGGCCTCTGCCTCTCAGCAGATTACAATGAAAGAGGAGGGAGGGAGACCTCAAAAAGGATGGAGGCAGATGCAGACATGCTTAAGGCTGGGGATCCGAAAGGGCAGCCTCGTCCAACTCTGTCGCTTCCAGAGGTCTTGGGGGCTCCCCAATACTGTGCTGCCAGGATGGCTGAGGTGAGCATGTGGTTCATAGGGGATGGATGGGGGGTTGAGTGCTCAGGGGCCACCCCCAAAGCTGAGTGCTGAGGGCGCTGGACTAGCACCTTGGGGGGGGGACGGGACCAGGGACCAGATCCTCCTACTCAGTTGTGACCTTGGAAGACACTCACACACGGCCTCCCTCGTCCCTGCCCTACCTCGTGGGGTGGTTGTGTGCATGCATGCAGGGAGGAGAGGGAGACAAACGAGGCAGTACAAGTAGTACACGAAGTACACATCTATCTATACACAAAAGACTGCAGGCATACATACACACACACACACACACAGAGACATACACATAGACATACATATATATGTGCGCACACACAGAAACACACAGAGACACATATACATACACACAAATATATACACGCTCAGAGACACATACACACACACGCATACATATACACACACAAAAATACATACATACATATATATATATGTATATGTATGTATACACACACACAAAAATACAAATATATATATATATATATATATGTGTGTGTGTGTGCGCGCACACACACACACACACACACACACATACATATATTCACATACATACATACATACATACATAGAGTGGTACCTCGGGTTACACACTTAATTCGTTCTGGAGGTCCGTTCTTAACCTGAAACTGTTAGAATCTTAGAATCATAGAATCCTAGAGTTGGAAGAGACCACAAGGGCCATCGAGTCCAACCCCCTGCCAAGCAGGAAACACCATCAGAGCACTCCTGACATATGTTCTTAACATGAAGCACCACTTTAGCTAATGGGGCCTCCTGCTGCTGCCGCGCCACCAGAACATGATTTCTGTTCTCATCCTGAAGCAAAGTTCTTAACCTGAAGCACTATTTTGGGTTAGCGGGCTCTGTAACCTGAAGCATCTGTAACCTGAGGTACCACTGTACACACAGACACACACACACACACATATATATATATACACACACACTAACAGAGACACACACACAGTGAGACGCATACAGACACACAAACACACACACACACAAAATACACACATATATATATATATGCGCGCGCACACAAACACACACACACACACACACACACACATATATACTCACAGACACACACACACACACACACCATAATACATACACGCGCTCACACAGAACACCCTCCCCCGCCCTGAGGTACCGCAGCTCTTTTAGGCCAAGCCGGCAGAGGCCTCCCCTGAGCATGCGCAGAGTGTTTTCCTGCCGGGGGGGAGTCGGCTCTCTGCACGCGCCCAGAGGCTCCCTCGTCTGCCCCCGCGGCCTCCCCGTTCCACGCCCTCCTCTCCGGCATTCCAGGCAGAGGCAAAGGGACATACCTGCCGGAGGACGGACAGACAGACGGAGCAGCCGCCTCGCTCGCTCTCTCGCTCGCCTTCTTGGCCTCTCGGGGAGCGGAAGCGACGAGAGGGCGGCGCTCTCCCGCACTGCGCACGCGCGGCGGGGCCGCCATCTTGCGGCGAGCCGGAAGGAGGCGGGGCGAAAGAGAGAGACAGGCAGCGAAGGGAAGCCCCGCCTCCCCCGACGAGCGATTGGGCGAGGGCGCGGCGGGCCCCTCCCCCTGCCGCAGACGGGCGGGCCGCGCAGGGGGGGTTGGCCGCCTGCAGGGGGCGCTGCGGGAGATGGAGATCCCAGCCGCGGAAGATGCGCGGGGTCCTTGCAAATAAGATTCCCCCCCTGGGGGGGTTGGGGTTGGGGGGGTTTCCGCGGGCGGAGGAGAAAGGCTCTCAGCGAGTCGCTCGTTTTCCAAAATGAAAATTCTTCATTTCAGAGTTTTTTATTTAAAAAAATAAAAATAAAAAAATTATTAGATTGTCCACAATAATAAGAAAAGTCATAAAGCAAAATGATACACAAAAACAGAAAAAAAGAAAAATACATGAATGAACGAAAAAAGGGGGGAAAGGGGGGGGGAAGGAACAATAAACAGATAAACAATAACAACAAACTTGTTTAGTCGTGCCCGCCTCTTCGTGACCCCCTGGACCAGAGCACGCCAGGCCCTCCTGTCTTCCTCTGCCTCCCGCAGTTTGGTCAAACTCATGCTGGTGGCTTCGAGAACACTGTCCAACCATCGCGTCCTCTGCCATCCCCTTCTCCTTGTGCCCTCCATCTTTCCCAGCATCAGGGTCTTTTCCAGGGAGTCTTCTCTTCTCAGGAGGCGGCCAAAGTCTTGGAGCCTCAGCTTCAGGATCTGCCTACAGAGGGTGGTGAATACAGCACAAGAAATTATGGGCTGTCCCGTGAATCTGCTGGGTGACATTGCGGAAGAACGTTGCCTCAGGAGAGTGAGGGAAATTCTCAGGGATGATTCACACCCTGGCCGGCACTTTCTTGATCTCCTGCCCTCGGGCAGAAGATATAGAATCATGATTAGTTGCACCAACAGGGTAAAGAACAGCTTCTATCCTTGGGCTGTTAGGCTGCTGAATGAAAAGATAACAACAGGGCAACTGACTTTCAGGTTAGGCCATAGTAGGACCAACTTGGCCAGTTAGCCCTGGTGATCATTTGATGTCTACTGACTGGGGTTTGTGTTTCCCCCCAAAGAATTACCACTGAATTTTTGAATTTTATTGATATTTATGCTGCATTTTATATTGTGTTTTATGCTGTTTTTAAGTCGTATTTTAATCAATGTTTTAGATTTGCTGTTAGCCGCCCTGAGCCTGGCTTTTTAACCAGGAAGGGTGGGGTATACATAAACATTTATTATTATTATTATTATTATTATTATTATTATTATGGGATTGGACAAATTGATGGTGGAGAGTGTTATCGATGGCTGCTATCCCCAGTTGGAGGCAGCTGTGCGTCTGCGTCCCAGTTGCTAGAAGGCTCTTGGGCTCAGATCCTTATTGTGGGTTTTCCCACTGGGGCAAATGGTTGGCTGCCCTAGATGGGTCCCTTTTGGCCGGACCCAGCAGACCTTTCTTACGTTCAACGATGATGCAATAAAGGTGTTTTCCGCCTGCACGGAAACGTTTGTGATGCGCTCCAGAATGCTCCCGGCATCCGGCTCAGAAGCAAATCCAGTATTGGCCAGGAACGCAATGCCGTGGATTTTTGTTTCGACTTTGGAGATGGTTTCCTACAAAAGCATCGCTTTCCTTTGGAAATTGCTCTCCTCCCTGAGCAGGAATGCCGTCTTGGTGCTGGTCCTCTATATCATGTGGAAACTTCTGGGAGGTTTCCCTATGTTGGCCAGCGCTTACTCCTGGCTACGGAAAAACTGCAGACGTCCTTTGTTCTGCCCTGAAATTTCACCAAAGCTCTTTTCTTTCACAGAACCGGTAAGTAAGTCTCCTTGGTTGGCCCACCGAGTCTTTGCAAACAGCCATAATCCAAGGGTTCTGTTTGCTGGAAATCAGTAAGGAAATATTTGTTCCTCTGTTTTGGGCAGGATGCTCATGAATGTGGCGCCTTATGGCGCCTCGTAAGACTGTGCAGTTATCGTCTGCTAGGGAAAGCGGGAGAGGAACCAAATCCCCTGGTTAGGATGCCAAAAAGGGGTGAGGAAGTGAAAATATAATTTGTGCTGATTTTGCTGTATAAAACGGGGTGTGGGAATGAGGCATTGCCAACCTTTTGAATCAAACTTTGCTCAAAGTTCTCATGAGAACTAGAAACTTGGAAGATTTAAAAATGCATCAGGTTTAATTGCTTGCTCAGTACTGGGTGGTGTGTTAGCGTGGGAGTTCATGGCTGTGCGGGTTGTGTGCAGCCATCGGTCAAAAGGAACGCTGACAGGTGGGTTTGATCAGAGAGCTGGGGTGTGCAGGGGTTTTAACTCCTAGACATACTGTGTGCGCACGCCGAGATGTGAAAAGCCCTGACATGTTGCTGTTTTTCTGTGGGGTTCCGTCTCATGCTAGCATATTGCAGTTGCACAATTAACGCAGATTTGGAACCCTTGTGCAGCAAATCCCACTTCCCCCGTAAGATTGTGTATCTTTTGCATGAAGGAAAGTGATTGGGAAACATATTGGAAATGTAGGATGAGACTTGCCTGATGAAACCTGATTTAACCTCCCCAAATCAGGACGAATGCTTATTAAACTGGCGATCTGGAAGCGCTCTGTTTCTGTTTGCGGGGGGAGGGAGGCAATGAATGATGCAGGTCAGAGTCCACGGCTCCCTCGACAAACTAGTATTTTTCGCTCTATAAGACGCACCAGACCACAAGACGCACCTAGTTTTTGGAGGAGGAAAACAAGAAAAAAAATATTCTGAACCTCAGAAGCCAGAACAGCAAGAGGGATCGCTGCGCAGTGAAAGCAGCAATCCGTCTTGCTGTTCTGGCTTCTGTGATAGCTGCGCAGCCTGCATTCGCTCCATAAGACGCACACACATTTCCCCTTACTTCTTAGGAGGGAAAAAGTGAGTCTTAGCAAAAAATACAGTACATTCTTTCTGGCAGTGGCAGTGGCAGCGAGCAGCTCCTGAAGCCATCCAGAGCCAACTGCACTACCAGGCTGCTGAGGCTGCCGCTGCCACGTTTCCCGGGGACAGATTTGCAAATCTGGGGACGTTCCGGGGACAGAATTTGTCCGGGGACAGAGTTGCAAATCCGGGGACTGTCCCCGGGAACCGGGGACATCTGGTAACCCTAACCCAGCTCCTGGGGAGCTTGTAGCCAGGGCTGCTGCAACAAACAGCTGTGCAAGCCTTTGGGATCACAGATGCAAGAGGGCATCAGAGGAGAGAGGGAAGGGAAAGGAAGAGGGACTGAGGCCAGTGCTTCCCGTGGCACCCTTGACCACCATTCAAGGCGCCCCAGGGTGCCATGGCACCCTGCTTGAAAACCACTGATGTAGGTTAAGAAGTCTTTTGGGATGGGGAGGGCTGTGGGGAGAAACAAAGGCAGAGGCCTCCTGTTCCCTTGTTCCCTGCCAAGACAGACACCTCTCTCTGCTTGTGTTTTTTCCTTCATTGCAGTTTTTTCGGAAGGTCACAGACTGGCGGAAGAAGATCGAGGAAGGTAAGAGGTCTCCTTCCAGGCCCCCTGCTCCTTCGCCGCAGCTCTTTTCCTCGGGTGCAGTCCTGTGATAAGATAAACTTTATTCACATTAGCCAGCGGCCATAGCAACATAAAACAAGCGATATACAAATAAAATATATACAAATAAAAAAGACAGCAATGGGTAAAAGGGGCAATCAAATGACCAAGATTATCATTCAAATAGTGGCCCTTAATCTCATTGCACCTTCGATGAACCTAGCAACCTCTGATCATTTTGATCTGATAAAAGAAAGAACAATGTGGCCTCAGGTGGGTGGCCTGGGATGGAAAGTAAGCGTGGGGTGATGATCTCATTCCTCAGATCTTTATAACGGGGACAGGACAGGAGAACATGAGCCACTGTTTCCAGATTGCCATCTCCACAGGGGCAGAGTCGTTTGGTATCTTTTGGTATCTGCCCTCAAGTACGGCAGAGGGCTTCACATCCAATCTGGCCAGTGTGAAGGCACGTCTGTATTTTGGGATGGTTAATTTATACAAATATGGTGCCAAGGAATCAAACTGAGAAGGGGGTGGGGGAGACATACCAAGGACAGAATTTCTTTATAATGGCCAGATTGTTCTGTTGCTCTAAGTCCTTCAGACGCTGTCCAATTAGCCTTTTTGCTTTAATGAAGCCCGTCATGAGAAGCTGATGTGGGTGGAGTCCACAGGAGAGGAGTTTTTGGTGCACAATTTTAAACCACACACTTTTATGGGGGTCTTGTGTCATTAAGGGCAGTAGGAACCAAAATGGATAGATTTGCCCATTGCTGTTTACCAGCCAAGAGAAGGCTGGGAGATGGTGCTTTGCGGTGGATCTTGTTATTTTTTAGGGGGCAACTGCCCCACATCATGAACACGGATTGATGGCAGGCGTAGAGAAGGGCCAGACATTTCCTCCCCCCACTGCTCAATAAGGCATCAGTTCTTTCTTTCTTTCTTTCTTTCTTTCTTTCTTTCTTTCTTTCTTTCTTTCTTTCGTTCTGCCTTTAAGATTTTTTATTAAGCTTTCCACATAACTCAGTAAAATCGCAATGACAGAAGTTACAGATGGAATAAGTAAAAAAGCAGAAGAAAGAAACGAAGCGAGGATAGAAATAAAGGAAAGAGGGATGGAGGGAAGAACAAGTGTTTGTGTTTCCTATGGGTGTTTCATGAGGCACCACCAATCCGATGGACTGAGGGCTGGCACATCCCCAACAAATTTGGTCTTATTTGGTACTGGTTACATACCAATCCTTATTTTTATTTTTCATCTTGTTTGGCTTTTGATCGAACCTCTTCACATCCTGAGGTCGTATCCAACCATATCCTATGGAACTATAACAGGAAGTTGCCACCGGATTCTTTGCTTTGTTGTGAACGCTCTTGATTACTTATTAAAGTTCGAAAGAAAGAAGATAAATTCACCATGACAAAACTCCAGAAGGGCGCCATTAACTGGGAGCAGGAGCCCCAGGGTGGCGTAATGGTTAGAGTTTTGGGTTTTGACCTGGGAGAGCAGGGTTCGAATCCCCACTCAGCCACAAAACTCACTGGGTGACCTTGGGCCAGTCACTATCTCTTAGCTTAACCTACCTCCAGAGCTGGGCGATATATCAATGTATCATCCAAAACCACTTTGAGGTCCATATCATGATATTGGTTTTTGACCTAGCAATATATTGTGAATCGTGATTTGTGTGTGTGTGTTTGCTATGCAAAAAGGACAATGTGGGAAAAACCATGAAGCCAACCATTGTTGCTCTCAATTCCTACAGCCTATTAACTCTGCTGCCTCAGCACGATGCAAGGAAAACCGTGAAGCCATCCTTATTTCAGACATAGTGTTAAATCAGAATATCACTGATGTTTAGCTTGTCATCCATCACAATGTTGATTTATCACGGCGGGTGGTGCTGTGGTCTAAACCACTGAGCCGCTTGGGCTTGCTGATCAAAAGGATGGCAGTTCAAATCCCCACAACAGCGTGAACTCCCATTGCTCTGTCCCAGCTCCTGCCAACCTAGCAGTTCAAAAGCGCACCAGTGCGAGTAGATAAATAGGTACCACCGTGGCAGGAAGGTAAACGGTGTTTCTGTGCGCTCTGGCTTCCATCACGGTGTTCCATTGCTTCAGAAGCGGTTTAGTCCTGCTGGCCACATGACCTGGAAAGCTGTCTGTGGACAAACACTGGCTCCCTCGGCCCAAAAGCGAGAAGAGCAGTACAACCACAGTGTCACCTTTGACTGGTCTTAACCGTCCAGGGGTCCTTTACCTTTACCTATCACAATGTTGGGAACCAGCCTTACCTACCTCAGTGGGTTGTGGCGAGGATGAAATGGGGAGAAGGAGAATCATGAACATCACCTTGAGATCCTTGGAAGATAACGGTGGTCTACAAATCTAATAAAGCCTTTTCTTCCCATCGCAGGTATCAAGCACAAGGTGTTTTGCAGGCTGCCAGACGGCATCGCCCAGAGGGCTCCTGGGAGCTCTGTCCGCCAACTGCTGTGTGATGACGTGGCCTGCAAGGTGTGTGAGCAAGCAGCTCAGGAGGCCTCGCAGCTGATGAGCGGCGGCAGAGCAGGCGGCTACAATTTCCCCAGCATCCGGGCCCCGCTCTCCCATGGGCCTTGTGTGGGGCGCCCGCTCCAGCTTGACACACCTGATTCCTTCCCACAGAGTGCCAGCGCTCCTGACCCCATCTCTAGAGATCCTCCCGTCACCCCGGCAAGACCGGCCTCGTGCGGCAGGCCTCTACGTCCCTCCAACTTCCCGGCGGACAATAGGGAGCAAACCTTCTCCATCGCAGAGCGTGTTTCCGAGGGCTCAAGGGGAAGCAGCCACCGTTCTGGCCGCCTGATCGGACAGGAGGAAGAAGTCCTCTTCTCGTCCACTACGCAAGAGATGTCACAGATGAGCTGGACGGTGTCGGCTTCCGACCTGTCCGAGTTGTCTTTCGGCAGCTTGGAGGGCGGCAAATCTTGCAGGTGCAGCCAGGTTCCCCGTAAACCGTGCAAGCGCCGTAGGGACTCCGGCTGGGTCAAGAGCTCTGCGGCGTCCCAGACGAGCGACAGAGACACAGAGAGTTTCTTTCTCCGGATGAGAATGTACTCGCAGAGCTCGCCCAGTGAGGCCAGCCATGGCCGGGGACGCAAGACGACGTCACCTCGAGAGGGAAGGAGCAAAGCCCCCTGTAGCGCGACGGACCCATCTTCCAGCAGGGCCCAGCCATTCGTGTTTACAGCAGCTGACATCTCCTTTCTGGACCAGGCTGTGGTAGCAAGCTTGGAATCGCACCTGCTGGGGAAGAGGGTGCAGCACCTTCTGGGGCTGCCCTCGGCCCTCCTCAGGTCCCTCCAAGGCTTTGTGCCCTCTGCTCCACGTCCTGCGCCCCAGCGGGGCCCTGTGGGTGTTACTGTGGTGACGGGTCCTCAAGCCCTCTCCTTTGTGGCTGAGAGAGCAAAGAAGAGGCTGGAGCTCCACCTGAAGAAAATGGTCCAGATGAAGCATTGGCAGCTGCCCCAGAGGGTGCAGGAGGCCCTCAGGCAAATGAAGCCTCCTTCACAGCCTAGAGAGACGCCTACACTCCCTCAGAAGAAGACTCCAAGCTCCTCCAAGAAGCTTGCAAAGGAGAGCTGCTCAGCGCTGAGCTGTGCCCGGAAGCAGCAGACGTTGCAGAGGAATTTGGCCAAGAGAGCCCTTGAGATGCAACTGGGTGTGTCTGCTCCTAAATTCCAGCAGTTTCGGAAAGCCTCCCCTCAAGCTCCGAAGCCTGCGCTCCCCAAAGTCATCCCGCCCGGGTTGAGACCTCCAGAGCAGAGATCCCAGCAGATCCATTTTCTGGACCTGCAAGCTCTCGGCCACATCCAGCTCAACATTACCCACAAGAAGTTGACCTATCGCTTGGGGCTGCCCTCGGTGTACCATAGGTCCCTTGCCCAGCTGTTCCCGGGTGCTGTGTTTTCAGTGCCCGCCTTCTCCTTGCCCAGAAGATCTGCAGCGTTCGGCTTCACCTCTACACACATTCGGTTCCTCTGTCCGAAGGCCCGAGAGGAGCTGGAGTGGCATGTCAGAAAGAAGACTCTGCAACACGCCTGGGGGATCCCGGGGCTCGTTCAAAGGTCCCTCCGGATCCTCCTATCAACCTGCCATCAGGTTCGCCCCAGGAACGCCAGGGCTAGCGAGGTGTCCATTTCCACACCCGAGCTCTCCTTCCTCAGCAGGGCCACCCAGAGGGAGCTGGAGAAGAATGTGCAGAAAAGGATTGTCAACCAGCGTTGGAGGCTGCCCCAGAGGGTCCTTGACTCCATGAAGCTCCTCTACCCACAGGGTCAGCTTGGCAACATAACAGGCTCCAAGCCGAGCTCCTCCAAGAAGCTTGCAAAGGAGAGTTGCTCGGCGCTGAGCTGTGCCCGGAAGCAGCAGGCGTTGCAGAAGAATTTGGCCAAGAGAGCCCTTGAGACACAGCTGGGTGTGTCCGCTCCTAAATTCCAGCAGTTTCAGAAAGCCTCCCCTCAAGCTCCGAAGCCTGCGCTCCCCAAAGTCATCCCGCCCGGGTTGAGACCTCCAGAGCAGAGATCCCAGCAGATCCATTTTCTGGACCTGCAAGCTCTCGGTCACATCCAGCTCAACATTACCCACAAGAAGTTGACCTATCGCTTGGGGCTGCCCTCACTGTACCATAGGTCCCTTGCCCAGCTGTTCCCGGGTGCTGTGTTTCAAGCGCCCACCTTCCCCTTGCCCAGAAGATCTGCGGCGTTCGGCTTCACCTCAACACACATTCGGTTCCTCTGTCCGAAGGCCCGAGAGGAGCTGGAGTGGCATGTCAGAAGGAAGACTCTGCAACACGCCTGGGGGATCCCGGGGCTCGTTCAAAGGTCCCTCCGGATCCTCCTATCAACCTGCCATCAGGTTCGCCCCAGGAACGCCAGGGCTAGCGAGGTGTCCATTTCCACACCCGAGCTCTCCTTCCTCAGCAGGGCCACCCAGAGGGAGCTGGAGAAGAATGTGCAGAAAAGGATTGTCAACCAGCGTTGGAGGCTGCCCCAGAGGGTCCTTGACTCCATGAAGCTCCTCTACCCACAGGGTCAGCTTGACAACATAACGGGCCCCAAGCCCTGTGCTGTCGGTCGGCAGAGAAGGCAGAAGGCCCAGAGGATGGTTGCTCCAGTCCCACCGCTGCTTCCGCCCACTCAGCTGGCCAAGACTCAAGTGGTCCTGCGGCCCCACCTTGCAAAGAAGAGCCTGGAGATGAACCTGGAGGTCTTCCCTGCTGCTGTCAGAGTCTCCTGGAGATGCAGGCTCCTCGTTCTGAGGAGGCCTCTCCCCAAGGTGATCCGCCCGGGCCACAAGCCGTTGCTGCCACGCAGACCCGTGCCTCTCTCGGTGTTCGCAGAGCAGGTGAGCCGGATCGAAGTGGCGGTGAAATGCTACCACCTGGCATCCTTGTGGGGGCTGGGCACCCGCTACGCGGAGACGCTTAGGGCAATGAGGTCCCCTGGACCTTCCAGGTGGAGGAGGACAGCCTTCACCTTCAGCGGAGTGCAAGTGACGATCCTTCCACGAACGGAAGCAGAAGCTCTGGAGCGCCACGTCAGCAGGAAGAGGCTCCAGCACGAGTGGGGCTTCCCAGTCCTTGTCCAGAGGTCGCTCAGGTACCTCGTTTGTGAGCCGCCCCCTCTGCTTCCCCTGAGGCAGCCGGGGGTCTCTGCCCGTGTCCTGGTGCAGGACATGTGCCTTCCGCAGAGCTTCCGCAACCGCCTCGAATTGCATGTGCAGAAGATGAAGCTGCAGCGCCTTTGGGGACTGCCGAGGAGGGTGGTGGAGTCTCTGAGGTCGCTCTTTCCAGAGCTCAAGGCTGCTGCCCACCGGCAGAAATCACCTGCTGAACGGGGGGCAAAAAGCACGCGCAGGAAAGTTGGGCCTGAAAGCCTCCCTGTCACCCCCGTCGTGGGCACCCTCTGCGCCGTCTGCCGTAAGAGGAAAGCGGACGCAGTGTCCCAGGGGTTCCCCAGTGTGGGACGCCAGAACCTGGAGAAGATCAGGGTCCATTCAGCCAAGAAGTCCATGGAGGTGCATTGGGAGATTTTCCCGGCCGTTGCTGTCAGCTCTTGGAGACGGGTGGTTTTGACATCCAGGCAGCCTCTGCCCAAGCGGATTCTCCGTGGCGTCAAGCCCTTGCAGCCCCGGAAGCTCGCCCTGACCTTTGTACTGGCCGAGGACTTCAAGAAGATTGAGGTGTCTGTGCAGCGTTACCACCTGAGCTGCCTCTGGGGGCTAGGCCAGCGGTACGTGGAGGCCCTGAGCGCAATGGCCCCTGCGCCGCACCCACAACCTCCCAGGTCCAGGAAGGCTTCTCTTGGGTTCTCCCAGGCCCAGACTCTGTTTCTCCCGCAAGAGGACCGAGAGTCCTTGGAGCGGCACGTGAGAAAGAAGAAGCTCCAGCACGAGTGGGGCTTCCCCGTCTCTGTCCAGAGCTCTCTTAGGGCTTTCATGCAAGGTCCCCCCCTCCCAGGACAGGTGCTGCTTCCAGGGGCTTCCCGCAGAACCAAGATCTGGGTCCGGACGCAGCACGGGGAGCTCTTGTTTCTTCCTCGCAGCACCCGCGTGCGCCTGGAGCACCACATCCAGCGGCTGAAGCTGCAGAGGCAGTGGGCGTTGCCCAGGAGGATCCTCGAATCGCTGCAGTTGCTGTTCCCGGGGGAGAAGATGCTGCCGGCAGGAAGCACTTCGCGGGAGTCCAGCTTTGGGGCTTGTGCCAAACCGTGGACAGCTGGTGCCAGGGGTGCTGAACCAGTCAGGGAGAAGGGCAGAAGGATGGTGGGTGCGGCCGCGCATTCCGCCAAGCTGTGTCTCCCACTGGAGGGCATGTCTCTGGAGAAGCTGCAGCTTCACGTGACTAAGAAGAGTTTGGAGGTGCACCTAGGAGCCTTCCCTGCTGTGCCCAGACACTCTAGGCAAAGGGCATCGCTGTCCCTGAGCCAGACTCTCCCCAGGCTGATCCGTCCCGGCTTGGCGACCTTGAGACCCCGTAGCTCTTGCCTCTTGTTCAGTGTAGATCAAATGGGGCAGATTGAACTGGCCGTGCAGCACAACTACCTGGCTTCCCTGTGGGGGCTGGGGACACGCTACGTGGAGGCGGTGGCTGCGATGGCTCCCCGGCCGCCCTTCCGAACTCCGGCCAGGCGCAGAGGGGCCGCCTTCGAGTTTTTGGCAGTGGAGACGCTGTTCTTCCAGAGGTTGTCCAGAGAGGAATTGGAGCTGCACGTCAGGAGGAAAAGGATGCAGCACATGTGGGAGTTTCCTGCCCTTGTGCAGAGGTCGCTCTGGGGCTTCATGCAGGGACCACCCAGCCTGCCCGGCCTTCCCAAGACCAGCATTCAGATCTGCGTGCTGCATCAAGAGCTGCTCTTCCTTCCTCAGGCCATGTGCCGCCTCCTGGAATTTCACATTCAGAGGAGGAAGCTGCAGCGGAGGTGGGGTTTGCCACGGAAGGTCCTGGACTCCCTGCAGCAATTTCTCCCCGCTCCTCCCCCAGGAAGGGCTCCGCTTCCTCAGAGTGGCAAGGAAAAGAAGTTGACAAAGGCCACGGGATCCCGGGCGGCTGATGCGAGGCGGAGGAAGACCTGCAATGTTCCCCCAGTGAAGAATCAATGCTTGGAGAGCTCCACCAAAGCTACTCTGGATACCCATCTCAAGAAGAAGGCTCTGGAGAGCAAATTCCAGTTGATGAAGGCACCTGCCGGCCCCATCAGACGAGCCCCTCTCCCTAAACCTCCTTCCCTCCCCTCTGGGGTGAGACCCAGAAGGCCCCTCTTGCTTTTTGTCGAGCAAGAGGCTCTGTTGAAGATCCAGCTGAACATCAAGCAGAAGCATCTCATGTGTCTTTGGGGCCTACCCAGTTTGCAAATCAAATCCTTGACCAAGATGTACGGGAAAGTTCCTGGTCCGCCGCTGCCAGGAAAAGTCGCCACAGTCAGAAGCTCGGTGAAGGTCCTGGGGAGAGAAACACCCAAGGGCCCTGGAGCAACAGGCCTTAAACCCTGGAAGTGGGGGGCATCTTTCCTCACACAGGACGCCTCAGATCTTCTGGAGAGGCACGTTCTGCGGAAGAGGCTCCAGCACACGTGGGGCCTGCCAGCCACAATTCAGAAATCCCTCTCTGCTTTTCTGCGGCCCCCCTCTAAATTTCAAAGGTCTCCGACCCGTGCAGGAAAAGTGAGGGTCGTGACAACCCAGCGCCTGGTCTTCCTGGATCCCGTCACAGCGGGGAGCCTGGAGGCCCACTTGAAGAGCCGGATTGCGGCACACCGATGGGGCCTTCCCAAACTGGTCCAGGAGTCGGTCAAGGTGTTCCTGCCTCCTGGGTCTGCTCCCCAAGCTGATCAGGCACAAACCCCACTATGCACCTGCAGCAGAGACCTCCAAACCCCTCTGGGCACTCGTGGCCAGCGCCTCCGGGCAGCTGCATTGCCTTCCCAAGCTGACCAAATTCCACTATACACCTGCAGCAAAGACCTCCAAATGCCACTGGGCACAGGTGGCCAGGGCCTCCAGGCAGCTGGAGGAGAAGCCCAGAGCCCGCTGGAGAAGCAGGTGGAAAGTGAACGGCAGCAACTACCCAGAACAGGAGGGCAACCTTCAGAGCTATCTCCAGGAGGGAGGCACCCGGAAACCTCACGGCATGGAAGAGAGACTCCAAAGAGAGAATTAGACCTGTTGCCAGTGGTAACAACATGCCTTACAGATGAGGCCAGGGAATATCTTGAATTCCATGTAAAGCGCAAGAGGGTTCAGCATGACTGGAGCCTGCCGTCCGCTGTGCAGAAATCCCTACGGGCCTTTGCCCCACCTCCCCCTGAACTGCAAGGGCCTGCAAAGGCTAGAGCAGTAGTACTCGTCAGCCCTGAGAAATCGGGGGGCCAAGGGAAAGGGGGCGCAGCTGCCCACCCACCACAGTCTGTGACAGAGGCAATGATTCCTCGCCGGATCCTGCGTTCTCTGTGTCCAAATGTAAAGGATTGCCTGGAAACCCACGTGAAGAGGTGGGCCACAGAGCACAGGTGGGGGCTGCCCCAGATGGTTCGGCGTTCAGTGAGGGCGGCTCTCCCTGCTCAACAGAAGTCCAGTGCGGGAGAAAAAAAGCACCCCATGCAACTCTCAAAACGTCACCACGACTCACCCCGGAGGCAGGAAATCCATTCCCATTCTGAGGCAGAAGAGTCACCAGGGCTTCTCCATGCTGGAGAAAGCAAGCGTCCTGTACAACTCCCAAAATATCATCATGACTCCCCCCGGCAGCAGGAAATCCATTTTCATTCTGAGGGAGAAGAGTCACCAGGGCTTCTCCATGGTGGAGAAAGCAGGTCTCCTGTACAAGTCTCCAAACACCATCGCGACTCCTCCCAGCAGTGTGGAATCCATTCCCATTCTGAGGGAGAAGAGTCACCAGGGCTTCTCCATGGTGGAGAAAGCAGGTCTCCTGTACAAGTCTCCAAACACCATCGCGACTCCTCCCAGCAGTGTGGAATCCATTCCCATTCTGAGGGAGAAGAGTCACCAGGGCTTCTCCATGGTGGAGAAAGCAGGTCTCCTGTACAAGTCTCCAAACACCATCGCGACTCCTCCCAGCAGTGTGGAATCCATTCCCATTCTGAGGGAGAAGAGTCGATGGGGCTTCTCCATGGTGGAGAAATGAAGACTCCTGTACAAGTCTCCAAACACCATCGCGACTCCTCCCAGCAGTGTGGAATCCATTCCCATTCTGAGGGAGAAGAGTCGATGGGGCTTCTCCATGGTGGAGAAAGCAGGTCTCCTGTACAAGTCTCCAAACACCATCGCGACTCCTCCCAGCAGTGTGGAATCCATTCCCATTCTGAGGGAGAAGAGTCGATGGGACTTCTCCATGGTGGAGAAATGAAGACTCCTGTACAAGTCTCCAAACACCATCGTGACTCCTCTCAGCAGTGTGGAATCCATTCCCATTCTGAGGATGAAGAGTTGATGGGGCTTCTCCATGCTGGAGAATGGAGGTCTCCTGTACAAGTCTCCAAACACCATCGCGTCTCGTCCCAGCGGCAAGAAATCCATTCCTATTCTGAGGGCAAAGAGTCCCTGGCGCTGCAGCCGTCCAAAAAAGCATCCCCTCAAAAGCCAAAGGGTCATCAGAGGAAACAACGGCCGGCCAGAAACGTGGGCACAACTGCCGAGATATCGCCCACGCTGCAGCCACCTTTCCTCACGGATGAGGCCTTTCAGCTGCTTGAGTTCCACATCATACACAAGAGAATCCAACATGCGTGGGCCGCTCCGTCTGTTTTGCAGAAGTCCCTCGATGCCCTGGCCCCGTTTGCCCTCCACTGGGGAGAGGACGCCCCCAAGACGCATCGTTGGGATGGAGAAGAAGTGAGGGTCATCGCCAACGACCTCTCGTTCCTTAAGCCAGACACCAAAGAGCGCCTGGAGGCGCACATTACGACCTTGACCACCAGACACAGGTGGGAGATCCCGAAACGCGTTCAGCAATCCCTGAAGACCTTTCTGGCCTCCAGGCCCCCCTCCCGATCTGAAGTGGGTCTCTTGCCTTGCCAGTGCAAATCCTGGCAGGCGGCCAGAGACGATTATCAGACGAGTGACGACGACAACAAAGGCTCTCCTCAAGGAACAGAGCGCAGGAGGAGGGCAACCAAGAAGCAAAAGGTCCTCTCGCAAGGCCAGCGGGGAACAGCAACACGTGTGGGGCATGAAGCGAGTGTTTTCTTATTTTCCGGGGTGAGGCTGCTGTTCCTCCAGCACGAGGCCCAGAATGTTCTGGAACTCCACATCCAACGCAAGAAGCTCCAGCATGCCTGGGGCCTGCCCTCTGCTGTTCTCAGGTCCCTGCAGGCATTCGCCCCTCCTCCCCTTGAGTCACACAAGAAAAGGCCACCAAGAAAGATTGTGACTGGTCGGATTCCATGGGAGAAAGGAGACATGCAGAGTGTTAGTCGGAGCCTCTCCTTCCTCAGCCCAGAAAGGAAGGAGCATCTGAATGGCCACCTGAGGCGTATGATTGAGAAACGCAGGTGGGGCCTTCCAGAACGCGTCCAGCAGTCGCTGAGGGCCTTCATGACTTCCAGGCCTGCTTCCCAACCTGAACTGGGTCGGTCACGACAGCCCTCGCCTCCTCCCTCAACATCCCCCCAGGATGCGGCTGATTCAGAGACTGACGGCGACAACCAGTTGGCTTCTGGGACAGAAGGAGACAATGAAGACGACTCCAGCAGAGAGGCAACGGAGAAGCTCCACCACAAGAGAGAAGCAGCAGCTTCAGCTGCCCGTGTTGATGTGTCAACTTTCTTATTTCCTGAGGTGGCGTCTCCTTTCCTGCCACAAAAGGCCCAGAATGCTCTGGAGTTCCACATCCAACGCAAGAGACTCCAACATTCCTGGGGTCTGCCCTCCGCCGTGCTCAGGTCCCTGCAGGCATTCGCCCCTCCTCCCCTTGAGTCGCACAAGAAAAGGCCACCAAGAAAGATTGTGGCCGGTCGGATTCCATGGGAGAAAGGAGACATGCAGAGTGTTAGTCGAAGCCTCTCCTTCCTCAGCCCAGAAAGGAAGGAGCATCTGAACGGCCACCTGAGACGTATGATTGAGAAACGCAGGTGGGGCCTTCCAGAACGCGTCCAGCAGTCGCTGAGGGCCTTCATGACTTCCAGGCCTGCTTCCCAACCTGAACTGGGTCGGTCACGGCAGCCCTCGCCTCCTCCTTCAAAATCCCCCCAGGATGCGGCTGATTCAGAGACTGACGGTGGCAACCAGTTGGCTTCTGGGACAGAAGGAGACAATGAAGACGACTCCAGCAGAGAGGCAACGCAGAAGCTCCACCACAAGAGAGAAGCAGCTGCTGCAGCTGCCCATGTTGATGTGTCAACTTTCTTCTTTCCTGAGGTGACGTCTCCTTTCCTGCTGCACGAGGCCCAGAATGCTCTGGAGTTCCACATCCAACGCAAGAGACTCCAGCATTCCTGGGGTCTGCCCTCCGCCGTGCTGAAGTCCCTGCAGGCATTCGCCCCTCTTCCCCTTGAGTCGCACAAGAAAAGGCCACCAAGAAAGAGCGTAGCGCATCCGTTTCCTTGGGATGAGGGAAACGTCAAAATTACGACTCGGGGGCTCTTGTTCATCAACTCGGAGGTGAAGGAGCGTCTGGAAGCGCACGTGAGGAGTCTGACTGCAGGACACAGGTGGGACCTCCAAAAACACGCTCAGGAAGCCGTGAGAGCGTTTCGGCTTCCCAGGCCCCCTTCTATTGTAGAAATGGGGCCGGAAACTCAGCCCCGTGACTATCAAGAGGCCTTTCGTATCCGCTCCCCGTTTGAGCTGGGAAGCTCTGTGCGGAAACGGCAGGACAGGGAGAACGTGTCAGGGGAGCTGGAGGAGGAAACGCTGTTGGCAGCGACCCCGTCTGCCACTTCTGCAACAAGCATAAGCTGTGAAAGAGAGCTGCCTTTCCTTGCTGGCCATCTACAGGACTTTCTGGAGTTCCACATTCAACGCAAGAAGATCCAGCATGACTGGGGCCTGCCAGCCACCGTCCAGAGGTCGCTGCGTGCATTTGCTCCAGTTCCCCGGGGACTACAGGAGAGTCCTTTGACCGGCACAGGAGCGAGAATCGCTGTAGCAAGAGCAAAGGGCATTGCCGCAGGAACAAGAGCAGGCACCAAGAAAGGACACAAAGGCAAGGAGGTCCAAGTTGGTGCCAAGCAGCTGCATTTCTTGCATGTAGGCACAAAGGAACATCTGGAGAAGCACATCCGGGGCCTGAAAGTGGAGCACCGATGGCACGTTCCCAAAGTGGTCCAGGAGTCGGCGAGGGCGTTTATTTTTCATGCTCATGGACCAGAGGAGGAAGAGGAACAGCCATCCACGTATGAGCAGACCCTCGACACATCAGACACCCCATTTAAGACGGAAACGGAACAAGAATCCAGCTCGAGTTGGGAAGATCCACGCATCTACCACGCAGAGCTTTCTCCTGAACTAGGGCAAGACAGTGGAGAGGCGTCGTGGGTGGAAACAGAAGAGCCGTCCCTCTGCCTCTGTGGGAAAACGCGGAACCACACAGCTGCCCAGGAGGCAAGGGAGAGAGAAGCTCCCCGCAGGCGCCGATTGCAGGAGAAACCTTTGCAGGGGTCTTGGTTGAATAAGCCCAGGCAAGTGCAGCGCTCAAGGATTCCTGACAGGATGCAGGAGCCTGGGGTCCCCCCTCTCTCGCAGCCCACTCGCAGACCCCAAAAGTACGTACACAATGCCAGCCATCGGCTGGAGAGGAATCCCAGCTCCCAGAGGGTGAGATATACCTGCGGAAGAATCACTCACCTGGCAGCACGCTCTTCAAATACATCCCTTGGGAAGAGGAAGAAGAAGACGACGAGGAGGGTTCCATGGCAGCCGGAAGGTAGCTTTGAAGGGATGGTAGACGACAGCCACCTTCCACGTGGGCAGCTTCCGCTGTTGCCAAAGGGCTCTGAAGCTGGCTGGGAGCACAGGAAGGTTTTCAAGCTACCCAACTGCTCTTCTCCGTCCCATTTTTCGAGGAAGGCCACTGCTGCCACCTCCTCCTCCTCACAGCTGGCAGTAGAGCAGAGATGGCAGCAGCAGGAGCAAGAGGAAGGTGCAGAAAATGGCAAAGAGGGAGGCTCCTCTTCTCTGCTCTCAGAGGATATTGAGCAAGTTCCTGGTCCATCGTCTGGAGAAAGCATCAGGGATGCTTCTCTGCCAGAGCAAGAAGCCACTGAGGCAGACCTCAGGCCTCTGCAGGGGACAGAGAGTGTGCAGCAAGCTAGCCTTTTTGCCCCCCAACAGGCCTTCCTGGAGCTGGCGTACGCCGTCGAACCCCAGGCGTCCTATGAGGAGGTAGTGGCCAGAACCTACAGGATGGCCGGCAGCATTCGCCACGTGAAGTCAAGGAGCGGCCTGCGGACAGGAGGCAGGAAGGTGGGCTGGGGCAGGGAGAAGAGGATAGACTCGCCCAGCCAGACCATGAGAGATGCTGACTGGGCCACCGACACAGGGCGCCAAGCATCTTCCGCCACCAAGGAGCTGGGAAGATGGTCCTCGGAGTCCCTGTGCCAGGAATGCCTCAGCCTGAAATCTCCTTCCTGGAAGGAAGGGAGCGAGGAGGACTCTGTGGTGGCCCCGCTCCATCAAGGAGCCCGAGGCCTGGAGGAGGCCTCGAGCGACCGCCCCAAAGACTCCGAGTGGCAAGTGCTCCCTGCGTCTCCAAAGGAAGGCTTCCTGGGTGCAGAGGGAGGGTCCCAGAGGCACTCGGCCCCGGACAACGAAGCGGCGGTGGAAGGACAGGAGGAGCAGGGCACCTCCTTGGGCTCTGAGGAGCAACGCCCCGTGTCGGTGGAGAGCATGTCGCAGTTCAGCACCGAGTGGGAGTGGGAGCAGGTCGGGGACTGGGACAGCAAGGAGGAAGGGTCCGCAAGAAGCGACTGGATGGTAAAAGAGGAGGAGGAGGAGGAGGAAGGAGGAGGCAGCAGTGGCGGCAATTGGCCGGGTGCAGGCCAAGAAGCAACGGGGAGCCGCAGGCGTGAAAATTCCCCAACCAGCAGCCATTCCCTGGCGTCCCTGAAGAAGGCAAAACCTTCCCAAACGGCCTTGCTTTGGGAAGCAAGATTCGTCCTGAGTAATATGGCAACGGAATCGGCTTCTGAGCCACAGCAGGCAATAGCAGGAGAGGTTACGGGAGGGATGGTGGCCCTTGGTCAAACTGCCGCCAGCCAGGGATCTGGGGAGCGAAGCCGCTACTCGCAGTTCGTAGGCACTACTCCTTCTGATGAGAAAGTGACCCTCCTTAGTAAGATCTTGGAGAAGAAACTGTCCTTGGATCAAGGGTTGCGGGTCCTCAGACATGGTGGCGGGAGGCGAAGCAAGTAAGAGAATTCTGGGTTTTAAACGGGAAGATTGCATATTGTAATATTCACCAATAAATGCCTAGCTCATTAGCGCTGTGTTCTGGGGGCTCCCATGTTTGCAGTGCACCTGTTCTTGGCATGCCACTTTCTCAACAGTTAGTTCTTCATTTCTAAAAAATCAATCTCTTAGTGGCAGCGCCTACACTTTGAGACTCCCAGATACCAATAGATACCAGGCAGGCACCTTCATAGTACTCTTTCCGGCGCCTGATAAAAACATTTTTGTTCACACAAGCGTGCCCAGATGTTTAAAAAGTTGATGTGAGTTTTAATCTCTTTTTAGTCTGTTGTTAGTTTCAATTCTGGAAAACTTGATGTCAGCTTGCCAGCTGCACGCGTTGCTGCACTTAGCAGAAAAACACTCCCAGCAGCCAGCCATAAATTCCTTTCTTTATTTTCTTCAGACAAGATTACATGCCGAATAAACAAAGCGACCCATCCGCGTTGCTCTAACTACTTTCTCTTTTCCCTCTCCCTTGAGACCAACAGAGCCAACGGCTCAGCCCCTTCCATTTTCCCCTGTGACGTGGATCCCCTTCTCTCTGAAGCACCCCTTCCTCCCCAGACTCACTATCCTCTTCTCTGTCTTCTGAGGAGGACTCAGTACTGATTAGTGGGGATCGTTCCCTGTATCCTCTAATTCTTTCCTCCCTCGCTGCCTGCGGTTCCCTGACACTTGAGTTATTTTTTTCTTATTGAGAATTAAAATTTTGTCTGTTTTTCGTAAGCCGGTTTGAGCTTTTGGGTTGTTTTTGCTTTTTTACAATAAAGCAGGGTATAAATTTTATGAAATAAATAAAAATGAACTCTTCAGGGCTGCTGGCGGACACGAAGGTCACAAACTGTTGGGATACTGCCAGGGAGATAAAGTCCATCATGGCCCCAAGCCGTGTGCCGGACGATCCATCGATCTCTGGTAGGCACGCAGTATCATCGATTAGCGACATGAGTTTCTAGAAGTTATCTTGCCACATTCTAGAGCTCATGCACACTCTATCAGCAGATAAAGTACAGCAGAAGTCGCACGCAGGAGAGCATTATTTACAAGCTTTATTCAGCGTTGATCAGAACAAAGAAAGACATGACTGTCTGTGTCAGTGTCTCCGACAGAGAGAGAAAAAACGAAAGCAATAGAAACATAAACATCCTGTGAACAGGACATGCGCAGACTCTCTGACTCACAAAGCCTGCTCCCTTTTAAGGTGGAACGGAAATATCCTAACACAAACCACTCACAGGTGACCCTATAGCAGCCTTCTCCAACCTAGGGCCCCCCAGAAGTATGGGAACACAATTCCCATCATGCCAGCTACCATCAACTCACAGTTCCCATCTCAGAGCCAATGTTTTCCAGTGCAGCTGTGCTGCAAAACATGAATATGTGATTTGCTTGTTTTTACAAGGGATCTTCTACCATCACAGGTAATCATAGGTCACCTCTGTCTCCACAGGTGTGTTTTGATGGCGCTTTTATTCTCCTGTGTAAGCATCATGCAGACCAATGCTTCTTGTGGCGCTCACAAGCCCATAAATGACATTTAGTAATGAGGACAGATTCAGGACAGATAAAAGAAAGTCACAGCACATAGTTTAACTCTGGAACTCCCTGCCACAGGAGCACCGATGGCCACCAACTTAGGTGGCTTTAAAAGAGATCCAGACAAATTCATGGAGAAGGCACATGGCCTGGTATCAGAGGTACTATTTCTAGGGAAGATGAGTGGGAAGAACATACCATAGTTGCCTCTGGGATGACCACCAGCAGGACACGAGTGCATCTTCTTGGCCGGTGGGGTTAGGGTGTGTGGCATGTGTTGCCTATGCTCTGGCAACCTCTACGCTAGATACGACAATGCTGTCTCTGAAGACGCTTCAGCTGGTGCAGAATCCAGCTGCCAAGGTTGCTCAATGGTGCAGGATGCTTTGAGCATGTTGCTGCCAGGAGTTCAGCCTATACTTGAGTAGCACCCTGGCAGAGACACATGCCCGGCTGGCATGTTCTCTCCCTCCTGGTCGTTCGTTTGGGAGTTTCATAAGCTTTCTTCAGCCCGAACATCACAGCGACCAATGCTAACTGACACCAGCACACTTAGGGATCCGCAGAGTGTTTGCAGTTTGCGTAACAGACCTCAGCAACTCAGCATTTTGCCTAATCTACTTTATTTACAGATAAACACACGGAGCACTGCAACATGGCTCCCTCTCTCTCTAGCATCAGACAGCAAAGAGCAAAGGACAATAGTCCCACTTCACAGAACACGGCAACACAAACATCCTGTCTTCGCCACTTCTCACTCTGTGGAGTCAAAACATATATCATCATGTGATAGACAAAAATTCCATGACTGCAATCATGGAGCAGGAATTCTAACAGTTGCACCAATTCTGGCCCAACTGCATTGGCTGCCCATTAGTTTCTGGGCCCAGTTCAAAGTGCTGGGTTGGACCTCTAAAGCCTTAAATGGCTGGGCACTGCAAGACCTCAAGGACCTTCTCTCCCCATATGAAGCAACCCGGACTCTGCATTCATCATCTGAGGCCCTTCTTTGTGTGTCTCCTCCACGAGAAGTCCAGAGGGCGGCAACACAAGAGCAGGCCTTTTCTACGGTGACTCCCTGCTTGTGGCAAGCTGTCCCCAGGGAGGTTTGGCTGGAGACTTCATTCCATATCTTCAGGTGCCAGTCAAAAATATTCCCCTTCTCCCAGGCCTTTGGGCTAATTAAACAATCCATGGCCTTTTAAACTGTGTTTTGGGGTCCTCAGGTGAAGAGCTGTATGGAAATGTAATAAATAAAACAGGATGATGGACTAGAGAGGCCTGTGGCCTCATCCGGCATGGCTCTTCTTACATTTTTCTGAAAATTATTGTAATAGGTATGAGTTACTCGTGCGTAAACTGGTGCCTTTCTCGGTTAATTTGCCTTGTTAAACCTTTCTGACTGCACAGCCCCTTCTCATGGTGGCTGCCTCAGTCACTGGCAGAATCCGTCAGTGGGCGTTTCTTGAACCTCTTCCAACATAAAAGTTGTTTGACACCCAGTCTCCTCCTCCTCTCACTGCGCGGAAGTCTTCTGCGCAGGGAAGGCGTGGGTAGCGGAGGACCTGGGCTCTCCTCACTGATGTCCAGTGAAGAGTCCTGGAGCCCTCTCTCCAATTCCCCCGTCTGCCCCCCTTTATCCCCGGTGTTGCGCTGATTGGCTTCCCCCTCTGCTGAGCTGTTTCTCCCCCTGCTGCTGGGTCCTTCGCCCGCATCATCTGGGAGCCTCCCCTTCGCCGCTCGCTCCAATGTCAGTTCCCTGACAATTATGTACACAAGGAATTGGTTTCCTTGGTATGAAGCTCAGTAGAGATAGTGCTGTCTTTAGGATATATGGTTTTATTGGAACAACCTGAGCATAAGGCAGGAGGGGCTTGCAGCCTGAACAACTTCTGTCTTAGTCGCAGCACAGAGCAAGCAGGTCTCTGTGTGTCCACCTTCCAGCCTGCTCCTAGCTCAGCGCTCTCACGTGATTCTTGGTTATTGTCCTACCTAGCACTTGGCTGAGGGCTCACTCATTTGTTCTATGGCACAGAGCAGCTTCTTTGGGTATGCCCATCGCGGTGCTTCACTGGTCAGCCAAAAACCCTGTCAGCTAGACCAGTGTTGTCAAAGTCCAGCTTAATCTGGCCCCTGTGGCAGTTTATTTACTGGGGTAAAATCCTAATAAAAACTTCAACAACTTCAACCCTTAAAAACCCTCAACAACTTCAACCCTAAAAAAGTTCAACAACTTTGGGGTAAAATCATAAAAGAAGCTCAACAACTTCAATCCTAAAAAAATGTTAACAATTTTGGTCAGCCCCCATGGCCCTTCACTTCATCAAATCTGGCCCTCTCTGAAAAAAGTTTGGACACCACTGACCTAGACAAAGGGACTGCATTGGAAAAGTTTCCCTTACACATTCCACCCCTTGCAAAACAGGATCCCAAGAACTGGAAGGGACTTGGGGTGTCATCCAGACTGAGCCCCCAAATTCCTAACAATACTATGCTGTTGCCCTTAGAAGGGCTTCCCTTATAAATCACAAGTTTGAATGTGGCACTGACTTTAATAATAATAATAATAATAATAATAATAATAATAATAATAATAATAATTTATTTGTACCCCGCCCATCTGGCTGGGTTTCCCCAGCCACTCGGGTGGCTTCCAACAAAGATTAAAAATACATTAAAATGTCACACATTAAAAACTTCCCTGAACAGGGCTGCCTTCAGATGTCTTCTAAATGTCAGGTAGTTGTTTTTCTCTTTGACATCTGATGGGAGGGCATTCCACAGGACAGGTGCCACTACCGAGAAGGCCCTCTGCCTGGTTCCTTGTAGCTTTGCTTCTTGCAATGAGGGAACCACCAGAAGGCCCTTGGTGCTGGACCTCAGCGTCCAGGCAGAAAGCCAAAAGCCCAATAGCTGCCAAAAATAAGCCATGTTTGCCTCGCTCCCTGGAGGCACCACACCTGATTTTGGAAAATCCAGGTCATTGGGTAGCTTGGAAGGTTTTGTTTCTCGTCTGTGTAGGTCAGACATTTCAATGGCCTACTGCTCTCCATTTAAGGCTGGAGGGGCTGTTACCTGGCAGGGTCACCAGCCACAATGAAGTACTGCTGAAGCCTTGGGCCAATTCACACATGCATGTAAACAGTGCAATGTTCAAGTGGCTGTTTGCAGCTCAACACCTGGTGGGCGGCAATCATCGGTGGTGCTTGGCTCTGGTTTCACACAATCTGCAAGCAATCTGCTGGTGCTAAGTCGTGTGAATATCCCATCACTCGTCCCCTGGGAAGGCGGCACAGCCGGGTGGATAATAGGAGGTCAGGATCAGCTGAGGGCGTGAAGCCTGAGCCGCCTGCAGTTTTTTCTGGGTGATGCGATTTAGGGTCCACATTGTAAGTCTGGAAGGAGGAAGGAGAAAAACCGCATTGTCAGAAAGGAGGCTCCCCCAAGAGGGAAAAGTCTGCTTGCAAATCTCTAGTGGGGTCATCCACTTGGCGAAGCTTTCAGGCAAAGAGGCTCATGGCTGCCAAAGCTGATGCCAACTGGCTAGTTTGACTGAGACCTGGAAGCCTCTAAGCTAACGCCAGAAACAGGGAACAGTTTCCTGGGGGGGCCATTTTCTCTCCCTGGAGCACAGCAGAGACCTAGTTTCCTAGCAGCCTACAATCCATCCATTCCAAGGCCTTCAGGTCCTAACCATAGCTGTCAACTTTTCCCTTTTCTTATGAGGAATCCTATTTGGAATAAGGGAATTTCCCTTTAAAAAGGGGAAACGTTGACAGCTATGGTCCTAACTCTTTCCCGTAACCACTCCAGCTGTAGGACTTCTCTATATAGTGCTGAGGGACGTGGGTGGCACTGTGGGTTAAACCACAGAGCCTAGGACTTGCCGATCAGAAGGTCGGAGGTTCGAATCCCTGCCACAGGGTGAGTTCCCGTTGTTCGGTCCCTGCTCCTGCCAACCTAGCAGTTCAAAAGCACGTCAAAGTGCAAGTAGATAAATAGGTACCACTCTGGCAGAAAGGTAAATGGCATTTCCATGCACTGCTCTGGTTCGCCAGAAGCGGCTTAGTCATGCTGGCCACATGACCCGGAAGCTGTATGCCGGCTCCCTCGGCCAGGAAACCGAGATGAGTGCCGCAACCCAAGAGTCGTCCACGACTGGACCTAATGATCAGGGGTCCCTTTACCTTTACCTTTATATAGTGGTACCTTGGTTCTCAAACCTAATCCATTCTGGAAGTCCGTTCCAAAACCAAAGCATTCCAAAACCAAGTCATGCTTTCCCATAGAAAGTAATGCAAAATGGATTAATCTGTTCCAGACTTTTAAAAGCAACCCCTAAAACAGCAATTTAACACGAATTTTACTATCTAACAAGACCACTGATCCATAAAATGAAAGCAATAAACTATATTGCAGTCACACAATCAATCATCAGTAGTTGAACTGGGCTCCACACAGTCACAAAAACAAAACAAAAGAGCCGCATAAACAAAAATGGAAAATAAATAGCAAAAACAAACAGACCTCAGTGTAACACTCAAAACGGAAGCGTGGCACTCAAAACGGAGCACGTTCAGCTTCCGAAAAAAGTTCGCAAACTAGAACACTTACTTCCGGGTTTGCAGCATTCTGGTTCCAAGTTGTTCAAGTACCAAGGTGTTTGAGAACCAAGGTACCATTGTAATTCTCTTGGCTTCCTATCAGGGTGGTCAAGTTAGCAATTCCTAGCTATTCCAAATTAATCTTCCCAATTAGTTCTATATTGTTAGGATTCCGGTTCTACTTCCACGATTAAGTTGTCAGATGGTCATCCTCTGGCCTGCCTCCTCGCAGGGGGCTCCTTCCATGATTAGATTGTGCATCGTTCATGCGTCTTCCTGCTAATCATTTGTTCGCCCTACACTTTGCAGTGCATTTCCCTGACTCACAGTGCTTTCATCCATTTTAATTGTGCAGACCTAAATTTCTGGTAGAGTGGTGCCTCGCAAGACGAAAAGAATCCGTTCTGTGATTCTCTTCGTCTAGCCGTTTTTTCGTCTTGTGAAGCAAGCCCATTAACGGATTAGCGGATTAGCGCTATTAGCGGCTTTTAGCGGCTTATCTGCTGATCGGATGAGCTGATAAGCGGCTTAGCGGCTTAGAAAAAGGGGGGGGAAGGAAAAAAAACCAGCAGGAACTCGCAAGACATTGTCGTCTTGCGAAGCAAGCCCATAGGAAATTTGTTTTGCGAAGCACCTCCAAAATGGAAAACTCTTTCGTCTAGCGAGTTTTCCGTCTTGCGAGGCATTCGTCTTGCGGGGCACCACTGTATGTGCTTGAAGACCCCCCCCCAATAATAATACTGACAACCTGGAGGAACCAGGGTGTGTCAATGATGAGAAAGGCAGGAGAGACAACTGACTTGAGTGACATCACAAACTGAGGGGGAAATTTGGAGAACTTAAGATTGTCCTTTTGAACATGAATGACTATGAACTCCAAAGGTAATGGGACCCCTGACCATTAGGTCCAGTCTCGGACAACTTTGGGGTTGCGGCGCTCATCTCACTTTATTGGCTGAGGGAGTCGGTGTACAGCTTCCGGGTCATGTGGCCAGCATGACTAAGCCGCTTCCGGCGAACCAGAGCACCGCACGGAAACGCCGTTTACCTTCCTGCCGGAGCGGTACCTATTTATCTACTTGCACTTTGAGGTGCTTTCGAACTGCTAGGTTGGCAGGAGCAGGGACCGAGCAACGGGAGCTCACCCCGTCGCGGGGATTTGAACTGCCGACCTTCTGATCAGCAAGCCCTAGGCTCTGTGGTTTAACCCACAGTGCCACCCACGTCCCTTATGAACTCTAAACAACATGCAGAAAAGCTGAAGATGGGAGAGGTCGGGCAGGGGAATACTTACGCCAGCCTCTGGATTCTGCAGTGCTGCTTTGCCAGTGAGGCACACAGGTGTCTGACGCCCACATCTCCTAGGCTGTTCCCCCCTAATCCCAGCTCTGCCAGGCTCTCGTGGGATTCCAGGACAGAGGCCAGATCCTCACACGCCCCGGCTGTGAGACCGCAAAGGTGCAACCTGCAAAGGAAGACAAAGGGGATTTGCGACACCTGGAAAGATGAAACCGAATGAAGAGAAAATATGTCCCACAGGCAAAATAACAAACTGGGACCTGAACGTCCCAAATGCCACACACAAGAAGAGTTTGGTTTAGTTATATTTTGGCTGATCTTTTTCAAATGTAGACATGAAGGTTACGCCCGTTTTAATTTGTTCAAATAGCTCAGTTGCTAGGGCATGAGACTTAATCTCAGGGCTGTGGGTTTGAGCCCCAGGTTGGGCAAACGATTTCTGCATTGCAGGGGGCTGGATCAAGCATGTCCAACACGTCAATCACGATCGACCTGTCAATCACAGGATTAGTTTTGGTCGATTTATTGAAGCCCAGCACGCTCCAAATGGCTCCTCAGAGAGAGAAAGGGCTGGTAGGGGGAGGGGGGAGAGAGAAAGAAGCCTAGCGCTCCAACTGGCCTCTTAGATCTGTGTAAACTAATATAAAAATATAGTTTAACTTTTCTCACTTGTTTAGCTACTTGTCCATCTAGTAACTATTTGGATCTGTCATGATGATATCCAAACAGAACTCCTGTATCTGTTAAATAAATATCCCTTAATTAATTAATTAACTAACTAATTAAACAAACTTAAATGACTTCGGAGGGGTGGGAGAAGGGAACACTTGGTGAATAATGAGAATGGGAGAGTGTGGTAGATCACTGCCAGTTTTTGATACTGGGTAGTAGATCACAACCTACTTGAAGTTGGACTTGCCTGCGCTAGATGGTCCTTGTACTCCCTTAGGTAAAGGTAAAGGGACCCCTGACCATTAGGTCCAGTCATGGCCGACTCTGGGGTTGCGACACTCATCTCGCTTTATTGGCCAAGGGAGCCGGTGTTCAGCTTCTGGGTCATGTGGCCAGCAGGACTAAGCCGCTTCTGGTGAACCAGAGCACACATGGAAACACCGTTTACCTTCCCGCCAGAGCAGTACCTATTTATCTACTTGCACTTTGACATGCTTTTGAACTGCTAGGTTGGCAGGAGCAGGGACTGAGCAACGGGAGCTCACCCTGTCACGGGGATTCGAACTGCAGACCTTCTGATCGGCAAGCCCAAGAGGCTCAGTGGTTTAGACCACAGCGCCACCCACATCCCTCCTTTGTGGTCCCTTACAACTCTACAATTCTACAATTCTATGAAATTTGTTACGTGCAGATCGGATTTTTGCAGGGCACAGTTGTGGAATGATGAGAAGAGCTCTTGGAGGTGGGGGAATAAGCAGAGATAATGAAGAAGCCACTTACGTGAGTCTTTGCAACCTGGACTGTCTGTGCTTCAGCCCCTCGCACAGCTTCCTGATCCCCTCATTGCCCAGGTTGTTCTCTCCCAGATCCAGCTCAGAGAGAGACGGCTTGGATGCCAGGACCTCTGAAAGGGGCTCACATGCGCCAGCCGTCAGGTTGCAGCAATGTAGCCTGCAGGAGATGGAGGTGGAAATGAGCTCCAGAAAGGGGCTTTGCAGCTGGGATAGGCGCTCACAGCGCCAGGCTGGGATGTGACCGTAACCTTTTCCTCCCATCGTTCAGGAAGCACAAAGCTAATGAGAGGCTTGTGGGTCTCATGGTATGTGATCTCCTCTACCCTGAATACCCGTGGGGCAGTTTTGGATATTGGCATTGAGTCTCACGAAGATGGCCAGCCACGTGCTGCAGATAAATTCACAGGCAGCCATGTGATGCTGACATCCACATAATCATTGAAATTGTTTCTACATATGAAAGTGCTTTGGATGGGTTTTTTTCAAATAACAAATGATCATGGTTTTCCTCAACGAAATGGTGTCATTGTTTTTATTGCTGGTTGTTTCTGTTGTGAAATTGCATTGCAATATTTTATGGGGAGCAATTCATAAACGGAATAAAATAAACGAAATAAGATTAACAGCGGGATGTGGATATCTCCATCACAGGGCTACTTCCCCGACATCTGGTAGCCAGAGACATACTGTTTGCAGCAGAAGATGCCACAATTTTGGTGATCACAGCGATGTGCTCGTGAAAGCTACAAGTGGTTATGATCATTTGCTGTGAGCAGAGGAATCCTCAGTCCAAATTTTACTACCAAGTGTGAACTTACTGAGTATCTTGGCAGAAACTGAACACACTCTCAGTCTCTTCATCTATAATATGGGGCTAATCATACCAAGCTCCCTGTCAGGGAATGGTCTGAAGACGAGGACTGGGGAATACATTCCATGGCAGACCAGCTTCTATCTGATGGAGAGCTGGCGGGGAAATAGTCACGCGCACCCCTTGTCCGTAGCATGTTCAGATGCGGAGGAAGAGACAGGAGCTGAACAGCTTGGGGAGGAGTTACCCAGTTACAAGATAATGACAACAGAACCAGAAGGGAGGGGCAGATAGTTGTCTTGTTCTATTTTGTTAATTTTTGAGGAGGTTTGTTTTTTTAAGGAATGCTTTCTCTTTTATGCAAGCTCCTCTGGTGACCGCTTTCACTGCGTCCTTGAAGTAGTTTTGTACAGTTTTTGTGAGACTCTCTCTAATTTGTTTGTTTGTAGTTAGGATGGGGCTGAAGGACCATGAAGGGGTGGCTTGTGTTCCCTCTCCGATTTTAACAGTGACTACAACTGGGGCATGATCTGTGATTTTAATGTTACCTATGTTTGTTGATTCCGCTAAGGGGATGGGGGGCAGATAGTTGAGACGTCACCTTTAAAGCCCTAAACGGCCTTGGTCCTATATACCTGAAGGAGCATCTCCACCCCCATCATCCAGCCCAGACACTGAGGTCCAGCGCCAAGGGAATGGCGGTTCTCTCATTGCGAGAAGTGAGGTTACAGGGAACCAGGCAGAGGGCCTTCTCGGTGGTGGTGCCTACCCTGTGGAACACCCTCCCTTCAGATGTCAAGGCAATAAGCAACTATTTTACTTTTAAAAGACTCCTGAAGGTGGCCCTGTTTAGGGAAGTTTTTAATGTCTGACGCTGTATTGTTTTTGATATTTGGTTGGAAGCTGCCCAGAGTGGCTGGGGAGACCCAGTCAGATGGGCGGGGTATAAATAATAAATTATTATTATTAAATTATTATTGAGCACCTGCTAGATCTGTATCCCATGTATGTATTATACCACATTTTGTTGTTTAGTCATTTAGTTGTGTCTGACTCTTCGTGACGCCATGGACCAGAGCACGCCAGGTTACACACGTTACACACCCATATATACATATACAAACAGCCACAAGATCCTGTGGCAATGAGTTCTATAGGACACAATGTAAGAGTGAGCACTTCCTTCTTGTTATTGTGGGCGAGGCAGGCAGAGGCACTGCAAAAACGTTCATTCTTTTGCGTTTCACATTCATCGTTACCAGGAAGAGGTGCAACGATGGCCGCCAAGTTGGCTTTAAAAGGGGATGAAATAAATTCATAAAGCGTAAGGCTACTCATAAAGTGTAAGGCTAGGAATGATGCTATGTGCAGCCTCCAGCATCAAAGGAAGGGCGTGTCTGGGGTGTCTCTATTTTAATGCTGGAGAAGAGGGAGCCACGTACCGGAGCCTCTGTAGTTGACAGTGTGGATCGAGAAGCCCTTGGCATAAGTGGATCACGCCCAAATCTCCCAGTGGATTTTCACCCAGATCCAGACCGGTCAGACACTGATTAGCCGCCACGACTGAGGAAAGATCTTGGCCTGCAGCAGATAGGAGCCCACAGCGGTTCAGCCTGGAGAAAACCGAAAGCAGGAGGATTAGGACAAAGGGCAAACGGTATCAGTATACTTCCGTAAAATGTTCCCATTTAGTGATCCACAAGTCAATATAAACCTTTGGAAGTGGTCTTTGGTTGTCTGGTTTGATGGAGCAGGGAGCCTTCTCTCCTCGCAAGGGCCTCTGTTTTGGGGCAGCCAGCCATAGAATCATACGTTTGTAGAGTTGGAAGGGACCCTGAGGACCACCTAGCCGAGCCCCCTGTGATGCAAGAATATGCACCTGTCCCATACAGGGATCGAACCTACAACCTTGGCATTATCAGCACCACGCTCTAACCTAGGGTTACCAGGCGTCCCCGTTTCCTGGGGACAGTCTCCGGATTTGCAAATAAGTCCCCGGACAAATTCCATCCCCGGAATGTCCCTGGGTTTCATCTAATGTCCCCGGGAAATACAGCAACAGCAGTCTCAGCAGCCCGGAGCAGCTGGCTCTGGCTGGCTTCAGGAGCTGCTCGGAGGTCCCCATATGATGGTGGTGCAGGGGCTCAAAGATGCAGCTTCCGGGCTCCCTCCACCTTCCTGACCCCAGCTACCAAGCTGTGAAGGGAGGCTTCACACTGCCTATCAGAGCCTGCGTGCCAGCAGGAGGGGGCAGAGATCTCTCAGTTAGGCAACAGGAAGCCTTGCTTCCCAGCTGAGAGATCCCCGCCCCCTCCTGCTTGCACGAAGTAGGAATGGAATTGGGGCTGCTCCAATGAAAAGGGAGGCATTGCGCTGCTTGAGCCTCTCCTCTGCCGCCGCTCTCAGCCCTCCTTCTCCACATTCCATGCCAGATCCACCACTCACTGCTTCCACACCACCACCACCGAAGAACCAACAACTCAGGGGCTGCCCAGGTTCATGGAGAAAGGAGATAGAAGCCTCGGAGGAAGGGGAAACGTGGCGGCTGAGATCAAGGCGGTGGCGCCCCTCTGCCACCGCCATCACTGCAGCATCAACATCCTGAACATGTAGACTGATTGATTGATTGATTTATAGTGTCCGTGGATTTATTGAAAAAAATATGGTAACCTTACTCTAACCAACTGAACTATCCAGTCATGGTTCAGTTGTGAGGGGGAAAGGCTGCTCACGGAAACCGCAAGCCCCATCTCTGACTCCCTGCAACTTCAGCCGAAATAGTGGCCCACTGTAGCCTTGTAAAACAGTAGCCGTTGCTTCCCGTCTCCCAAGCTTCTGCCACCTGAAGCAGTTGCCTCACTCTGCTCAATGGTAGGGCCGTCCCTCTGATTTGAGCCCTGGGTGGCTAAACTCACTGAGCCACGAGGTGAGCCCCTATTCTGGACAGAGGGCCACCCTACTTAAGTCCCATTGACCCAACAAGGATCACTGGTGGGTCTTTCCGATGCACTTACTGGATCTCTGAGGGCTTCAGCAGTCCTGGCAAGAGCTGGCGGAATGCTGTGGGCCCCAACTCGTAGCCAGAGAGCCGAAGCGAGCAGAGAGATGGAGAAGCTGTTAGACAAAATGAAAGAGCAGCAAAATCCAGCTTGGAGAAGAGCAAGTCTCGGAGGTCCAAGTCATGGACGTGTCTCAGGATGCTCTCGGCAAACTGAGGGTCCTCCGTCTCGTAGACGCAGTGGCAGAGCTCCAGGAGTTGCTCCCCTCTCCCAAAGGACTGGTGTGTTGCTTCCTGGTCCACCCATCTCAGCATCTCCTGCCAGAGCCTGGTCCTGGACATCTGGCAGCCCCATGCTTCTTGCAGGAGATCCATCCTCTTTGCGTTGGAGAGGCCAAAGAGGAAACGCACCAGCGTGAAAGAATTGCCTCTGCCCTCTTTCTTGTTTCCCAGTCGCTCGTTCAGGATCCTGAATGATGAGTCCCCATCTGTGTCGAGGAGGTAGAACAAGGCTGCAAATAATTCCTGGAAACTTAAGTGAACAAAGCTGTAAGTTATCGCCGCATGGACATCTTTCTGGAGGACAGAAAGGGTTTCCGAGTCTGAACAGGCCACACAATGTTCTTTCAGCTCTTCTTCGCCAAAGCTCACCTTCTTATGGAGCACACCATCCTTGGCTAAGGAGCAGAGACCTTTCAAGTTGCTCAGCTTTGGGTTGCAACCCAAGAAGCTGAAGAGGAGCTGCAGGTGGATTTCCGTGATGGTCGCAGTCTCCTGGATAGCATTAAGGAGGTCCTTTTGGGGTTTCCGCCTGAAGGCGGTGCAGAAAATCCAGCACAGAGCAGGGAGGAAGCATAAGCTGAACAGAGTTTCATTCCTTCTCACGATTTCAAAGGCACGAGTGGCGTCTTCCTTGGCCTCAAAGAAGCGTTGGAAATATTCCTCCCTCTGAGCTGGTCGAAATCCCAACACTTCCACCAACCATGGAGACCTCAGGCATGGCAGTAGTGCCCCCAAAGCCACGGGCCTCGTGGCCACAATAAGATGGCACTTGGGAAGGAGCCTCCTCCTGAGTAGACCCATCACCAAAGACACAGGAGCCTGCTTTTTGTGGAGGTCACTGAATGTAACGTCACCTGGAAGCCTGCTGGTCTCCAGCTCATCAAAGCCGTCGATGAGGATGAGGATGCTGTCTTGGTTCATGAAGACATCCTCTGCTAGGAGAGTTCCTGGAGGGCAGCTGCTGAGTACCAGCTCAGCTACGGTCATGGGTCCCTTGCCATAGTTCACTGCTTTGCAGGAGATGTAGAAGACATGCTCGAACCTCTCCTGCCAGAACTTGCCAGATGCCCAGTCCAGCATTATCTTCCACAGGGCTGTGGTCTTCCCCACCCCAGCGGGACCAAGCAGCACAACGGTTCTGGAGCGTTCCCCCTGAGCGTCTGGACCAAACAAATTCTCCATGCTGACTTCTTCCGGCCCGTCTCCTTGGTGAACCTCCAACTCTCGTTGCTTCCTCTCCATGGATGCAACCTCCTGGGTTCTCTGTTGAGGATCCCGTTTCCTGCAAAAGAGCAACTCTGTGTATCTTTGGGGGAGGCTCACCACTTGGCCGGAAGAAGGGGAGTCACATTCAGGAATGCCCCCGAAGTTCTCTTGGATACAGCTTTTATATTTCTTCCTGCGATCTAATGTAATCACACAATGAGAGGGGTGTCAGGGGAGGGGCCACAGCATGGGGAAATAAGTTGTTTTATTAGCAAGTGCCATATTTTTCTATTGATTGATTGATTGGTTTTCACCTATTACATTACAATACAGATGTACCAAAGCCATCACCATTTCCTCCCCATCCCCCCGTACATTTACATTTATATTTCCTCAATCCATCGTATTATTCTTTTTTCCTTCCTCCCACTTCCCTCCGCCCCCACTCAATTTCCTCCACATTATACAATTTACAATAACCTTTGCATTCTACAATCTTCTCAAATCATCTATATGTTCTTATTATCTTTCCTTGCTAATTTTTCTTCCATCCAGTACTTCACATTTTAAACTAGGCATATTAGCGTGTCTTTTTTTTTGAGCAATATTTTGCCATATAGTCATCAAAACATTTCCACTCCTTTTTTAATTTTTGATTCAACTGGTTTCTTATTACAGCAGTTAATTTTGCCAAAATTAAATGTTCATTTAGTTTACAAATCCATTCCTCCTTTGTGGGTATAGTTTGTGACTTCCATCTAGCAGCAATCACTATTCTAGTGGCTGTACTGGCATATAGAAAAATCCCCACCCCCCATGGTATCTCTTCATCTATCAATCCAAGGAGATATGTCTCTGGTTTCTTTGTTATTGATATTTTCAACATCTTCTTTAGTTCTTCATGTACTACTACCCAAAATTTCTTAATTTCCCCACACCTCCACCAGATATGTATGGTTGTTCCTATTTCTTCACTCTTTCTCTATTTCTGTCTATAAGACGCTCCCATGTATAAGATCCCCCCTATTTTGGGGGGCTCAATTTTAAGAAAATGAGGGGAGATGGCCCAAAGTTGTTGAACTTTTCACCCCATGCAACCTTAGTAAGCAGAGTGCAAGTCTCTTACCGTTCCGTTTCCATTTCTGGAGCCTGGTGGCCGAATCCCGCAAGCTGACCGCCTTGAGGACGGCCACGGCCACTTCCCAGGCCCCATCCTGGCCATAGGCATCCAAGAGGAGCCAGACAGTATCCATTGTGTCTGCGCTTTCTAGCTTGTTCCGGGGGATTTTGGCTCTGCCCTCCATCTTCAGGAAGCAGAGCTTGTTCTTGAACCTCTTGAAGTTCTCCTCAGAGAGGTTGTCCAGGGCAAAGAGGAGGGCATCTTCCAGGGGGTCTCCCGAATCTTCCATTTCAAGTCAAGACGTGTCTGTAAATGGGAAGCGGGGAGGGGGGAGAGACTGAGTTAGACTGCCTCTGCTCCTGGGCTCGCTATCTCACTGCACAAACACAAAAAGCAAAAAGCTTATCCAGGAACGGAAACCTTGTGGCAACTTTCGTTTTTCATTCTGCTAATCATCAACTAAAGGAACAGGCCACCGTTAAACATTAAAACAGCCACAAGAGGCTCCCGTAATGTAACTAAGAATCGAGACCCAACGCTGAACAAAGTACAAAAAAGGCTTTATCAATTAGCTTTTGAAGTTTCAGATATATTTAACTTATTTATTCTTTTATTACATTTCTATCCTGCCTTTCCCGTGAAATAAAATATTTAAGGTCTTTTATATATTTATAATAAATGTTCATAATTGCATATATAAACCACATGTCTGAAACCCCACAGAAAAAGTCCTGAAACCATGTTGTCCCTCCCAAATTGACCTCAAATATTTCTCTGCAAGGTCGAAGGAAAATGGAAAAGCCTCCCCATTGTCTTTTTGTTCACAAATCCTGTCTTAAGGGTATGTCTGTCTGTGTTTGAATAGGGTGAGCCTGTGACCTGGCTCAGGAACTAAGTATTTATCATTACAAAAGACTGGCCAGGCTCCCCAGGCAATCCAATCAAGTGACCATTAAACAGGTAACCTGGCAGACAGGAGATAAACAACGCGCTCAGATTTCTGCTGTAGACTGCCCTTTCTGTGATGTTAGGTATGATGTATCTGGGGGTGGCCTTGAGCTACACCCCTTTCTGTGATGTAGGTATGATGTTTCTGGGGGTGGTCTTAGACTCCAGGGCAGGCAATTTAAAATGTCTATATAAGGGCAGGCACACCTTTGTTTGGGGTCCTCCTCCTTTCCTGCGTGAGAGGGGAGCACCCTGTTGCAACAGATCAATAAAGATCAGGCTTACTAGCCGCTTTGCTTCTCAATATTCTCTGGTTGGCCTCTGTTATTTTCTACGACCGATGGAGAACCTACAACGGACTCTATAAGGGCTCTTGTGTCCCCCATAAAGGAATAAGGGCAGATTTTTATTACACTTGCAAGGAGCTGAAGGTACATGCATGGGTCTCTCTCTCTCTCCCCCCCCCCCTTATTTACCCTCCCTAAATTTTGTGAAGTAGGTCAGGATGAAAGGAGGTGAATGGCCTAAGATCACCCACTGGACTTAATGGATGAGTGGGGATTTGAACCCATATCCACCAGGCCCTTGATTCCTTACCACATATTAAAACCACCTGTGTACAGTTCTTAAGAAAATATATAATTTGTTGCCTTCATATAATAATTTCAGCCCCCTGTTTATGTGAGCAGATGATGCAATTAACAGAGATCTCTGCAGGCTCTTTTGGGTTTTGAGTAAGTATCTGCAGGCTTATATGCAACCTGTATACAGTCAGTTTAGTTTGTTTTCCAATGTTGAATATTCATACGATGTCTGGTCTTTGTTTTTATAGCTCCCAAAGAAGGCCTTTAAATAACAGTTGGACAGACTGGCAGAATCCGAGACCAAGGAAAAGAGACGGTGGAGGAAGACTGGAAGAAATTTAAAGTCTATCTTAAGAACCACTATAAAATAAATGAGTGTTAAAATGCCAAGGTTAGGGAAATTAAGAGGCTACAGCTGTATTGATTTGGTAAAAGACAGGGGGAGTAAAAGGTTAACTAGTTAAATTTTGAAGTGAGGATTTGCTGGAAGAAATTTGAAAATAGGGATGCAGAAAGGGAAGGTATGGGGAAGTCGGAGAAACAGGGTTCAAGAAAAGAAGGTTTTGAAATTTTACATGTTTATGTGTTTGTTTGTTATTGTATTGTGTATTGTTTGTGTTAATTATGTGTTAAAAAACCAATAAAAATTATTATAAAAAATAAAATAAATAACAGTTGGACAAAATGTGTAAGGCTGTTTTGAAAACGAAATTTGTTTTTCTTTACGATTTAGTCTCAGAATAAAATCCACGAGAGGGTTGGACTTAGAGGAAAACACCAAATAAAAATAAATGTATTCAAACCCAGTTACAATGTATTTATAGGTCACTTTGTGGGCTTGCTCCATTTTTAAAAAGGCATTTGATTCCAGAACTTTAAAGATCTGTGTTTTCTGGTATGTTTTGTATGGAATTGTTTCAACTGAGCTGTTTTTTTCTGATCACCACCAATTGTGAAAACGGCAAAGCGGTGAAAAACGGCTGCCTGAGCCCATCTTATTTTTATATGATATATATTTCTGAAACCTGAAACCCACATTCTACTCATGTAAAAACACCAGGCAAGCCCCACAAATAACCCAGAGAGGCATTTTAAATAAAAGGGCACATTCTACTTATGTAAAAACACAGTGATTCCCGGACCGCCCCAAGGCCGGATTTAGAAGGCGATTGGGCCGGATCCGGCCCCCAGGCCTTAGTTTGCCTACCCATGCTCTAAAGGCTCTGAGGACTCAAGCTCCCTTGAAACAAGGAAGGCATTGGTGATGGAGGAAGGCTTCTCCTCACTGATGGCACTGGATCCCACAAATCGCTGGCCCCATTCCCCAAGTCATCTCCCTCTACCTCTGCTCACATCTCCCCACTCGCTCCTCAGGCTCCTTGATGCCTCGAAATCATCACCTCCTTCCCCCCACAGAAGCATTGCAGCGCAAAAACATTTGGTTTCTTTCGGAGGCCAAACGGGGATTTCCCCTTAAAACAACTCTGCATTCCTGTTCTCGTCGTTCCTCTTCTCTGCGCACTCTCTCTTCTGCCGTTATGAGCCGTCCCCAAAACATTTGCCAAGTCCAAAATGAGAAGCGCACTTGCCCACGGTTCACATGGCAGGGCACACTCCTGGCTCAAGCCTCGCTAAGGTGAATGGGAGTTGCACCCCAAGGTGTCCTCGCACACCTCTGGGTGAGGGTTAAGCAGGGAAAAAATAACCTCCTGTCACAGAGATCAGATCTTCTCCTGTGCCACCCTTGGCAGGACCCAAATCCAGTGACTGATGAGTCACCTTTATGCAATACCATTAATAAGAAAGCCAGCCCGTCCCTTGTGGTTAAAAAAAGACCACACTGACCTTGTTTTTTGAGGAAGGAAGGCCACACAGAGTTTTAACAATGCACAGCGATGGAAGTTCCTCATGGAGCTCAGAGCAGACTGTCTGGCAGCTCTCACTGGACGAAGCGAAAGCAAAATCCAACCCTCCGCTCCCCCTCCATGGCCCCAAGCTCTGGCAGCATCGCTTATGATGCAAGAGTCACGCGAAAGGCTTGCTGCAGAAAGACCCACATGCAACCCTTTCCCCTCCTCTGTCAGCAACGCCCCAATGTTTTTCCTTGGTTTTTTAAGGTTGGTTTTGAACCGATGTCAGCGACTGGGCTCAATAACTGGTTCTGCTCCGACTGGGCTAGGAGACTGGAGCACTTTCAGAGACTTTCCAATCCTGGAACACAGGTCTCAGTGCACTGGACTCACAACTGTGCATTGTGAGCGCCAGACTCAGCAGAGTATAAATAACGCGGAAGCTAGCCGTGAAGAATAACTTCTTTTATTTCTAATAGCTGCTACAAGCTAAAGAACTACTGGCTTGCATGAGTCTTACAGCTCCCACTCAGCCATCTAGTCACTACATAGATAAGACTCTCTCCACACACAGAGTCAGGAGCGGAAGAATAGAAGTTTCCGCCCCCTCCTTTCTCAAAACATCAGATCAGGAGATTCTTGCAATGGGAGGGGGTGAAAATATCAACACAGAGGACCTTCGGGGTCCTTCTATGCAATGTTCCCATAAGGGGAAGTTGCAGTGTTTAGGATGGTTTAATTTAGAGGAAAGGCGAGGAAGGGGAGACGCGATAGAAGTTTCCAAGAGGATGTATGTCCTGGAGAAATGTTGGGAGATCAGGAGAGATCAAAGCAAGGGCTTATTCACGCAGCACATAGTTGAACCTATGGAACTCACACCCACAAGAGGCAGCAATGGCTTTAAAAGAGGATTAGACAAATGCATGGAGAGGACTATTGATGGCTGTTAGCCAGGACGTCTGTGTTCTGTCTTCACTGTCAGAAACTTTATGCCTCTGAATACCAGTGGCTGGGAATCGCAACTGGGAAGAGTGCTGTTGCGCTCTAGTACAATTTGCAATTTCTCCCATCTGGTGGCCACTGTGAGAACAGGATGCTGGACTCGAAGTCCCACTGGCCTGATCCAGCAGGTTCTACTGATGTCAGAAGTTATCAAAGCTTTATGGAGGAGCCGGTAACACAGCAGAACCAGGGGGCTGTGTTTTATTCTAAGCGCCTTTAGCAGCAGAACAAGAATACTATCATAAAAACAGCATACAGTGGTACCTCGGGTTAAGTACTTAATTCGTTCTGGAGGTCCATTCTTAACCTGAAACTGTTCTTAACCTGAAGCACTACTTTAGCTAATGGGGCCTCCCGCTGCCGCTGCGCCACCGGAGCACGATTTCTGTCCTCATCCTGAAGCAAAGTTCTTAACCTGAAGCACTATTTCTGGGTTAGCGGAGTCTGTAACCTGAAGCGTATGTAACCTGAGGTACCACTGTAGTCCAATTGTTGGGAAATCCCATCCCAATCCCTAGATGCCCCATCAGAGTCACAATTTTATTTGTACAACAGCAACATTAAGAAAAAAATATTGCAACGAACAGCACTGAACCAACAATAAAATTACATTCAAAAAATTAATACTGTACAAAATACGTAACAAATCAGCAGATCAGATTAGTAAAGCAATGAGGACTGTGATCTTCCTCCACTGTTGTGAGGCAGTAATGTTTCTGAATACACATTGATGGGAATCGTACTGGGACAAATTGCTGTTGAGTTTGCTCCCAGACTCTGAAAACTGGGTAAGATTGACTTGCTCTTCGGCTCAGGCGCTGCCTTTTCCCCAGGAGTACATCATAAATAAACAAAGTGGGGGCATGGGGTCAGTTTTTGTTTTGAAGGAAAACTAAGCTACTAACCCTCATTGTGGCTATTGCAAGTATGGAGACTGTTGGGAAGCGTCAGCTGTGAAACACCGTTGTTCTCCTCTGGCAGCTAGTTAAAGAAACCCCTGACCATTAGGTCCAGTCGTGGCTGACTCTGGGGTTGCGGCGCTCATCTCGCTTTATTGGCTGAGGGAGCCGGCGTATATATGGATGAATCAATAAGAAGGCATTTCAAACCAACTTGAAAATTATGCCTGGCAAGTCTTGGGAGTTTGCAACACCATCCTCCTTCACAGGTCCCACACAACTCAGCTTATCTTGGTCAATGAGGGTTCCAACCTTGGGATACTGGTCACTCTCTTGCTGTACCTAGAAATCTGAGCCAGGACCAACTCTGCCTGGAAAGAAGGCTGTTATGCCAGATCACAAGACCAGCATTCAGGCTTTCCTAGACTAAAGGCTCCTGAAAAGCACTGTGAGTGGGTTTTTTATTTATGTATTTATTCGTTAAATTTGTATGCCGCCCTTCATCCAAAGATCTCATGGTGGTTCACAACATAAAAATACAGAAAGAGTTTACAAAACACATAATAAAAACAAACCCCGTTTTATGCTGCTCTTGAGCATTGTTCAAAAGCTTCGACCAGGGCATAGCAGAGAGGCCTCTTTGGCAAAAGAGCTGGTCACCGGAAACAGATTATGCCACAGTTCTACGTTCAAGCTCCTCCATCTGGACTCAAATTGAAGTGTCAGTTCTTAAAGGAAGTGGGCCCAACCCATCTGAGACCTGCAATCCCCACACATTCTCCAAGAACTACCAAGAGCTCCCTCTCCATCTTCTCGTGCATGTATCACATTTGCATGTAGAGAGTCAACCTTGCTGGCTCCCTCTTACTCACAGAATTCTCCCCTCTTGACAATTCCCAGAAGTGAAGGGAACCACCTTCTAGAAGCTGTGGATAATATTTTGGGTAGCTCAGGATGCTGTGGGGTGGAGTTCCAACACACTAGGTTTTACTTTAATGAGGTTTTTTTAAATTTAATATATAAGTGTGTTCCTTAATGCGATTGCCATGTGCACTGAGAACAGCGAACTATTAATTTTTATAAACAAATACGAATGAAATGCAAACGCTGAGCTGAACTGCCTCATTTCTCTACACAACAGCCACATCAGCACTGGGGGTTGTTAGGCTTTTATTGTTGTCCACAGTGTGACAGAACATGCTCCTTCAACCTATTGGTTGAGTAAAATAAATAAAAGAGGAAATGATAAGCTGGAAAAGAAATATATACAGACATTGAGCCCCACAGTAAGGCCAGGAAAGGAGAAAATGTGGCTTACAGATGAATACCCATGATATCATTTCTAAGAACCACCAGCAGAGCCTCTCTCTGCGAGATTCAAGGAGAATATGAATGGAGGATGCTAGAAAGCCACAGCTGCTCCTTTGCCCTCACTCGGGCACAGGCTTGACTTGCTTTGCTGCTTCAAGCTGGGTCAGCATTTCGTCCCACTGGACAAACTGTTTAGAAAGAAGAAGTGTCTGGGGCAATCTTTTAAGGAAAAGAAGTTGGGAGTCTGACAAACACAATCAGCAAAAGCAGAAGAGAGAGAGCACCAAAAGGGAAGGACTTTAAAGGGAAGACCGGAAATAGTCCGAGATGCAAGTATTGCGGCAGGTAGTGGAAAGCTGAGCTGACACTGCTGGGGCAGATGTCCCTCAACATGGCAGCCAGCAAAGGCACACCCTGCGGGATGATGTACACAGCAGCACTGCGGCAAAAAGGATACCATTTTGTTGTAATCTTCTAGGAGAAACCGGACATTCTCAGTCACTGCTTCGCATTGATCCTGCAACAGCGGAAGGGTTCAGTCAGACAGGGTTTCATGACGCTGCCAATTTGGTGTTTCAGTGCTAAGATGTAAGTCTAACAAGGGTTGTTTCTTCCCACAGAAGAGCTGCCACGTGGGCAGACATTCTTAAGTGTGGATGGCAACGTTTCCTGACGCACTGCTAAAAGGGGGAAGGGAATCAATACAGCTGGGGACTTTGAGGCTCCTGCTGTGCTGCATCAGAACATCTGAGTCCAGATTTTAGAAAACTCAACTATGCAGCTGTGTAAAAGAGTTTGGATTTGATATCCCGCTTTATCACTACCTGAAGGAGTCTCAAAGCGGCTAACATTCTCCTTTCCCTTCCTCCCTCACAACAAACACTCTGTGAGGTGAGTGGGGCTGAGAGACTTCAAAGAAGCGTGACTAGCCCAAGGTCACCCAGCAGCTGCATGTGGAGGAGCGGAGACGCGAACCCGGTTCACCAGATTAGGAGTCCACCGCTCTTAACCACTACACCACACTAGCTCTGGTGTAAGAAGGAGCACCTCAAAATACCAGAGTGCTTGGCCTAGAATGCCGAGTAAGCAGGGGGCCATTTGTCCAGGGCATATGGAGAATTTCTTCATATGCTTTGCTTATGAGTGACAGAAGATAAAGCTAGAGGATAACTGTGTCAGCTCCTGCCAAGTTTTTCGACTGGAGAAGAGCGGAGGAAACCAAACAACGATTCTCTGCTTTTGTTCAGCTTACCTGCTGCTGAATGTGGATCTGCGAAAGCCTCTGCAGCTTTGTAGCGTGGTCAGGAGCAGCTGCAAGAGACCACAGAATGAGTGTCGGGCTCTTGATTCTCAGGAATGGTACTCAATACTATTAGGTGTTCTGATGTAATGTCCTTGAAACAGGCTTCCATATGGGATATGTATATAGACAACTAGGGGGCTAGTTTTAGGAGGAAAGGTGGCAAGTAGCTCAGCTATAAATGTCTATGAATATGTCCTCTCTTCTTGGTGGGCATAATAGCCTGCTGAATTAGGCCAATGATCCAGCCCCGCCCTTTAATGGCAGGGAGCAATTCTTCTGGGCTAGCTTGGCATTCTGTTTTTAAAGACATATAACCTGGGCTTGTACATAACAATATTACAACAAAACAAGAAGATGGAGTTATTATGCAATGATTTTCACAAAAATGCCTGTAAATGCATAAAAACATAATGTGAGTCAGAATGAACCAGCCGCAACAGATGTGTATCTTAGCTCTTGGTACTTGGATCAGGGACAAGACTTGCCTTTGATATGTGCACTGTCCAAATATGGCTGCAGGTTGTTGACTTGCTCCAGAAGTGCTGCTTGAGCTAGGATGGACTGCTCTTCTGTTGGAGAAGTACAGAATGACATACATCAGTGGAGGGAAGAGTAGTCGACTTTGTCATTCAATGGCAACAGAGCAAATAGCACAGCAGATGAACGAATGAAAGGAGCTGGCTCTTTAGTTGGGCTGAAGCAAAACAGAATGCTTGAAGAACAGATTAACGTATCTAGAATATGACATTAAGAGTGCAAGTATTCTTCTTCAAGTAAGTGCCACTGAATTCAGTGGTGCTTACTTCTAGACAGATATGTTTAGGAATGCACTGCACATTGAATAACCCAAAACAAAACAACAACCCCCAAAACTATTTTATATTGTGAATTACCTGCTAAAATGAATTGCAGCTTCATAGCATCTGGAATAGCCATTCGATCAATGTACTGGGGATCTAAATATTTTATGACATCTTCAACTTGATTCAGAAAGAAAAGAGAATCAGAAATTTAGAACATAGCAATGACAGAAAAAGTATTGTCTGATTAGGCAGAATACTTGGAAACAGATCAGAGCCAGTTATGACTTTCAATAATTTTTCTAGGACTTCTAGCCATGAATTTGCCATGAGGGTCAAGGGACATTCTCAATAAGCCCTGATGCCATTCTCTAGAGTTCTGCAATCTCTGACAATCATGAGACCTCCTTTATTTCAGCTGCTCCTAAGCCTACTGCAGATTGATTTGTTTTGAAAAATATAAACGGTACTTACTTTTCTTGAAAAGAATTTTAACTCGCTCTCTTTTGCTTGCAATGTTCCCCAAAGCCACCTGGACTTTAACCAAGCCATCTGCTATCTACAAGAGAAAAGACATTGTTAACAACTTATAAGACAAATTACATACAGCAGGAGTGGCTAAGCGCCGAGCTGGATCTGGTCCAGTAAACCAGAGACAGTGAGTGACCCGCCACACCTACAGCTTCATCTCCAGTTGGGAAATAAAACCCCTATGCCTCCTCTTTGAGAGTAAAAGGCAGTGTTTCTGCCACCCTCACCCCAATGCTGGAGAGGGGAGGGCTGCAAATACTGAATGTGTGCTTGGGTGTTTGTATGCAATAGTTTATGCATGAAGGCATGACTGCATGCATGGGTGTGAGGGAGTGCTGTCCATGGTGGGAATACCTGGGAGGAGAGTGTTGTGCAAACAGCTAATCTGAACAATGCTTTTTAATAGGGTAGGGGCCACTGGGGATGATTGGCTATGGATATGATTTGCTTGTGTACTCGAAGCCATTGCCAAAAAAAAAAAAAGCATAAATGCATTCAAAAGCAGCAATTATATGACACGGATTAAAAATCATTATTAAAACTGGGCATTCCGTCAGCTTGAGAGTTTTCTTCCTTGGAGAATGGGGGCAGGGCGAACCAGGAATGAGCTTAAGGAACCAAGGGGAGCCACCAACACAGGCCATGCTGAGCTGGACAAGCCAAGGGCCTGAGACCTCTGGGTTTATAAATTCAATAAATCATCTTCTTCTTTAGCGATCCCTCCTAGCTGAGCAAGATTGTCTTCCATAAACACGGTTTTAACAATGAGTCTGTGACTGTGGAGGCCAGTTCTGGACCCACAAGTCCTTCCACAGTGGGGGGAATTGGTTTCCAGTGGGAGTTGATCACGGTGTGGATTTGCCAAGCGTGCCTTCCTCTTGGCACATTTCTCCCTTGTGTCCTGAGTTTGAGTGTTGTCAAAGCCCATGACACCTTTGGTAAAGGCTTTTCTCCAACTGGAGAGCTGGCAGGCCAGTGTTTCCCAATTCTTGGTGTTTACACTACACTTTTTAGATTCGCCTTGAAACAGTCCTTTAACCTCTTTTGTTGACCACCAGCATTACGCTTTCCATTTTTAAGATCGGAATAGAGTAGTTGCTTTGGAAAACGATAAACAAGGGTCTGGCCCAGAACGAGGTGGTTGCTTCTGTCACCGGCAGCGCTTCCATGTAGGAACTGGGGAAACGCCCGGAGAGGGGCTGCCAGCCAGTTCTAGCCCCGAGGCCAGAGATATAGGCCTGGTCCCGGAGCCAGGCCCGAAGCGGACCCGCTTTCGGCTCTTCTGACTTTTTTTAAAAAAATGCTATTTATTAAAGTTTCATAGAAAAACAGTAAGTTCAAAATTTAAACATAAAATACAAAAGCCAATAGAAATAACAAAAATAGAAAAATCACAAAACAAAACACATACAAAATACACAATAAAAAGAGTTAACATAATAACAGAAAAAAGAGCAAAAGAGTAAAAAAGATTAGTATTTTCTTATCTTTCAATGACTAGTTTCTTGACCTCCTCACACCTCCCTTTTTGTATTCCAGTTGAGATATTTAGTTCAGCAAATCCTTACCCTCTATCACTTAACCTTACTCAACATCTTAACCTGTATTAAAAATACATTTTCCATTATTATCAATCCATATTTACATAGTCTTTTTAATCTTTTTACCAACACCGCTTGTTCTCAATCCAACATCCCTTTAACATTCGTTAATTTTACAGTATTTCTGTAGGTAGCCTTTAAATTTTTTTCCAATCTTCTTCCACCGCCTCTTCTCCCTGTTCTCGGATTCTGCCTGCGGCTCTTCCGACTTTTAACCTGCAAGCCGCCTCGAGTCCCTGACGGGGGGAAAGGCGGCCTACCAATAAATAAATATGGCTATAGCTAGAAATAAACGCGGCCGCAGAAATACCTTTCGGGCCCCCGCCGCGCCTTCACTCCCCGCAAGCGCCCCGAAGACGCGCCCCTCCAAGGCGTCCACCCGGCCCTGAAGCTGCTGCACCTCCACAGCCGCCGCCGCCGCCGCCATCTTGGCAACACCCGAAGCGCCGGCGGATGCCGGGCGGGAAGGGAGCCAATCAGAAGCGACGCCCGCCGGAAGTTAGGGCTGGGCCTCGGAGGGGGAACGTGATGGCGTCATATTCCTTAACGGGCGCCGGGCGGCGCTGCCCTATCTCTTCAAGCTTCTCTATGCGTAGCCCCGGAAGTTGGCCCTCTCGCGACCCGGAAGCGGCTTTCAGCGTTGCCATGGAGACGCCGAGGCCTAGTTCTCCGCTGCGAGGCCCCGGGTAAGAGAACTTTAGCCAGGGCGGGGAAGGCCGGGTTGCTGCCCTGGGATTCCGTATCCGTCGCGGAAAGCCTTGCCGCCTCCCGAGGTCGAGGACTACAACTCCCATCAGCTGCGGCTGCCGCGGCGCTGGGAATGCTGGGAAATGGAGTCCGGAAGCGACGAAGGGCACCTAGTTGAGGGAGGCAGAGCATCTCTCTCGCCGCTTACCAGTGCCATTTAAAGTTTGGGAACTGAAGATAGAGCCCTGGGGTGGGATGAGGCCTTTAATGGGACAAGCCATAAGCCGGATCCGGAGGCTTCGCTGCCTCCATGGATTTGGGTGGCCATCCCTGCCTCTTGTGGCAGGGAGTTCCATAGTTTAACTATGCGCTGCATGGGGGGAAAAAGACATTCCTTTTATCCGTCCTGAATCTCCCAACCTTCAGCTTCAGGGGTTGTCCATAAGCCCTAGTGTTTGAGAGAGGGAGGAAAACTTTTCTCTATCCATTGCTGCCTCCAGCAAGGGAGAACGTAGCCACTGTGGCTAGGTAAAGGGACCCCTGACCATTAGGTCCAGTCGTGACCGACTCTGGGGTTGCAGCGCTCATCTCGCTTTATTGGCTGAGGGAGCAGGCGTACAGCTTCCGGGTCATGTGGCCACAGGGCTAAGCCGCTTCTGGCGAACCAGAGCAGCGCATGGAAACGCCGTTTACCTTCCCGCCAGAGTGGTACCTATTTATCTACTTGCACTTTGACGTGCTTTTGAACTGCTAGGTTGGCAGGAGCAGGGACCGAGCAACGGGAGCTCACCCCGTCGCGGGGATTCGAACCGCCAACCTTCTGATCAGCAAGTCCTAGGCTCTGTGGTTTAACCCACAGCGCCACCCAAGTCCCAGCCACCATGGCTAGTAACCACTGATACCCTTGTTCTCCATGAATTTGCCCTTAGTGAGTTTACAGGTGGGTCTGGGTGGGGAATTAGACGGGTCACAGGTAGAACTCTGTGTGTATCAATTGGCACAGTTTTTTCTCTTGTGCGGTTTCTACATCCACTTGCACCTCTCTGTTGTCATCCTAAAGCAGTGTTTTTCAACCTTTTTTGGGCAAAGTCACACTTGTTTCATGAAAAAAATCACGAGGCACACCACCACTGTGTGCGGAGAGGGAGATGTCAGAGCCCCGCTGCTCTCTATGGGGAATCAGATGAGAGCGGACCGCCTGTCTGCTCTCATCCAATCCCATCCGATCTGATCCCCACCCAGGATGGATGGAAAATAGGGTGGACACAGTCCAGCGCCCGCCTAGTGGGCGAAAATTTGATTTTTTTTTAAATCTTTCGAATTTTTCGATTTTTCCCACGGCACACCAGGCAACATCTCGGGGCACACTAGTGTGCCGCGGAAGAGTGGTTGAAAAAAACTGTCCTAAAGCTCTTCCTGCTAGCTTCCCTGTGTTGTTCGTTATTCTCAGCAACTCTTGTAGATGTGCTTTCATTTCTGGTAAAAATAACTGCAGATTGCAGCTGCTAGGTGACTGGAACCATAGCACAGAAGAATATGGGCTTAGGATCACAATGCAAAAATAAAAAATGTATGTGCATAATGCACAGAGCAACCGGGAGTCGTCTTGTCTTGATGCTGCCTGGTCCTGCTAGTTGTTCAAGTTGCAATACAACGCTTGGGTAATTATCTGCAAACACACATATATTCTTGTATTTTATAGTCCACTGTGTTTCATAGAACATTGGCATAGTAGGTACTAGGTGTTGTCTTTGGATGCTCTCACAGAAAATTGATACATCAACTCACCTCCCTCACCCCGTTTCTGAGAGCCAATTTTCTACTTTTCAAAACAGTGTTGCTTTTTAAAATAACCTAAAACCGTTAAATTAGATAAGCTTAATTTCCCCTCACAGTTTCACTTTGCGGACATCTTCTTTTAAAAACATATTCCCAGGTGTGTGCTGGGAACAATGGGATTCATTATTGCAGAGCCACTTCTGTGAACAGAATCCTGCAGAAACTTCAGATCCTCAAAGATTAGGAGTCAACTGAGAGACAGTTCATATACTTCAGGGGAGGGGAATCTGAACCTCATCAGACCCAGCAAGCAAGCCCGGTGGATAATGGGAGTTCAGCAACATCTGGAAGGCCAAAAGTTTTAATTTTTACTATTATTATTATCATTATTATTAATTACATTTCTAGACCGTCCTTCACACTCTGGAAAAATGTTTTTAAAGGTGTGGAAAATCATCTGTAATGGGCTTCCAGAAGGCATTACAGCATGTACAGTAGTACAATACAGTACAATAAGTATTTTTAAAAAATCAATGCAGAATAGCAGTTTTTACTTGTTTACAAAGCATTTGAGCTTCACTTTCTGTTAGGAAGGGAAGGCTAGTATTGACTGAAAAAAATCCACTAGTTTCTGAAAACGTCAGCATTGGGGCTCATGCCTAGAAGCCCCGATCCCACCCTCGGGGCAAAGAAGAGCCCTGTTGCCTGGTTTCACATCATCATCAACATTTATTACTTTTACCCCACCCATCTGGCTGGGTAGCCCAGTCATGGGTGCAGGATATTTGCAAAGATTCAATGTGGAAAGACAGTGGTGAGGCAAAGGCACTTGGCACCCCTCTTCTCAGGGGCATGCTGGGGTTTCAAGAACTAATAGTCAGGGCTGGCCCACACTTCTGCTTGTCCCGTGCCTAGAAAGCATTGTCCTGCTACTTTCCCCCTGGGATGACCACTCTTTAGCGCTCAGTTGAACCAAATGGCAATTTGTGGGTTTCCCCAGATTGCTGTTTGTCCTGATCTATCACTAAAGAGTGGGGCGTCCCATGGAAAGGAGCGGGAGAAGGGGGAAGCTGCTTTCTAGGCGTGTCACAAGCAGGAGTGTGGACGAGCTCTCAGCCTCTGCAGCCCTAAAGGTAAAGGGACCCCTGACCCTTAGGTCCAGTCGTGGCCGACTCTGGGGTTGCGGTGCTCATCTCGCTTTATTGGCCAAGGGAGCCGGCGTACAGTGGCTAATCAAATGAACACAACAATGAATTTTAACACATTTAAAGTAACTGCTAAATGTATCACAGAGCAATTCTAGTCAAGCGCAGAGCGGCAGAAACAATCCAACACAGCCTTCAGCTGGGATTAAAATGGGAAAACTAAGTCTGTGGCAACCATTTTGGCTGTGCATTTCAAGGCAGATAAAGGAGGTCTGGTGGATTGTTGCAGGAAAAGCACCCCACAGTCTAGGACACAGAAAGTCCTGCCTTTGATGCCCCTATTCTGATGAAGTAAGGCAGTTGGATGGACTCTGTCTGATCCAACAAGGAAATTCTTATGTTTATTCCTGCTCACAGACTCCCCCTTTCCCCTGTTTTCCTCCTTCTGCTGCAGTTTATACTGAACAAAGACTGTTAACCTCTAAGCAGAGTTCCTGCTACCCTGCTCAAATACCTTCCTCTGTGTCCCATACACCTGGGCACTCATAACTAGAAGCTCCACCTTCGTCCCAGGAAAGCTCTGTAGCTCAGAGGAGGAGCCTCTCCCTTGCAAGCAGAAGGTCCCATGTTCAAATCCTCGGATCTCCAAGTAGGGCTGAAAACCAGGGGAGACATTTCCAGTCAGCACAGACAACCATGAGCTAGGAGCAGTGGTCTGACTCAGTAAAAGGCTCTTTCCTATGCTCCTAAAAAGGCTTTCTCTTCAACATCATACAGGAAGCCATGGAAAACATGTCTGGTTCTTTGGGCTGGTGTACACACCCATGACCATGTATGTTAAAAACTTTACGTGCTCCCAAATAACTGCACAACCATTACGTGCCCAGTCATTTAGCACACTGCCGTGTCACTGAATATGAGTAATTTTTAATTTGTGCCCTCGGGAAGCCAGCATCTCCTATCAATACCGGTCCACTTACAGCGCAAGCTGGTGTAATGAAAATCCGATCGGAGGGCTGGCGGGAGTAAATAAGTATGCCATTAAAATGAGAAAATCAAACCCCCAGACAGGTCTTTTCTCTCCCCCATTGATTCCTTTTATTACGGAAGTATTGCAGCTAAATAACATTAGTGTGAACCATCTCGATAGTGTTTTCCGCAGATTGTGTGTCAATAACCCAATTGCAGGCAGTCTCTCTGCGCGTTTGGGGGCCACTCTGCTCAACACACCGTTAACGGGAAGGGTCGGTCCTTTGCAGTGACCTTCCCTGCCATCACGGTGACCCGCAGAAGCAAGATCATGTTGCCTCTCTTGGTTGGATTGCTGCTGGATGCGTTTTCTAACTCTTGGGAGCAGACATTGTGCCGTCCCTTTCGGGGTCAGGCCCAGCCAGCAGGGGAAAAGCAAAGTGGGAATACTGGCAGGGGGTCAACTCTTGAGAAGTCAGGTGATGCTTCAGCTGTCAAGGGTCAAACAATCCCATTCAAGGCTGTAAGAGGTCGTTCACACAGCCCAGAAGCTTCAAGCACAACTTCCTATCTGCAGGGAGACAGTTCCCGCTACTGCCGCTAGCTCATGGCTTCATAGAGTTGCAGAGTTGGAAGGGGCCAGACGCTCGTCCATTCGAACCCCTGCCATGCTTATTTCTGGAAGTGCAGGACATGAATCTGCACTGGCTGGGAGTTGTAGTTCAAAACATCTGGAGGGCAGCAGTTTGGGGGAAGACTCTGTTGTGTTAACATAGTCTCCTACTTGCCTCTCTCTACTTGCATTGGAAAACGTGGGATAACACTTGCTTGACACAACATCGTCTAAACTACCTGCAAGGAAATCAGAATAAATAGTTGACATCGTCTAATCTCCCTGCAAATGCATCAGGCTGAATGGCTCAATAAACAGGCCACCTCTGGCTTGATCTCTGAGCAGACCTCATGAGTGTAACATCCAGCCTAATTATTTCACTTCTTTCATTGTTATTTTTCCCCGTCCAGCTGTGAAACGTCTTGCTTGATGAAGAGCTCTGGTGAACTCAAAATGCTTGTCACATTTTGTGACTTTTGGGTTCCTCCTAGTCGTGTTCTTACCCAGCTGTGGACTAGGGATGGAATTGGAGATATCATCTCGCTTCCTTCATTTTTCGTGAATTGTTCAGCCCATCCTGTTTCGCAGTTCTTTCCCTTTCGTAATTTTGACGCTCTTTCATCTCTGCATGCTTAACCTGTGTAAGATTTCGTAATCGTTTCCGAAAACTTTGATGTTTGTTTTGTAACATGAATTGCAACCATGTAACCGATACTACATTTTGGTTTGCACAATTTTATTATGCCCCACTCCCTTCCAGAAAATCTAGGGCTATTTAACAGAAGGGGGAATGAGACCATTAACACATAGTATAATCATGAACACATGCCATACTCACAACCTGGGAAAAGAAGGAAATGGTGTGCAGACAGTTCATTAGAGCTAGTCAATTACTGAAACGAGATTTCCTACGTAAAGTGAAATAAACATAGCTGGATTTACTATTACGAAAAAGGTGTTTTGTATTTTTTTTAATAAAAAATTATTAAGTTTTTAATTTTACAATTCCAAATAAACATTTTACAAACTTTAAAATATCCAGTGACTTCCCTTCTCTTTCCATGGTTCATTTTACATATCATATATTCCTGCATATTTTATTAAACCATCCAAATCAGTTTTAAAACTTTTACATCCATCAAAAATTATTTATTCTGTTGAATTTATCTTAATGCCTCCAGTGTTTTTAGCTGTATACAGTTATTTTCCATATACAGTATTCAATAAATGTTCTCCACTCTTCTTCAACTATATGTTCTTCTTGCTCTCTTATTCTTTGTGTTAAATCTGCAAGTTCTGGATATTCAGTCAACTTAAGTCGCCAATCCTCTTTAGTTGGGACCTCGCTCACTTTCCATTTTTGGGCTAACAAAACACGGGCTGCAGTTGTTACATACATAAATAACCTTTTTTGACACCTAGGAATTTCTGTCTGGGTTATTCCCAACAAAAAGGACTCTGGTTTTTTGGGGTAAAGTAGTTTTAAACATTTTTTTCCATTATAAATCATTTCAGTATACTTTTACCTTTTTACAAGTTTTTCAAAACAATTATTTTGAAAATATTTATTGAAATTTCAGGGACGGAAGTGCCAGCATATCGTAATCCCATGAATGTTCAATGATAGTACAATGGCATTTTGGTTTTCCTGTGAATGTCCCGGTCCTTAAACACTTCAATCAGGAGAAAGCCACACGCGCAGAGCTCAGGTGATGCTGGATTTTGGCATCGATGTTGGCCCTTGTGGAAAGATAACTGCCCGGGTAGGAAAAGCTGTCAACATTTTCCAACGTCACACCATTGAGTTGGATTTGTGGCGCTGCAGAGGGGTTGTTTTGTGCTTGTTGGTGCAGCACCTTGGGTTTGGGGATATTGAGCGATAAGCTAAGGTTTCCGTAAGCTTCTGCAAAGATATTTAGGATGGTTTGGAGGTCATCCTCTGAGTGTGCACACACTATATTGCCATCAGCATACTGAAGCTCTATGACGGAAGTTACAGTAACCTTACTCTTTGCTTTCAGCCTGCTCAGATTGAAGAGCTTTCCATCTGTTCGATATATGATTTCTACTCCGGTGGGGAGTTTCCCTTCGACAAAGTGTGGGATTATGGCGATGAAGATAATAAATAGAGTTGGGGCGATAACTCATCACTGTTTAACGCCTGATCCCACTCTGAATGGTTCCGTATGAGAGCCACTGTTATCCTCAATTGTTGCCGCCATGTTACTGTGGAGGAGCCGAATTTACCTGGGCAGCCGATTTTCAAAAGGACAGTCCACAGGGCAGTGCAATTTAAAGTGTTGAAGGCCTTAGTCAGGTCAATAAATGCCATATACAGGGTTGGGTTTGCTCTCTGCATTTTTCTTAAAGCTGTCAAGCTCATTACTCACCTGATGATTGCTTTATATACGTAGCTGACTGTGGCAAGGTATTGGAAGGCTCTAAATGCCTTTGAGATCCGGATCTCACAACTTTGGGATCGAATAACAAGGGACAAACTGATGACCTGTGTCCAAGAGAGCTGAATGGACCAAAAAACCACCACTTTTCCTGACCTAGTTTTATTACATACGCAATTTCTATAAAACAAGGTTATAGGCTTCTGAGAACACACAGCAACTTGTGGGATGAAACATTTGCTTAAAAACTGAACTGACTCTAAAACTAAGTGTAACTAGACATTGGGTGCTTCTGTGGGGTTGGCTGGGTTTGTTGAATATTGCTGGTTGTAGTGGAAACAATAAACTATATTTTTTTCCCCAGGAGAGATTTCGCAAACTGCTGTAATTCTCCAGTACGAGATAGAACCCCCCTCCTAAAAAAGTAGCAAGACTTTGGAAGCCCCCATAGTTCCAACCTGCTGAAGGGGAAATTTCAGGTCCACACTTTGCTGCTTCCAATCTGTGTGACATGTACAAATGTGGTCCCTTGCTCCTCAAAACCTATTCTTCCTGCCTCTTGCTTTGTCTTGCTGTCCTTCTGTGTACAGTAGCCATTGATTTGCTTACAGGGCTATCTGTCTAGCAGAGCTCTGCCCGGATTCTCCATGAAGTGTCTATATATCTCCTGTATCCCTTAGTCTACAGTTATCTGGATATCTGCTGCAGCTATCTGTCTGTCTGCAGCAGCTGTCTAGCCGTTTACCTCCGGCATCCATCAGCACGTAGGGTTGGCCCAGAATATTTATCGACAGCCTTCTCATTTGCTTCTCTCTTTACGGCGGCAGATAGGGGAAGCAGCCCATATTTGGGGGGCTTTAAATAAATAAGAGCAATCCCTCTGCATTTGTGGCCAGCTCAAAAGAATTCATCATTAAAACGCATTAACAGTGTGTAAAAGGCATGAACCACCAGGTGAAAACCCGTGGAGTGGATTTATTTCTGCAACTGGGGAAGAGGGGTATGCATGGAAATGGAAGAGGAGATGTAATAATTAAAAGCTTTTCTTTTTTCTAGAAAAGAAAGCTAGAGGGCAAGAGCGCCTCTCTGGACAGAAATAATGTAGGAACATTGCAGGAACCTACAGCACTGCCCCTTGCAGTCTGATCCTCTTTGCATCTTTCTTCAGAAGTAAAAACCCCACTGGGTTACACCCAGCTAAACTCTACAAAGAGCCCCTCAAAGCATCCTTTTTATGGCACGTACATGATGATTTGTGCCCACGATGCTATCAGAGCAGTCACATGTGGATCCCACTTTCAATACAGCTTGCACCTGTGAAAGTTTTGGGATGGGGACTTGATAAAGGGTAACAGAATTTTGGGAAATGATATATAATAAATTGTAAAAAAAAGTTTAAAAGTACCTTTCCAACACTGCTTATCTCCAGTCAGTACACACATTTCTGCCGAAATCCTGTAAATTTTTACGCCACAAATGTTCTCTTTTATTTTGTCTCACTTTTGCTTCGCTGTTTCATTTATTTATTTTCCATTGCTTTTATATCCCGCTTTTTTCTCCATGGAGCTCCACGTGGAGTACATAGTTCTCCCCGCTGCTCATTTAATTGACACAACAACCCTGAGAGGTAGTTTAGGTTGAGAGGCAGTGACTTTCATGAGTGAGTCTGGATTCGAACCCTGGTCTCTCCCGGGTCCCAGCCCAACACTCCAACCACTGTACGACACTGGCTCTCAAATCCGCAGCTCAAAGCTCTCTCATGAAAACATTTATAGCCAGCTCAACGTTTAAAGGCACTGCGGCGGCATATGAGACTATGAAACAAAATTAGACAGAACAAATTAAGAAACTCATTTTGTATCGGCTGAAGTTGTGCAGCCCAGTTTACTCAGATCTCCCACTGATGGGGCTTACTCCCAGGAAAGTACACCCACGGTATGAGACTTCTGGTTCTCATTTTGCAAATTCAGTCCAAATTGCAGTTAGCCCATCTGCTCACTAGATGGCATGTTTTCCTCTCTGTAGCCCCTGAAAATCTGCATTGGAGATGGATAAAACCTGGAGGGGTCTGGATTGGGCCCCTGATCGTTTCCATCCCTGCATCTGGGCACCAAGTTTTAGTTTTATTTAATCAACAGAGGCTTGGTCCTCCTCCTCCATTACAGAATGCCCATTTCAACAAATCTTTCTGGCGAGGTCAATGATCCCCTGCAGAAGATCACAACCAGGCAAGAAGGGAAATCACCCCACCTTTTTCTTTCGCCCCTCTCTCCTGCCAAAGCAGGAGATCCATGACACCAGCAACACACAGGAGGTGATGTTGGAAGGAACACAGCATATCACTTCTTTCTCCCACCTCCTTCAAGGTCCTATCCTTAGCAAGTGTGCCAGCACACAGGTGAGCAGGTGGTTGAAGACACAGAGGAAGCCACAACTGCCATCAGTTTTCTCCCTCACTCCCATTCAAACGCCCTAGCTCGGGACAGCAAAATATGTGATCTGCCACCATCACTCCTTTGCTGCCTTTCGCCCCCAAAGCACCCTTCTCCAAACCCACAAAAGGAATGTCAAGGACCGACCCGTGGCTGCCGAAAACTACCTGCAGCGCAAGCTCTCGGAGATCCCTGCAAGAGAAGGGGAGAGGTTGACTTCACAGCCAAACAGAGTTGAAGGACAGAAGCCCTTCCAATGTCGAGTTTCTCTGCAGGGCAATATGAATCCCGCATCCCTGACTTCAGGAAAACCTCGTCTCCAGTCTGGTTGGTGCCCTGCACATTTTGATTCCTAACTTTCCTTCCTGAAGAGCTAGAGACTTAGGCCTCATCTGCACTTTTGCTTGCCGGGCATTTGGACTATATGGTGGACCAATTAATTTCCCTGGGTCCGTTGTTCCTTGCAAAAATCTGATATTAGCCACTGAATCAAAGCAAAATTCTTTTTTGGATTTTTCTGTGCATCTGATAAGTTCTGATTCAGTGGATAAGACCAGATTTTCACAAGGAACAGCCGCAGAATGACGAGCAAAAGTTCTCAGACCCTGGGGGATTAATCGGTACACAATATATATAATAATTGAAAGCTCTCAAACTCTGGGGTCCCTTGCAAGCATGAGCCCTGATGCAATTGCTCCAAGGATTTGGCTTCAGAGTTCAGCATCCTGTTTTCATAGATGCCTATGGGAACTAGAATTAGTTACTCAGCCCACACTGCCTGCTTAACCACCACTGTGACCCACAATGGATATTGTTGGTGAGGCTCATTTAACAGCAACAAAAGACCGAGCCTTTAGCATCATCAACCCAGTTCTGTGGAACTCTTTGCCACTAGAGACCCAGTGCGTGCCTTCTTTAAACGAAAATTGGCAAAAACAACAGTGCTGACATGGGTTGCCATACGTCCAGGTTTTCCAGGGCATTTTTTTTACAGATTTCTGCAGTCTGCTTCAGACTGCAGTATTCTGTGTATGTCTGGGGAATTGTTATCTAAATTTCTGATTTTAACTTTTTTCAAATGGTTTTTTAAAAATAGTGCATGGATTTATGTGCAGTTGTTGTTAACCACTTTGATGTTTTCTTTATTCATGAGCTGTATATAAATATTTATTTAAAAATAAATATGCCTCCCTGCTCTATTTTGTGACTTTTTTTGATTAAGTGCTGATTGTATTTTATTGAGAATACAATGTAGCATTTTAGCTTACATTGCAAACTGCCAGGAGGTAGAATAAAATATTTAAAAGGAGTAACTTAAAAGCAAACAAGAGGTAGGAAAAAAACACGCTGGTTGACAGGGGGTGTCATGCTGTACTTGGGTCCTGGGTTCAAGTCTCGCTTCCACCTGGGACCCACTGTGTGATCTAGGGTAAGTTGGTTTCTCCACACTGTAGGTGCAAAATGGGAGAGGACAGGGCAGAATGCAAGCATTAATGGAGACTGCAGGGCAGTTTGCCAAATAACAGGTATCATGGTGGTTATTATTAGTCATTCATTTCAAGGATTTATAGCCGCCTTCAAATCTTGAGATAAAAGCTTAAATCTGGAATCCATAAAAAGTGATTGAAACAAACTGCATTAAAAATATGCATGCAAATAATAACCGAATCATAGCAATAAACAGATGAACCAGCAGTGTCATTTGATAAAATGACAGATAAAATTGGAAATAGACAACTGCTGTGAAAAAAAAAATCAGGCTGAGATCAGTTTGCATTGTTCATTAAAAGTCTGGGAAGTTTTAAAAAAGGAAGGCACTAAAAAGATGTCTCTAGGGGGTATATTCTAAAAGTGGGCACCACCAGCAATAAGGGGGTCCTCTCTCTGGTCACCACCCACCTCACAGGGGCCCTCAGAAAATTACCTCTGATCAGGATCATAACCCCCCCTTTAAGATTGATAGACTGCCCATTAATTGCATCCTCTGGATGGTTCAGAATTTAAAAAAGACAAAAAACAAAAAGATGTGATCTGTTAGACTTATTCAGCTATTCACATAAGACTAACCCCAAACAAAACCATTCTCAAACAGCACTAGAACCCTGTTCAAAATATATAGCCAGGCCCTTAATCCTTAGGCAGGTTTGCATGGGGGTAGCTGCAGGATTTATATAAACGATGTAAACAAACAATAAATATCACTGTTAGGTGACAACATCCTAGCAACAGGCGCGATTGTTGCTGCAATGAACACTTCCCTGAGTTTCCCCAGAACACACATGGCAGGGTAATAATATTTACCTCTCGGATGTGCTTTAAACCAGCGCCTCTAAGCCCAGAGCATCTATCCCTGGCATGTCCTAATGGCCTTCCTGGACAGGCCCAGTCATGCGCCGAATAACTTTAGTCAAATGCCTGGCCCTTTTCAAGGGGAGGGAAGGGGCCAGAATGAATCTCTCTCTCTCTCTCTTTCTCCTTTTCTCTCTCTCTTACCTTTTGCAGGAACACAGCAGCACCCATGCCAAGAGAAATGTGAAATAAACACAAGTTTAGTCTAAGTGTTTAAAAACTTTAAAAACCGTTTCTGCTCAAAGGTGGGAAACATCAGTTGGGGGGAGGGATCCCAACAGCTTGTGGCTGTTTCTCCTGGGATGCTTGATAGTAGAAGGCAGTTCTCCAGGAGCCAGATGACAACATTCCCCCTGCAGGCAAAACCAGCTAAAGAATATAAGAAGATCAGAAGAGCCTGTGGCTGGATCAGGCCATTGACCCATCTAGTCCGGCATCCTCGTCCCACAGTGCCCAACCAGATGCCCCAATTGTAAGCCCCAAAGCAGGACTCTTACGATATGATAATCTTTATTATCATTGTCCCATACAGAACAACGAAATTGAAAATCTACATCAGACATTCAAAAACCCACAAGCCTGCTATCCCAGCCTGGTCAGCCCCCTAAAAACTCTGATACCCCATAATTAAATACAATATACTCCCACAGAGACTCCTTACACTGCATTTAAAACCAAAATCGCATTTGGATAGAAACTGTTTCTCAGGCGGCTAGTCCTAGTCTTTATAACCCTGCACCTTCTTCCAGAAGGCAGAAGCTGAAAGAGATCATTTCCGGGGTGCGCACTATTCTGCGCCATCTCTGCAGCTTTCTTCTGACACCTGGAAGCATAGATTTGATCCAAGGTGGGAAGAGTGCACCCAATTATTCTCTCCGCAGTCTTTACAACCCTGGACAGCATTGTTTTTCCCCTGACCGTGCAGCTCCCAAACCACATGCACAGACCATAAGTTAATACACTCTCAACAGTATAATGGTAAAATGCCATCAACAGGTCCTTTGAGAGATAGTTTTTCCGGAGGATTCTCAGAAAATATAACATCTGCTGTGCTCTCTTCATCAGGTCTTTACTGTTTTCTCCCCAGGTTAGGTCATCTCTCAACTCCATTCCCAGAAATCGAATCACCGAGACCTGTTCCACGCACTTCCCCTCGATAATGAGTGGCTGAATATTCAGTTTACATTTCCTAAAGTCCACAGTAATCTCTTTTGTCTTCAGAACAGCAGGCTCTCCAACTGTCCCTGTATTCCAGGGATGTCCTGGATTTAGAGAAGCCACCCCGGTTTCGGATTTGATCCCAGAATGTCCTACTTTTCTGTAAAGGTAAAGGAACCTCTGACCGTTAGGTCCAGTCATGGACGACTCTGGGGTTGCGACGCTCATCTCGCTTTACTGGCTGAGGGAGCCGGTGTACAGCTTCTGGGTCATGTGGCCACTATGACTAAGCCTCTTCTGGCGAACCAGAGCAGCTCACATTTTCATCGAAGAAATGTTGGAGAGTATGGAGTTATCTGACCCCCGAGCCGTCTGAAGGCAATCCTGTACAGTGGTACCTCATTCAGGATCCATTCCGGAGGCCCGTTTGCAACATGAAAACAATGCAACCTGTAGCAGCGCGTCTGCACATGTGTGGGTTGCGATTCACCGCTTCTGCACATGCGCGTTACGTCATTTCGCGCTTCTGCGCATGCGCAAGTGGCGAAACCCAGAAGTAGCCCTTTCCAGTACTTCTGGGTCGCCGCAGGACGTAACCTGAAAGAACATAACATGAAGCGGACGTAACATGAGGTATGACTGTTATAGGGAAGTGTTTTTTAATGTTTTTATATGTGTCAGAAGCTTCCCAGAGTGGCTGGGGCAACCCAGTAAAAGATAAATAGTAAAATATTACCATTATGGAATTGGATGTCCCTATTTTCACTGGAGGAATGTTGGAGGGTATGGAAGAGTGCTGGATTTCGGTCAGCGTGGGCAGTTCACCTGGGGGCTCGAAATCATCATCATCAATCTATATTTATGCAGATACCTACCTAGAAGATACATTAAATCAACTGTACCAGAAAGGAATTATTGTAGCTATTAAGAGTTTACCTTGTTTCTCACCTGGGGCTGATGGGAGTTGTCATCCCAAACATCAGATGGATGCCACATTGACAAATCCTGAACTATGGGATAGCCAGTACATTTATCTAATTAGCAATGGGTTAGCAGTGGCCCGAGTAGAGAGGAACGGCGGAAATGTTCGCTGCGGTTCCAAGCATGTTTTCTCAGGAGTTAGCCTCACTTTTTCAATGGGCCACACCCCCAGGAAAGTGTGCCGGAATACAGCCTTCATCTGTCACAGAAATGGCAGTGTGTAGTGAACCCTACAGAAGAGAGATGTTTATTTCTGAAGATATCCATCTGCTAGAGCAGACATTTGCCTCCTTAACAAATTAGAGGTTGAAGAGGGTTTGAGGGTTGTTTGGGGTTTAATAAGAGAGAATTTCTCATAAAAGTGCGGTACTGCAAGGGCTTGTCTACACCAGAATTCACAGTGCATTCCTGCTTAATTTGCATAGTGTACATGGCATTACCCTCAAAAAACACCAGTCTTGATGCCTTCCCCCAGTAAATTCAAGTTTGCCCCATATAGGGACAATCCCAAAAACGGGAGAGCTCCAAATTGCTCCGTGTGAGCTTGCAAAGGATTTGTTTTGGTGTTGTTTGGTGTTGCCACTTCCTCCTGTTCTCCTTTCTGTGCCTGATGCCTCCCAGTGCTTTCATTTCTTCTCAGAAATGCCCTGAGTTTTTCTTTTCTTTTGAAGCCTCAGATTCGTGCAAACAGATAAACTGTGCAAGCAAACATTTAAAATTTTGACTCCAGGTTTATTGGGAAGCAATCTGAAAAGCATGTGCTGCTGAAAATTTACAATTGCTTTCTTTTCCTTTCCAGTACGCTAGTAAAGGTGTGTCAGGAATTTAACCATCTCTCCCTCTCTTTCTCTCCATATGTATGTGCATATCCATTTTTCTTTTGATGCCTGTGATTTGCACAAAACTGGAAAACTGCACGAGCAAAAAGCCCTAGCCATAGATATTCTTTCAAACCCCCAGATTTTCATAAAACCAGAAAATTGCACAAGCAAATTTACAATTGCCTGACTCTGTGCTTTTGCACACTTCGTGGGTTGGGATATTTGGGGGTTTTTTTTGGAAGGTGCAAGTGCACCTATCTGCACGCATGCTGTCTGAATTTTATTAGCAGAACAGACTCGACAAATCAGAAGGTGGGGAAACACAGAAGGGAGTGCCTACTGGTGTGAGTGGGGAAAACCTACGTTGTTCCTCATATACAGTACAAATTCAAATGCATGCAGGTGTGGACTCCTCTGGTCGGATTCAAGTGTGGTCAAGCCCTTGGATCAAACTGATGCATTTAAAAAAATTATTTAAGATATTGGTTAGCTGCTCTTCCGTCAAAGCTTCCAGAGAAAAGAATAAAGCAACCACACACATTTAATTGCTTTGCATTATTGTAACAGACCACTGCAGATAAAACGTGTTGTGCACAGACATGTGAGCTTCGGGGTAACACAGAACGCTTGGACGAAATGTTGTGAGATGAACATAATGAAATCAACTGCCCCGTATGCTTTGCTCTGCTGTTACTCCTCCTCTCCCTGCAGTTCTGAGTATTTCTGTCCCTTTTGACCGCCTTTGGGCTGTTGCTGCAGGACAGGATTTCACCTTTGAGGATCAGGGTGGGGGTGCAGAGCGAGATTCCCAAGGATGCCTTGAGAGCAGCAATCCTACAAGGCTGTCCTGAGCTACTTCCTGGGCAAGACCACCTGCTCTGCAACGCTCCCTGCCTCTTTCTGCTTGCTTATCTCCCACATAAACATGCTGGTGGATGCTGGGATGTTAATGGAGTTTATTAGCCACCACCCGTCTTTGCAAGAGGCGAGCTCTCCTTTTGCAGCTTAACCCACAACAAAGTCAGCTGTGCGAAGGGGAGGAGGAAGAGGAAAGGGCAGGAGAAATATGTCCTGTTTACGTCTTGGGAACTCTGGGTTTCTCTTGACTGCCCAGTGCCACGGCATGCTCTCTGAAATACAGTGGTACCTCGGGTTACAGACGCTTCATGTTACAGACTCCGCGAACCCAGAAATAGTACCTCGAGTTAAGAACTTTGCTTCAGGATGAAAACAGAAATCACGCAGCGGCAGTAGGAGGCCCCATTAGCTAAAGTGGTGCTTCAGGTTAAGAACAGTTTCAGGTTAAGAATGGACCTCCAGAATAAATTAAGTACTTAACCCGAGGTACCACAGAATCGTTTGAGGGCAACTCTCAAATGCAAACTGTACGTCTATCAGGCACTTTGAAGGACCAGCTATGGAGGAGGATGAAGGAGCCTGCAGAAACACTTGTGGATATGGGCCAATATTTGAGCATTCAGTGAATAAATATCTAGACTAGCCTCCCACAACATGGTATTTTGCAGATGCTCCGGACTACAATTCCCACTGGGAGTTGTTGTTCAAAACAACTGGAGGGTACTAGGTCAGGGAAAGGGAAAGGTAAAGGGACCCCTGACCATTAGGTCCAGTCGTGGCCGACTCTGGGGTTGCGGCGCTCATCTCGCTTTATTGGCCAAGGGAGCCGGCGTACAGCTTCCAGGTCATGTGGCCAGCATGACTAAGCTCCTTCTGGCAAACCAGAGCAGCGCACGGAAACGCCGTTTACCTTCCCACCAGAGTGGTACCTATTTATCTACTTGCACTTTGAGGTGCTTTCGAACTGCTAGGTTGGCAGGAGCAGGGACCGAGCAACGGGAGCTCACCCCTTCATGGGGATCCGAACCACTGACCTTCTGATCAGCAAGTCCTAGGCTCTGTGGTTTAACCCACAGCGCCACCTGCATCCTAGGAAACTCGACATCATAAGTCATGGAGGAGAATCTAGGGGAGCAAATTTCAGTTCAGCTGCAGCGCCCACCTTCCTTTGTGAGTAAACACTGAGCAATCAGAAGCTGCAATGTGGTTTATTTACTCATAAATATATCCTGTAGGACTTGCTTTCAAGGAAATATGCACAGGATTGGACCCAAAGGGAGTGAGGGGGCCTACAAAACGGAAATGCTCCTTTGACCATAGCCCACATGAGTAACAGTGACCTAGAGCAGTGGCTAAAGGACTGTGTGCCTTTGAATAAGATGGTCCTGAGTTCAAAACTTAATTCTGCCATGAGCTCAGAGACAGACCATAGATAGGCTGCTCCTCTGTCAGTCTAAGTTCCCACCTACAAGATTGCAATGTTAATACTAGATTCCAAGCCAATAATGTGATTTCTTTAACGGCATTTGGTATATAGTAAAGGTAAAGGGACCCCTAACCATTAGGTCCAGTCGTGGCCAACTCTGGGGTTGCAGTGCTCATCTCACTTTACTGGCCGAGGGAGCCGGCGTACAGCTTCCGGGTCATGTGGCCAGCATGACTAAGCCGCTTCTGGCAAACCAGAGCAGCGCACGGAAACACCGTTCACCTTCCCGCTGGAGTGGTACCTATTTATCTACTTGCACTTTGCCGTGTTTTCGAACTGCTAGGTTGGCAGGAGCAGGGACTGAACAATGGGAGCTCACCCCGTTGCGGGGATTCGAACTGCTGACCTTCTGATCAACAAGTCCTAGGCTCTGTGGTTTAACCCACAGCGCCATCTGCGTCCCTATTTGGTATATAATAGGGTGATAATTGGCTGGTTTGCTAGGATCACCCTTCTTAAAGATAGGAATGACTATGCTAATATTCCACTGAGAAAGAAAGTGACCAATATTTATGTAAATAGAGTTGCAAGGATCGATACCCATCAATTTCAGGCTGCCTTATACACTTCTCCAATGATTCCACCTTCCCATTTTTTAGAGTAGAGATTATTTCACAAGTTTCACTAGGAGTCACAGGGTCCCACACTGGAAGACTTCCCTCTATATTAACGGGGGCGGGCGGGCTATTTGAATATTGTTTCATAACAGGATCTTAGGCAATGAGTTCATTGAACAGCTCTCAGAAATGTGTCTCCCAGGGACGTAAGGGGATAAAGGCTGTTAATACTGCCCTACTTGCCAGGCTGTTGTGCGGATCATTGAACTAATGGCATAGGAAGTCCTTTAAAGGCTCTAACATACCATGCAAAGCCTGTGAAATGCCATGCTGTTGTTTCAATGAACGTCTGAGCCGCTTCCAAGCTACAGATAAAGTGAAGTTTGTGATGAACGTCATCTATTACCCGAGTGGTTTTATTTCTCTGGGTTCCACACCCCCTGACGATGGACGTGCTGCAGATTCCTCGTGACAAACTGTGGCTTCACCGAAAACCTCCTGCTGCTTCCAGACCCTCTTCAGATTATTATTTGCTCACAACGAATGTCCATGTCAGTGCAAGTTAAATAATAGACTCCAGTTGCTGAGATCCTTGGACAACCAACACTCTATAAATATAGATTACCTTATAGATTATGTGCCACTGGATAAGAAGAGGCCAAGCCGTTTCCCTACAAAGTGTCAGAAGGGAGAATTATCCGCAGAAGGTGCTTTTAGGGTGGCTGGGTTAATCCACTGTCCCCTCTTTCCAGTTTCTAAGGCTTTGCCGATGTATTTGCAGCCCTGAATTTAGCTTCCAGCTAAACAGATTGGCTTTACGCACAGGCGTAGCATGGGATGTGTTGGTTTAGGGCTTTAGGATTTTTTAGTTTTCATTTTTGGTAACTTTGCTGTGTTAAATGTGCATTCCATGGTCATAATTCTCCTTTGTCATTTTGTTATTTGGAAAACTTTAAGAAAACGTTTTAGTTTCCTGCTAATTTTGTTGCTTTGAATGTATACTTTATGTTTCACTTTCTTCAGTAATGTTTTATTCTGGATTCTTTCATTTGGATTTTATGTTTTAATGTATTATATGCTATGATGTTAGCTGCCCTGAGCCTGGTTTGGCTGGGGAAGGCGGGATATAAATAAAATAATCTTATTCTTATTCTTATGGACAGGTAGTAAATGAGGTATTTTGAGAGGCATAATTTTATCCCAGCATGGGAGATGGTAGGAAGTCTCTCGCGCAGCACAAAGTTACCCTGTGGAACTCCCTCCCACAGGAGGCCGCTAACCCAGATGGCTTTAAAAGAGGATGGGACAAATTTGTGGAGGACAAGAGGGCTATCAATGGCTACTAGCCAGCATAGCTCTGCTCTGTCTCCACGGCTGGAGGCAGCATAGCTTCTGAATACGCGTTGCTGGAAACCACAGGGGGGAAGAGCGCACCTGTGTTCGAATCCTGCTCGCTGGTCTCACACAGGCATCTAGTTGGCCCCTGTGAGAACAGGACGCAAGACTCCGTGGGCCATGGGCCTCATCCAGCAGGCTCTTCCTTTCTTCTGCATGCCAAGCAGATGTTCCACCACCAAGCCAGGGCCCTCTACATGCCGCCAGACTACAGCTCCCATCACCCTTGACCACTGACTCTGCCAGCCTGGACTGATGGGGCTTGGAATGCAAGAGCTAACTGCCACAGGTCCCCCACATGAAAAGGTAAAGGGACCCCTGACCATTAGGTCCGGTTGTGGCCGACTCTGGGGTTGCGGCGCTCATCTCGCTTTATTGGCCGAGGGAGCCGGCGTACAGCTTCTGGGTCATGTGGCCAGCATGACTGAGCCGCTTCTGGCGAACCAGAGCAGCGCATGGAAACGCCGTTTACCTTCCCGCTGGAGTGGTACCTATTTATCTACTTGCACTTTGACGCGCTTTCGAACTGCTAGGTTGGCAGGAGCTGGGACCGAGCAACGGGAGCTCACCCCGTTGCGGGGAACCGCCGACCTTCTGATCGGCAAGTCCTAGGCTCTGTGTTTGACCCACAGCGTTATCCGCATCCCTCCCCCACATGTACCAAGAGTTTAAAAAGTGGAGGGCAGAGGTCCTTTGCTACTGGACTCCACTTCGCTTGGAAAGGGTTGCTTGTTGTTCCACCTTTCTAGGAGAAAATCAAACTCAAGTGGTTTACGATGCAAGTGACTGCTTTGAAATAAAATTAGGGGACTATCAGCTTTCACAGAGTTGGCTCTGGTTTTTTTGGAAGAGTCAGAAAACCCACCCGGGATTGTCAGTCTTTGCATGTTGATGGAAGGAGCGAAGGAAGCTTCTTCCGCCCAGGTATTAGGTGCGCCCAGGGAGTCTCGGCCGGCTAGTCCGTCGGTGATCTTCTCTCTGGAGCAATTTCCCCCTCGGGCGATCCGCCAGCCCAGCCCAGCCGGCCCCCTGCCATCTATCACTCCCTTTGACGTGTTGTTAGCAAATGGGGATCTCTCGGCTGCTGGGGGTGGGGAAGAGGAGGAGGAGGAGGAAGGGGTCAGTCTCGCTTCTACTGCCACTTGTTGCAAAGTGGGGGGGGGGAGGAGTAGGAGGAAGAGGAGGGCGAAAAACAGGACCCCCCCTACGCCCGCCTCTCCGATCTCGCCCACAAGGCGCAGGATCCGAACCCAAGAAATATTTCGGACGCATCTGACACATGCCTCGAGGGGGGTGGGAGGAGGGGGAGGGGCAGACCCCCAACAACCCTCCCCGGACCAACCCCGAACGCCAGCGAGGAGGTCTCGATTAAAATTACATTCAGGCGGCCAGGCGGTCGCCCTCCCTCCCTCGCTTCCCACACACACACGCCACCCCCCCCCCGTCGAGTTTGAGTCCATTTTTTCGCCCAGCGCGGCCAGGTGCGCCACGGAGAGGCGAAGGATGGGCGAAAACACCCGCGTCGCCACCAAATCCGCCCTGGTAAGCGGCGCCGGGTCAGCACCCCTCGTACCCCCCCGGGGGGGCGGGCGGGCGGCGATTCGGTCCCGGACTCCCCACCGCGCGGGTGGAGTTTGGAAGGAGTTTGTTTGCTTGTTTTAACGGGTGGGAGGGGGAAGTCAGCGTCGGGTTACTGGGAAAGCCAACTTCTGGAGGGCTTCACGTGTGTGTGTGTGTCCCCCCCCCCCCATCTCCAGCCTCTCCCGTCCAGTTTAATTCTTTTGACGGGGGGGGGGAGGGAAGGTTCTCCCCCGCTTTCCTTGCGAAGTTTCCCCGCGCGCGCTTCTCGACAGCACCGTGCGTGGGTCCCCAAGCGGACGCTCCCGGGCGGCTTCCTTCCTTCCTGACCCCCCCCCCGGTCAGTCCCACGCCCTGGGCTCCTTCCCCTTCCCACCCCCCGGCGCCCTTCGGGGACCATCTTCCCTTTCCTCCGCCCCCCTTCTCCCCCCTCCCGCCCCGTCTCCTTTTCTTCCTCCTCGGCTCCTTCGTCCTTTCTTCCTTCTGACGCCCCCCCTCTCCGTTTATTTCTTTCTCTCTCTCTCTTTCCAGGCTGCCGCCGCCTTCTCCTCGCCGTCGGCGTCGTCGGCTCCGTCGTGCTCGCCGGGGCGCGGCGCGGGCGCCGCCGGGGGGCTCCGGCTGGAGGCGGTGATGGAGAACCTGCAGCGGGCGCAAGCGGCGCGCCTCGAGGAGAAGCTGCGCCGCGCCCAGGCAGCCCCGGCCCGGAGCAGCCCCGGCGGCGGCGGCCCCCACCCCCAGGCGCTCCCGGCCGGGCAGCCGCCTCCGTTGCGCGCCTCGCAGCCGCCGCCTCCGCACCCCGCCGCCGCCGGAGCCTGCCCGACGGCCACCCCGCTGGCGCTGCGCCCCTTCCCGGCCGCCGGGCGCTGCGCGGGGCTGCTGCCCTCGGGGCGAGCGCTCCCTCTCCCTCCGCCGCGCCCCGCGCCGGATCCGCCCGCCGCCCGCCGCCGCCCCGAGGAAGAGGAGGAGGAGGAGGGCGGCGGCGGCGGCGAGGACGACGACGATGAGGAGGAAGACGACGAGGAGGAAGCGGAGGACGACGAGCCGGACGACGGGGACCGAGGCGCCGCCGCCACCGCGCCCCGACACGCGCCGCGCCTCGCCTCGCCGCCGCTGCCCCCGGCGCCGCAGCAGCCCCACGAGTGGACCTACGAAGAGCAGTTCAAGCAGGTAGGCAGCAGGAACCCCAAATCTCGGTGTTATTAATCCCCCCATCCAAGTGTGCGCCCCTCGACGGGACCCCCCAGGCTGCTCTAAAAAGGACTCCTCCCTCGCATCCCAGTTGCGCCCCCAGATCTCCTCCTTGACCAGCTGCGCCCTCGGAGCTGCCAGAGGGAAAACTTTGGCGCTGACATCTCTTTCTCCAGAGGCTTAGAGATCTTTTGCATCCTCCACGAAAGGGCAAATGAGCCCCAACTTCTTCCTCTCCGACTCCCAGGCCTGCCTCCCAAACTGGCCGTCAATCTCTCAGTTCTTTTTAATTCTTTCAAAGATACTTAATCTTTCGCCATTAGCTACTTCCCCCACCACACTCTGACAACAGTTCCCTTTATTTCCAGTGCCCCGGGTCATGTGGCCGGAAAAACAACGAATAACCCCCATGAGGACTAGCCTCCTTAGGGGCTGTGGTCTTGTGACAGTTGTAGGTGGGACAGTGGAAATGGGGAAACTGGGTGGGTGGAAGGAATGCAATGGAGTATGCTGGAAAAGAGCGTGGCTGAAAGGGACGCTCTTAGGTTGTCAGTCCTGTTTGTATGTATTGTTACCAAATGATCGACTAGGCAGGGTTTTCTAGGTGCTGGTGTGCAAGAATCCTGACCTCCCCTCCAGTTATTAAAGTTTCTAGGGCTGGAGAAATATTCTGAAATGTCGAGACAACATTCTTAAGAGCCCGTGCTCTAATTCTGGGGTGCCAAAAATTCTAGGCTGCTTCCAACCTGTATCTCAAACCCGTTTAGGAAGGATCCAGGAGCGCCAATCTGCCAGTCTCTGAAAATATAGTTTGGTTCATTTGCAAGCCTCTTGAGAGCTGACCCCAAATCCCTCCTTTTGCCCCTGTTCATTCCATCTTCTTTCCAAACCTTTGCATTAGCTTCCCAAATAGCCCCCAGTGCCTTCCAGAATCCTGCAATATGCTGCCGATTTATTCTCAAATCAATTTTCTTTCCCCTCGGTATTCTACCCCCTGTATATACCCTCGCCATGGATGTTTCAAGTTTTGCAATGTCTCCTTGTTGCCTTAAATGTGCCATTTCTCATATATAGAACCAGGGCATCAAATAAAGTTCTCTTTGAGACAGGACCGCTTGTACCTCCGCAGGTAGCTGTTAGGGCCTTTTCCCTGAATAAAACAATCCCTCTTACTGTTTTATGTCAAGGCTGAGCTACAGCTAAAGTTGTTTTTAGGGTGGTGGAATCTTGGATTTTTAACCAACTGTTTCAGTTGGTGTGGTGTAGCGTTTAGCGTGTCTGCCATGAACCCGGGAGACCAGGGTTCAGATCTTCAATTGGCCATAAAATTCACCAGGTGACTTTGGGGCAGGCCCTCACGCTCGGCCTAACTTACCTCACAGGGTTGTTGTGGAGATAAATTAGGAGGGAGGTAGAACCATGTACCATGAACCTTGAGCTCCTCGGAGGAGAAAAAGTGGAACAGAAATGCCATAAATGAATTTTGGGCAGTTTAAAACCACCGTATCCAATGTTGCTCATGGGGAGTTTTGCCTGTATAGCAAACTCCCCCCTCCTCTTCTTCCCTTGCGCACCCTCAAAATCTGTTTCGGAGGATCCCCCAAACCCCTGGAACAGATTTTGGGGGTGCACAAGAGGTTTCAGGAGAGAGGGAAGGAAAGTTCTGTTGGCCAAGTGAGTCTCCGGCACAAGTAGAACAGCAGCGTTCGCGATGACCCTTCGCTTCTTGTCTCTCCTTCTGCAGACAGTGGCATGTTTTATTATTCATTTTCCTTCTTTGGGGATACATTCAGATATCTGAAAACAACTGCTGTTTCTACTTCCTCTTTGCACTTTTTCCCGGGTTCCTAGAGCCTCCTTTCAGGAGGGATGTTTTGCCCCCAAGAACGTCCCAATTCCCAAAGCGCTCTTGTTCACCTTTTCCCTTCCTCCGCCAGAAGGATTGGGTACTATAACTGTTGAGTCGGAAGGGGTCTCCAAGGGTCATCCAGTCCACCCCCCTGCACTGCAGGAATTGCAGTGAAAGCATCCCTGACAGATGGCCTCCCAACCTGTGTTTGAAAACCTCTGTCCCACGTGCTCCTTCCAAACCTGGTCCATGTTGCTCTGTCCCGACTGGGCGGCTGCAGGAATCCAATAGCAGCCTCCAGATGTTTCTGTCTGCTGATGCATGCTGTACCCCAAAATCTCTGCAGGCCACCAGGTTGGGGAAGGCTGTCCTATAAAGTAGGGGAGAGGAATTAACATGCAACCAGGGGAAGGGACATGGGACCTCCCCTATCACACTTTTCCCACTGCATAGGAAATTGCCTTCTGTTGGTCCATCTACCTTCGTGTTGTCTGCGCTGACTTGGCAGTGGCTCTCTTCAGCCTTCCCCACTTCCTTCTTGGAGGTGCCCAGACTCGAACCTGGGACCTTCTGCATCCAAAGCAGAGGCTTTGCCGCTGAGCCACGCAGCACTTGCCCACAATGGCAAGCTGGTTTCTCCTGGTTTCTTGCTGCCTCCATCTGTGGAGGGCAGAGCGTAGTGATTGCGGCTACTGGCCATTGAGAGTCCTCTCCTCCATGAATTTGCCCATTGCTTTTTAAAAGGACTGGGCAACCTTGCCTCTTGTGGCAGTGAGTTCCATAGTTTAACTATGAACTGTGTGAAGGTGCTTTTCTCTCAGCCAGGCTGGCTTGTGGCATTGGAGCTGTCTCGAGGGCGAAATGATGCCGGGGGGGGGCAGAGTGCGTTTGTCACCATTCCTCTCCCCCACCCAAATGCTAAATTTATACTTTAAATCAGGTCCTCCCCATGGATGCATTTTATTTTTATTCTTTAAAAAAATTATTCCATTTTAACAATGTAACAATTTCACAATGTCTGGCATCTATCTATCTATCTATCTATCTATCTATCTAATCTCAATTTGGAAAATGCATAGCAAATAAGGAACATTTCTGACTGAGATACACATGCATTTTTATACATGGTTGCGACGTGCCTGTATTTAAAGAGTCAGCCCTGCCTCCATCATGCCTGTTCCCCCCCCCATCATTTGGGAAGAAACGATTACCCTCTACAGTCACTCAGGAGCTTTCCAGAGCATAGCTGTCAACTTTCCCCTTTTTTTGCGAGGAATCCTATTCGGAATAAGGGAATTTCCCTTTAAAAAAGGGAAACATTGACAGCTGTGTTCCAGAGTTAGAGCTGGAAGGTAGTTTATGCCAGGGATGAGCAGACTTCAGGCTTTGAGGGGTCAACTTTGTTTTCCCCCCATTAGAACCCCCAAGTCTACCAGCCAGATCCTGTTGCAAATGTCTCACACTTAGAATGAAAGAATTCTGAACTTGGGGACTTGTTTTGTGCACGGGAACGGAACCGAGCTATCAGTTCTTTCATGCATAAATCCATTTCTGGATATTTCAAGCGTCCTTCGTTTCACCAGCATAATTTGGTTGGGAGGTGGTCATTTTGTTGTTACTATTGTTGAACAGCTGTAAGTCAGAATTCCTTGCCGATCTACTGTATATCACTTGGGGAGCTACCAGTAGAGAGGGAGAGAGATTATCTTTTGCTCACCACTAAGCTGCACCCATTGCCTTTTTGCTCCTATCTGAATTAAAACACGGAATGTAAATTTTAGACTTGCTTTGTTTGGGGAAGATTGCGCCCCTCCATATCCTGAATCTGCCAGACCTGTAATTACGATTACTTTTTCCTGGAGCTGCTTCCGCAGACCCCTTTCTCATGGTGGGATGAAGGAGGAAGGAGCTGGATTTCGGTGAGAATTTAGGATTTGTCAAAACCTACGATGCCCCAAGAGGGAAGAAGCTGGCTTGATTCCTGGTTTGGGAGAGCTTGGGAACAGTACTGGAATCGCTTGGCGGTTCTGCCAAACGATTGCAACTCTGCCCTCGGAAGACCTGTTTCAGATGATTCCTTTATCCTAGAAACACACACACAAAAACTGCCTTTTTAGCTGGGTTGGCACCATGATCCGGGACACGCTCGAGAGAATCCACAGCACTTAACTTCCATTGCAATTCAGATCTTAAGGGAGGTAAAAAATTACAAACCACTTGGGTTTTCTATCCTTAGAACAGTGTGCAGGGATGGCTTTCCCAGGACATCACAGAGATGGACTCTCTGGACCCATCTGGTTGAGTTCATCCAGGCATGGGCAAGGATGATGGGCACACTCTTCATGTAAAATAATAATAATAATAATAATAATAATAATAATAATAATAATAATAATAATAATAATAAGTGTTGCAAATTGTGTTCACTGTATTTTTAGTGCTTTGTCCATCAAGGTGTGTGTGTCCTCCTTATATTTAGCTCTTCCTTCCCACATTTAACGTTTGTTTTCGGATGAAACTAAGCCCATTTGCGACTGCCTTCTTCTTCCTCCTGATGAAGTAGACTGTTGCCTGCGAAGAAGAAAGGAATCACTTTGGGCTGCTTCAGATCTTGTATGTTCTCTTTGTCGGAAAGACAACACGGTGTGCAGATCGTCTGTCGCTTGTTACCAAGCGTTGGTTTCCAGCTCCTTCATACGTGGCGGCGCTTTAAACAAAGCACATGCCAAGGGGCTCTTACTTTCTAAGGGACCGGGGTGCTTTCTGTCCGCCTTGCATGAAATACTTAAGGATCAAGACACTGGAGAATTGCAGGGTTAGTTCTCTCTCGCTGCAAAATGAATCTGTGTGCCTGCTTAACTTTGCTGAGGAAGTTCAACAGGGCCTGCAGAATGTTTTGAGTGTAAATCTCTTCTGAACCAGCATGCTAGCATTTGTCAGATCAGCCCAGCGGCCGGCTGATTGATGGTCCAGCCCCAAATGCCTTCTGCTTTCTTGTGCCAAGAATAGGCTGGACGTTCTCTTCCTGGATGCAGCGACCGGACTTCAGAGCTCTGCGCATCTTTTTAGCCACGAGGAGCACAGTGTGTGGCCTCTTGTTGGGAGCTTCAGTTGGAGTAGGGAGAAGTTATTTATAAAGCCTTTCCTAAATGGAAACTTGTGAAATGTTGGCACATTTATCCATAAATTTGTCTTAAGACACTAGCCGCTGTGCCTCAGTTTTCCTAACGGAAACACAACCCTGGGTGAGCACTTGGAGCCCCCGAAATCTTGCTACCACTCGGAAGAGGGACCAGTGTTAGAAACTCAGATTATCTAAGATAGGCGCCAGATGGCACCTTAAATCTAGGTTATGGACACCACAATGGAATGTCTGTTTGGGGGTCCCTTCCAATTCTATGATCTCAACTACAGTCATACCTCGGGTTACACACGCTTCAGGTTGCGTTTTTTTGGGTTAAAAGGTAAAGGGACCCCTGACCATTAGGTCCAGTCGTGACCGACTCTGGGGTTGCGGTGCTCATCTCGCTTTATTGGCCGAGGGAGCCGGCGTACAGCTTCTGGGTCATGTGGCCAGCAGGACTAAGCCGCTTCTGGCGTACCAGAGCAGCGCACGGAAACACCGTTTACCTTCCCGCCACAGCGGTACCTATTTATCTACTTGCACTTTTAGGTGCTTTCGAACTGCTAGGTTGGCAGGAGCAGGGACTGAGCAATGGGAGCTCACCCCATCGCGGGGATTCGAACCGCCGACCTTCTGATCAGCAAGTCCTAGGCTCTGTGGTTTAACCCACAGCGCCACCCGCGTCCTTTTTTGGGGGTTACGGACTGCCAAAACCTGGAAGTACCGGAACGGGTTGCTTCCGGGTTTCGGCGGTCGCGCATGCGCAGAAACGCTAAATCGTGCTTTGCGCATGCGCAGAAGTGCCAAATCGCAACCCGTGCACGCGCAGATGTGCCGCTGTGGGTTGCGAACGCTGCAGGTTGCAAACATGCATCCTGCGCAGATCACGTTCGCAACCTGAGCGTCTACTGTACATCGCTTGCTTTTACAACAATTCACTTGCCCCAATATGCAAGGAGAAAAACACACAGTGGAAATGGAAAAAAGGTATTAACTATGGACTAAAGCAGAGGATTTCAAACTGTGGTCACCAACCTGGTGCTCAGAAATCTCCCATGCAGTCGCAACTGGACTCATGCCAGTAGCAAAATACGGCTGGGGAATTTTGAGCAACCTTTATAACAACAGGATTGCACAGATTCACGGAGTAGAGGCTATCGATGGCTACCAGCCTCAATGGCTCTGCACTGCTCTCCACAGCTGGAGGCAGCGTTTTCTGGAAACCACAGGAGGGGAGAGGACTCTTGTGCTGAAATCCTGCTTGCAGGTTTCCAGCTGGGCCAGGATCAGGATGTTGCACTAGATGGGCCATTGGCCTGATCCAGCAGACACTTGTGTAGCTCAGGGGCAGAGCACTTTGCAAATGAAAGGACTTTGGTCCAATCACCGGTGTCTCCTCTGGGAAGCATCCCAGGGAGACACGAGAAACCAATGATCTACACCTGTCAGTATAGATCAGGGGTGGGCCATCCAGAGACAGTGGTGAGGGATGATGGGAGTTGTAGTTCAGCAACATCTGGAGGACCACAATTCATTGTGCCAGTGCAGGCAGAGCTGTGTGCTACATGAAACAGTGATGCGATTCAGGATAAGGTGGCTTCCGATGTCTGTAAGAGATCTTACAGCATCAGATCTGCTAGCAAAGCTTTGGCGCTGGTTTATTGCAGTGCCCTCTGCATGCCGGCGTTAGAAATTAGCCAGGCGTGTTTTGCAACTGGTGCGGGTCCAATTGTGACCACGTGGAGATCTCTGGATGCCAGGATGGCGACTGGGGAAAGCAAAATGTCACATAGGGAAGGATCTGAAATAGTTTCCTTGAAGCCTGAATTGGTTATATTCTGGATTGTTATATTTCATGTACAGTGGTACCTCGGTGTCAGGGAACTGACATCGGAGCTAGAGGCGGAGGGAAGGCTCTCAAATGATGCTGGAGAAGGGCCCAGCAGGGAGAGAGGCAGCTCCGCAGATGGGGAAGCAAATCAGTGCAACACCAGGGATATAGAGGGGCTGATGGGGGAATCAGCGAGAGGGCTCCAGGGCTCTTCACCGGACACCAGAGCGGAGAGCACGGGTCCTCTGCTACCCACGCCCACCCTGCGCAGAAGACTTCCGCGCAGAGAGAGTAGGAGGAGACTGGGTGTCAAACAACTTTTATGTTGGAAAAGATTTAAGAAACGCCCACTGACGGATTCTGCTAGCGACTGAGGCAGCCACGAATTGAAGGGCTGTCCAGACAGAAAGGTTTAACAAGGCAACATAGCCAGGAGAGGTGGCAACTTACGCACGGGCAACCCCATACCCATTACACTCGGGTTAAGTACTTAATTCGTTCCGGAGGTCCGTTTTTAACCTGAAAGTGTTCTTAACCTGAAGCAGCACTTTAGCTAATGGAGCCTCTTAGCCTGAAGCGCTATTTCTGGGTTAGCGGAGTCTGTAACCTGAAGCGTCTGTAACCTGAAGCATATGTAACCTGAAGCGTATGTAACCCGAGGTACCACTGTATTAATGTATTGTAAACTGCTGTGAGATTTATTTCTTCAAAATATAAAGTGGTATAGGAATGATAATAATAATAGTAGTACAGTCGTACCTTGGATCTTGAACGCCTTGGCTCCCGAACGATCAAAACCCAGAAGTGACTGTTCTGGTTTTTGAATGATTTTTGGAAGCTGAACGTCTGATGGGACTTCCGATTGGCTGCAAGAGCCAATCAGAAGCCACGCTTTGGTTTCCGAATGTTTTGTAAGTTGAACGGACTTCCAGAATGGATTCCATTCGACTTCCAAGGTACGACTGTAGTAGTAGTAATAATAAATCCAGTATTTTTTTTAAAAAAGTCCCTAGACATTCTATCGTAGATACAGTAACCTAGGTTTAAGGAGCCATTTGGCAATTAGATTGTATGAGTTTCTAACACTGCTGCAAACAGGCAAATCATGCGGCTGTTGTTTGGCGTCAGTCATTCACAACACAGGAAGAACACACAGTTAAAAGGTTGTAGGATCTGCTTCAGCTCCCCAATATGGACGCTGGGAGCTCAAGAAGCCTTCTAAGGATGTTAAGAGGCAGCGAAGGTGACAATTCCCAGACCCCCCTTTTGCCTTCCACTAAAATTCCTGGTAGGAAACAAGTGCCCTTTGGAATTAAGGGATGGAGGCGAGGATCCCTGCCTTGTTTATTCAAGGGAGAGAGAAGCTGAGCTGTCTGACGTGCTTGGGGGGAGATAAGGAGATGGAAGGGGCAGATAAGGGAATGGGGCTACCAGGCAGACACTGTCCCCCTCCCAGAACAAGCTACCATTCCCCCTTCTCTCTCTCTTCTCACCCCACCCACATATTTGACGATTTGCATGTGCAGCAGGAAGCCGTTGGAGTAATCCTAGATTGCGCCATTGGAGTTGGCCGGGTACCCATGGGGTCATCTAGTCCAGCCCCCAGAAGTGCTAAACAATTTGGGATGGAACTTTGGGGTGCTGCTGCTCAGATGAATCAGAAGTGCTTTTGGCAGGTGGCGGCACACCTGTTGTGGCCCATTTGCATGGGAGACGAATCGGCAGGCCCAGGAGGGGTTAAGCACCCGTTGATGTGGGCTGTGGCTGAAATTTCCTGGGTGCTTCGTTTAGGAAGGTGCTTCCGTTAGGAAGGGCACTGGGTTGGGTTGCGGCAGCCCGGGTGTGCGCTTCATGTGTACCCCCAAAGGAAGCAAAGCTTTTGGAAGCCTTTGCCTGAAACAGCTGCCGTGAGGGGTACTCCTGCTTGGACTACTGCAATGCGCTTTACGTGGGGCTACCTTTGAAGGGGACCCAGAAACTACAACTAATCCAGAATGTGGCAGCTTGACTGGTGATTGGGAGCGGCCGCCAAGACCACATAACACCAGTCTTGAAAGACCTAGTACATTGGCTCCCAGTACATTTGCGAGCACAATTCAAAGTGTTGGTGTTGACCTTTAAAGCCCTAAACGGCCTCGGTCCAGTATACCTGAAGGAGCGACTCCACCTCCATCATTCTGCCTGGACACTGAGGTCCAGCTCTGAGGGCCTTCTGGCGGTTCCCTTGCTGCGAGAAGCAAAGCTACAGGGAACCAGGCAGAGGGCCTTCTCGGTAGTGGCACCCTCCCTGTGGAACGCCCTCCCACCAGATGTCAAAGAGAACAACAACTACCAGACTTTTAGAAGACATCTGAAGGCAGCCCTGTTCAGGGAAGTTTTAAATGTGTGACATTTTAATGTATTTTTAATCTTTGTTGGAAGCCGCCCAGAGTGGCTGGGGAAACCCAGCCAGTTGGGCGGTGTAGAAATAATAAATTGTTGTTGTTGCTGGGCTCAAGCGAGAGTTTGTTTCATGTTCCTTTCACTTTTTAAATTGTACACTGCCTTTCTGCATCGCTACACACAAGGCAGCAGCTGAAAAGCCGCCAAAAAGGAACCAAGAAATGCGGCAAAAGATCACACATCGGTGAGGAAGCATAGCTGGCTGCTTCAGTCTTGCGGAGTGCTGGGAACAGGGGGGAAAAAAAGTTATTCCTCTCCTTTTAAATCCCTAGAAACAATCCTGGGTCTTTTTTCCCCACTAGGAAGGGGAGGGCCTGTAGAATTGCATGCAAACAAATGTCTCTGTGAGATGGGCTGCGTGGGTGGCCGTTGCTGTCCCAGTTTACTGCATTATTTGTGGCTTCGAAGGAATTTTCTCCCAGATCGGATACTAACGCACAGAGTGGCTGGCTGGCAGACTTGCTTGCTTGGGTTACCTGGGGCCATTTGCCACAGTTTGTGGATCCTCTTGGATCCCACGTAAGTCAGCAGATGGGGGTGGAACAGGGCCGGATTTCGGTTTGATGAGGTCCTCAGCTACTGAAGGTAATGGGGCCCTTTCTATGTCCAGCTGTCCTTTGTCAACAACAAATTGCCACCGTTTTTTGTGTTGAATATATGCTATATGGTAATTTATGGACCTAATAGGTATCTCAAGCCTTAATGGGATAAAAATAAATAAATAATGTATTGCATGAAATCAGTCAGTAGGCATAAGACCCATACCCTTAGTCTACGCTGCCTGATCATCAGTCGACAAGCACTCTTTAATATTAGATAACAGGTACAACAGCTTGAGGGGATGCGGGTGGCGCTGTGGTCTAAACCACAGAGTCTAGGGCTTGCCGATCAGAAGGTTGGTGGTTCAAATCCCCGCGACGGGGTGAGCTCCCGTTGCTCGGTCCCAGCTCCTGCCCACCTAGCAGTTCGAAAGCACGTCAAAGTGCAAGTAGATAAACAGCGGGAAGGTAAACGGCGTTTCCATGCGCTGCTCTGGTTCACCAGAAGCGGCTTAGTCATGTTGGCCACATGACCCGGAAGCTGTATGCTGGCTCCCTCAGCCAGTAAAGCGAGATGAGTGCTGTAACCCCAGAGTCGTCCGCGACTGGGCTTAATGGTCAGGGTCCCTTTACCTTTACCTTTTTACAACAGCTTGACCTACATTCATCTGTGCTGTACTGTAGTCTGCAGCTACATGCTTCATGTTGCCCTGCAACCAGTCCATGCAGAATGTAGGCACCCTATATATAGAAAGGAGCGAACCAGTGATATTTTAGGGAGCAGGCTAGCAGGCAGGGCCCATGACTTACATCATAGGAGCCTACACAACACAAAATACTGTTGCTGTATGTAGGTTTTATTTCATTTGTTTCCTGGTATGTCCCACAGAGAAATTTACGGTCTGCAAATAAAAACACCCTAAAGATCCCAGGCGACAGGGAGGTTAGGCTGGCCTCAACTAGAGCCAGGGGCTTCTCGGCCGCGGCTCCAATCTGGTGGAACGCTCTGTCCCAAGAGACTAGGGCCCTGCGGGACTTGACATCTTTCCGCAGGGCCTGCAAGACAGAGCTGTTCCACCGGGCCTTTGATGAGGGCGCAGCCTGACCCCCTCCTCTGGCAATCTGCACAAAATTTTGCTTGATGGTTGCCATTAATTTGATTTTAATTTGATTTAATTAATTTTATAATGAATGTTTTAGAATGTTGGATTATTTTGATTGTTGTTAGCCGCCCTGAGCCCAGCTTCGGCTGGGGAGGGCGGGATATAAATAAAATTTATTATTATTATTATTATTATTATTATTATTATTATTATTATTATTATCTTATATTTTGGAAATGTGCATCCAGGTTTTTTTCCCCTTTAATTTTTTTTGGGGGGCCCAAGAGTGTGGGACCCTAAACTATAGCTTGTTTTGTTGTTGTTTAGTTGTTTAGTCGTGTCCGCCTCTTCATGACCCCCTAGACCAGAGCATGCCAGGCCCTCCTGTCTTCCGCTGCCTCCCGCAGTTTGGTCAAACTCAAGCTGGTAGCTTCACGAACACTGTCCCACCATCTCGTCCTCTGTCGTCCCCTTCCCCTGTGGATCTCAGCCCCATGGTGAGAACCACCCCCCTCGCTGAAAATCAGCGTTGGGAAGCAGAGGGAGATTTTCCGTGGAGATCTTGCAGTCCTTTCCTTAACGCCACCTGCCGCGTCTCTTCTCAAAAGCCACCCTCCCCTCAGGTCTGCTTTTTATCAATGAATCAGGGCCCGTGTGTGTGTGTGTGTGTGTGGTCACTTTCGCTCACCATTCGCTGTCGCTCATCATTTCTGCCTGTCATTCTCACCTCGGACCTCCTGGTTTTCTCCCCTCGTATTCGGTGCAGCCTGAATTTCTGGCTCAGTTGAAATAACTCCTTGGGATCCGCCTTCTCAGCCCGGTGCCCTCTGGGTGTTCTGAACTGCAACCAGCGTTGACTGCGGGGTGTGTGTGTGTGCCAGGAGTTGTAGCGCAGAGCGCCCGGTGGACGCAAGGTTGTGGAATGCTGCTTTGGACGATGGAGAAAATGTTGGCGCGGCAAATTAGTGCCAAAGGCTCAGAACTGTTGAGTGGACCCGAGTGATGGTATCTGGGGTTTGGGCAAGCTGGCGCATGGAAGCCACCTCCATAGCTCTCTCTTCACCTCATGTGCAGCTGTGCCATGTTCCCGGGGGTGGGGAGGTTCTGGCTTTTTTATGCCCCCCTTCTTCTTTTTTTAAACAACACAGGTTATTGCTAAATTGTAGTTCAAAGTTTAAAACTTTGCATTACAGTTCATTTCTCTTTTGCCATTTTTTAAACTGGTAAGCTGTGTTGGACACAGGCTTTTGCTCAGAAAAAATGCCCATTATTATTATTATTATTAGCATCGTTTTATTTTTTGTTTGTTACATGCTGGTTGATTTTTTTAAAAAAATCAAGCGCTGTGTAAATTTCTATGAAATTAAACAAACAAACAAGATAAGCGAAACGGCGAAAGCCGTTTTCATTCTCTCCTTACAGCAGGCAATTGAAAGCAGTGTTTGGTTTCAGGATAATTCAGGTTGTGTTTTTTTGTGTGTCCCCATTTGCGTGGGTTGTTTTTTGGGGAAATCCTTTTCTGCTTCCGGCCTTTTGATTCTCTGCACGTGTCTTTTCCTATGCGATTTTATTTGGCTTCGAGGATGTTCCCGCGAGCGTTCTCCTCCTTGCAACCCACCCTGGGATTGAATTTAAGAAAAGAGCCAGTGAAAAGGGGCACAGACCGACTTAACAATCACCCCCCTCTCTGCCCCCCATCCCGTCCAGGTTTGATTTCCACCCCCCAGGTAAGGGAGCATCTTTAACCCAGCCATCTCCAGCTCCTTCGCCCTGGCTGGAATCAGTGCAGTTGCCCCCTGGCTCTCCCCACCCCCACCCCCTTTGTTGCATCGGAGGCCTTCCAGCCCTCCAAGCTGGGTAAATATTTGATAAGGAGGGAAGTGGCTTTTCCATTTGCCTCCCCTTCCCCCTTTCTCTCCCCGACCTTTGACCCCCTGACCTCAGCACATAAATCAGCTCTCCACCCCCCCCCTTCCCTCTGGCCCACTCCTCTTTATCCAGATCTACTGTCAGGAAGTGTCTGATGGAGGCAGCCCCCCCCTTGGAATCTCGATGTGGGGCAGGGCGTGTTTGCATGTGGGTGCATTCGTAGGTCTGCATTAATTTCTTCTCCTGCAGCCTTGCACTTAGGAAGTGTCAATCGGAGAGAGAAAGAGAGAGGAGGACAGCTGATCTTCTGGTTTCATTTTGGGATATTTCTCCCCACCCCCACCCAAAAAAAGAAACCGTGGGAAGTCTTTGGAAAACGGAGCTTTGCAATGGAAAATTATAATTACGATTATGCATTTATTTATACAGTCATACCTCGGGTTACGGACGCAGGTGGCGCTGTGGGTTAAACCACAGAGCCTAGGGCTTGCCGGTCAGCAGTTTGAATCCCCGCGACGGGGTGAGCTCCCGTTGCTCTGTCCCAGCTCCTGCCAACCTAGCAGTTCAAAAGCAGGTCAAAGTGCAAGTAGATAAATAGGTACCACTCCAGCGGGAAGGTAAACGGCGTTTCCGTGCGCTGCTCTGGTTCGCCAGAAGCGGCTTAGTCATGCTGACCACATGACCTGGAAGCTGTACGCCGGCTCCCTCGGCCAGTAAAGCGAAATGAGCACCACAACCTCAGAGTCGGTCACGACTGGACCTAATGGTCAGGGGTCCCTTTACCTTTACCTCGGGTTACAGACACTTCAGGTTGCGCATTTTCAGGTTACGGACACACCGAAACCCGGAAGTACTGGAATGGCTTACGTCCGGGTTTTGTCGCATGCGCAGAAGCACTAAATCGCACTTTGTGCATGCTCAGAAGCGCCGAATCGCAACCCGTGCATGTGTAGACGCGGCGCTGCGCGCCTCCCGCACGGATCACATTTGCAACCCGAGCGTCCACTGTACCCCAAGTTTTCCCTGATGGGATTTGAAATAAAACATTTCCTCCGAAGAGCAAACAAAAATATTTCCTGGATTTGAAAGCTAAAGCGTTCAACATTCACCTATGACCCACAGTGGAGAAATGGATGGTGGCACAGAGAAAGGCAAACAGCTTAAGAGCAACACGGCTGCATGCCATGGAACATGCAATGTTAGGAATAACTGATACAGCGCTACCTTGGTTCTCCAATGCCTTGGTACTCCACAACTTGGAACCCAAACACTACAAACTAGGAAGTTAAGTGTTCTGGTTTGTGAACTTTTTTTGGAAGCCGAACGTGCTCTGTTCTGAGTGCCACACTTCCATTTTGAGTGTTACTCTGAGGTCTTGTCTGTTTTTGCTGTTTATTTTGCGTTCTTGCATCTGTGGCTCTTTTTGTGTGTTTTTGTGGGTGTGGAACCCAGTTCAGCTACTGATTGATTGATTGTGTGACTGCAGTACACTGTTTATTGCTTTCATTTTATGGATCAGTGGTCTCATTAGATTGTAAAATTCATGTTCAATTGCTTTTTAGAGGTTGTTTTTAAAGGTCTGGAACGGATTAATCCATTTTGCATTACTTCCTATGGGAACGCGCACCTTGGTTTTGGAACGCTTTGGTTTTGTAACGGACTTCCGGAACGGATTAAGTTTGAGAACCAAGGGACCACTGTAACTGGAGATATTGTGGAAAAGGCTGTGAAGCTACAATGGACAAATGTTGCGAGAGACAACTCAGGCTGATGGGATGAGGTCTTAGCGTGGAGACCCTGCAATCTCAAAAGACCAAGTGGACAAGTCTTTCCATTCGGTGGGTGGATGGCATTAAAACGAACAGCAGAGTCTGTGTGGATGCAGGAAGCAAACGAGAGAACTGCACGAGAGAACTTGGAAGAGGCGTCTATCCAAAGAGTGATTGGGAGGAGCTGTGGAAGGAAGGAAGAAAAGGAAAAGTCTTGCCCCAAGTCAGAATACAGCCCAAGCTGCGCCTGGTCCTGCGGGGTGGCAGGGTTTATAACTTTTAAATAGGACCCCTGGGGTCTGCAGTTGTGGGGGTGGGAGAAATGTATGGCTGGGTCATCTGGCCCTCCCCCTAACCTCCACCTTTGGAACAGTACTGCCCATTGGCTGGGCCCTCTAATGCTGAAGTTTGGGCAAAGAGGGGCTGCAGATAGCGCCAGGAGAAGCAAGGATGCTCTCCTTTCTGCAAGTGGATTGCGCACTTGCACCTTCGCCGCATCAAGCAGTTGGTCCCTTACCTTTCTGGCCCCGACCTGGCCACAGTGATCCATGCGACGGTCACCTCCAGGCTTGACTACTGTAATTTGCTCTATGTGGGGCAGCCCTTGAAACTGTCCCACAAACTCCAGCGGGTGCAGAATGCTGCAGTGAGGCTCCTCACGGGGTCTCTGCCATGGGAGCATATTCACCCAGTGCTTTTCCAGCTGCACTGGCTCCCGGTGGAGTATCGGGTCAGGTTTAAGGTGCTGGTTTTGCGGCTTAGGGCCCTCGTATCTATGGGACCGCCTCTCCTGGTCTGCCCCCTCAGAGGATCTTAAGGTCCATGAATAACCATAGCTTAGAGGTCCCGGACTCTAAGGAAATCAGACTATCCTCCACCAGGGCCTTTTCAGTGATGGCTCCGACCTGGTGGAATGCTCTGTCCCATGAGACCAGGGCCCTGAAGGATTTAACCTCCTTTGGTCGGGCCTGTAAGACAGAGCTATTCTGACTGGCCTTTAATTTGAACTCAGCCTGATCTTTTATTCCCCCTCCTTCCCTCCCTCCCCCTCCCCTTTTTATGAAGATTACCTGCTCTGGGTTCCTACAGCTAATTCTCCCCTGGTCTCCTCGCTGGCCCAAATAGGACTAATTTAGCCAGCTAGCCCTGGTGATCATCTAATGTTTATTGGATGGATTTCCCCCCTAAATTGATTTTTTAAATTCTGAATTTATTGCTACTCATGTTTTATACTGTATTTTATGCTGTTTTTTGTTGCATTAATTGCTTTAAATTTGTTGTTAGCCGCCCTGAGCCCGGTTTTCTGAATTGGGAAGAGCCGGGTATAAATAAAAAATTATTATTTATTATTAAAACCACACCGTCTGTTAATTAAATTAAAATAATTCTGAGAGGCGCAGCTTCTTTCTGCAAAAAGAGAGAGCTAATTTCTGCAGCCTGTCTTAAGCAAGATATGCATATTATTTGCATATATTTGTTCTGCTTCTCCAACATGCTGCACGAGGCGTTACACACCCCTTGAGGTCATTGTAAATGACAGCTTGCAAGAATAGAATCGCAGAGTTGGCAGGGACTCTGAGGTCATCCAGTCCAACGGGGCTCGAACCTGCAACCTTGGCATTTCAGCACCGTGCTCTATCCTGCTGACCTTCCATTACACGCTCCTTTTCGAGCCTTTTCAGCCACAGGAACTAGGAACTTGTTTTTATTGGGAAGAAATTTAGAATATCAGGATGCAACATGCCATGCCCCATATGAAATTCAGCGTAAAACGTGCATAAAATATTGTGGTTTCAGCCTCCAGTGGTTGTATGAGCAGTATAGCCTTTTCACTTCCACTCTTTGTCTTCTAGCCTCCCCCCCCCCCCGCTTTTTAAAACAGAGGAAGATGAACATTCTTGTTTCATAGAGTTAACCCTTCCCTCTGTAGCTTCAACCCTCTTGCAAATCTTCAACGAGGCTTGGAAAAGTTTCCCGTGGGAGACAGTCTTCCAGCCTTATTGCTGCACAGGGTGGGGGACCCCTCATTGGGCCCCCTTGGGATAGCTCAGTCGGTAGAGCATGAGTCTTTTAATCTCAGGGCTGTGGGTTCAAACTCCGCGTTGGGCAAAAGATTCCGGCATTGCAGGGTGTGGCGATCACACGGGGTCCCCGGATGTTTAACAGTCTATTGATCCCTGTGCCACCACTGTGCTCGCTTCCCTGCTGCCACCAACCAGTTAAAAGGTAAAGGGACCCCTGACCATTAGGTTCAGTCAAGGCCGACTCTGGGGTTGTGGCGCTCATCTCGCTTTACTGGCCGAGGGAGCCGGCGTTCAGCTTCTGGGTCATGTGGCCAGCATGACTAAGCCGCTTCTGGCGAACCAGAGCAGCGCACGGAAATGCCATTTACCTTCCCGCCGGAGCGGTACCTATTTATCTACTTGCACTGGTGTGCTTTCGAACTGCTAGGTTGGCAGTAGCAGGGACCGAGCAACGGGAGCTCCCCCTGTCACGGGGATTCGAACTGCTGACCCTCTGATCGGCAAGTCCTAGGCTCTGTGGTTTAACCCACAGCGCCACCCATGTCCCTTGTACAGTATAGGTAGGTATTATACAGTATAGGTATTATACAGTATAGTATATTATGTACAGTATAGGTAGGTATTATATAGAGTAATGTAGGTATGTTTTATGTTATGAAAATAAGGTAGTGTGTTGTGTATTGTGTAAACGTATATGTATGTGTTTTATATGTTAATAAAATTTAAATATTTTTTTTTTTTAATGAAAACTTTGAAAATCTGGAGGGACACGACTTGCAAAGCGACAAGAAAGATGTGTGGTTTTTTGCATGTGCAGGGCATATGTTTGGTTGCACCTCCGAACCATTGTTTTACGTCCAAATATCCTTCCCCAAACGGGTTGGAGGTGTTCAAGCGCAACGCTGCTGACCTTTCTGTTTGCGTCTTGCGCAAGGACCGGCTAGTTTGCCCAGATTTGGGGCTTGATAACTGGCCAAACAAGAACTGGATTACCTCAGCAGGTACCTATTATGTGTGAAGCATGCAAGGGGAGGGGGCATTCCCAGCCTCCAACCTTGCTGCTCAACCAGCCCCCACCCCCTTCACTGCTTTTGGCCTGTGGCTATTTGTGGATGAAAGCTTATAATTACAGAGCAAGGAGTTCGGAGAATGGACTGGACTGGCAGGCGGGCCCTGGATTGCATTTGATTTCAGGAATGGAGGGTGGTTTGTGTGCAAAACTCCAAATCTCCTCGTACGCTGGAAAGGACCAGCTCTCTGATTCACCCGGTGTGGTATGCGTGTCAGAAACTTGTGTTTTATTTCTTGCTGCATCAATTGTTAAGTTGTGGGTGAACATATCAGACAACACAGCGATTCTTCAGACAGCTCTTGTTTATTCACAGGCCAGAACAGAACTGGGCTGAAGGGTTCAGCCAACCTGCCTACCGTATTTTTCGCTCTATAGGACGCACCCGACCATAGGACGCACCTTGTTTTAGAGGGGGAGGACAAGAAAAAAAAAATTCTCCCCCTCTCTGCTCAGCGCCCCTTCAGTGAAGCGGCAGGAGAAACGGAGCCCCTTCCATTTCTCCTCCTGCTTGGCTGAAGGGGCGCTGCGCAGCTCTCCCTCTCTGCTGAAGCCAGGAGAGTCTTGCTCTCCCGGCTTCAGCAAAAGGAACCTGAAGCCTTCGGAGCACAGCGCGAGTTCCCGCTGCGCTCCGAAGGCTTCAGGCGGCTATACCTGAAGCCTGGAGAGCGAGGGGGGTCAGTGCGCACCGACGCCTCTCACTCTCCAGGCTTCAGCGAAAGCAACGCGAAGCCTTTGGAGCACGGAGGGAGCGCTCCCTCTGCGGTTCGGAGGCTTTGCATTGCTATCGCTGAAGCCAAGGAGCCTGCATTCGCTCCATAGGACGCACAAACATTTCCCCTTAATTTTTGGAGGGGGAAAAGTGTGTCCTATAGAGCGAAAAATACGGCATATAAAGCTCAACTACAAAGCAACAGCAACAACTTTCTCTAACTATCCAATCACTGAACGTCGCTTTCAATTCCTTATTTGCATATGCGGACCTGAGTGAAAACTATCTACTGTATCCCCCTGCTGGCCCAGGGTGAGAACTAGTATTCCACCTTTTATAGCCTCCAATGAGCTCTAGGTGGCATACATTGTTCTCCTCATTTTATCCTCACAACAACCCTGTGAGGTAAGTTGGACCGAGAGGGAGTCGGGGCCCCAAATTCACCCAGTGAGCTTTATGGACAAGTGTGGATTTGAACGCTGGTTCTCCAAGGTCCTAAATTCGACACTTGAGTAGCCTCAGAGTGTGTCTACTCAAAAGACAATTCAGTATGACCGCACTTCCAAGTAAGTGTGTGAGGGATTGCAACCGTCAGCATTTGAAGTTCTGCATTTGTAGGAACGTGTTTTCTTTACTTGAATTGTTTTTATTTCAGTTTATATAAGTGATTGCCCATTTCCAGTGCCTATGTGGAGAAGAGGTGGGTCTTCCCTTGCTCTGCTCTTTGAGAGATGGAGGCCGGCACAGCCTCCCTCAACATATGGGTGCCCTCGATAAGTTTTGGACTCCAATTCCCATCACAACAATTATGTCTGCTGGGAGTTGTAGTTCGCAGCTTCTGGAGGCAGCAGTGCTTTCGAATACCAATTCCTGGTGTTCTTGTGCTGTGAGATCCAGCAAACTCTTATTTGGGCTTGGGGAAGGCTGGGCTAGTAATCTGCCCCAAGCAGAAAGGTCCTTGAGATGTTGTTGTGCTGTTCAGCTTCAGCCACACCCATCCATTAAAAACTGAGATATCCGTAGCTGCAATCCATGTGCATAGCAGCTCTAGCAACTCATTCACCTGCTGCAAGGTCTCTCTCTCCTGAACCCCAGAATATGATTTTTTAAAATAGAAATCATCATTTTATTATTTGTCCCCTTCCCATTTGCCTTGGTTGCCCCAGCCAATCTGAGTGTCTTCTAACAATATAAAATAGCACAACAAAACATGAGGCATTAAAAGCTTCCCCATGCACAGCTGCCTTCAGATGTCTACAGAATATCGTATAATTATTTATCCCCCTAACTTCTGATGGGAGGGCGTTCCACAGGGAGGGTGCCACTACCGAGAAGGCCCTCTGCCTGGTTCTCTGTAGCTTCACTTTTCGCAGTGAGGGAACTGCCAGAAGGCCCTCGGAGCTGGATTTTAGTGTCCAGGCTGGGCGATGAGGGTGGAGACGCTCCTTCAGATATATGGGGCCATTTAGGGTTTTAAAGATCAGTAACAACACTTTGAATTGTGCTCGGAAACATACTGAGAGCCAATGCAAGTCTTTCAAAACCGGTGTTATGTGGTCCCAGTCACCAGCCTAGCTGCCACATTCTGGATTAGTTGCTGTTTCCGAATCATCTTCAAAGGTAGCCCCACATAGAGAGCATTGCAGTAGTGTAGTGTTTCCTTGCTGCGCTGCATCTGATTCCCTCACTCTTTCCTTTTCTACCCTGATTGGTGTCAGAAACCCAGAGATATAAGCTTAGGTGACAAATGGCTCCTTAAACCAGGGCTGCAGCTGCCAAAACGGAAAGCCTAGTTGGCATTTGGGGGCCAGGCGGCTCAAAAGTTGCCTTCTTTTCAGGTTCCTGAAATCCATTCTGATTGTGCAGGTGAAATAGAATGGGTAGAGTTCTACAGGGTGTGTAGCTAAATAGTCCTTCTATAGGATGTGTGTGAAAGTAGTCACTATCCGAGGTTCCCTATGCATGCATCTCCCGATTGTGGAGACGTCGGGCACCATCCTGGTGCCCAGCCACCAAAGGTAAAGGGACCTCTGACCATTAGGTCCAGTTGTGGCCGACTCTGGGGTTGCGGCACTCATCTTGCTCTATTGGTTGAGGGAGCCGGCGTACAGCTTCCAGGTCATGTGGCTAGCATGACTAAGCCGCTTCTGGCGAACCAGAGCAGTGTACGTAAACACCATTTACCTTCCCGCCGGAGTGGTACTTATTTATCTACTTGCACTTTGATGTCCTTTTGAACTACTAGGTTGGCAGGAGCAGGGACCGAGCAACGGGAGCTCACCCCGTCGTGGGGATTCGAACCACCGACCTTCTGATCGGCAAGTCCTAGGCTCTGTGGTTTAACCCATGGTGCCACCCACGTCCCCCAGGTTGCACGTGGCCCACAGCCAGGTGCAAAACGCGCCTGGTGAATATTGAACACTGACCCTTATCCACCCTCTGCTGGCTCAACAAAGCTCAACAAAGCCAATGCAATTCTGGACCTCATCAATAGGAGTATAGCATCTAGATCAAGGGAAGTAATAGTGCCACTGTATTCTGCTCTGGTCAGACCTCACCTGGAGTACTGTGTCCAGTTCTGGGCACCACAATTCAAGAAGGACACTGACAAACTGGAACGTGTCCAGAGGAGGGCAACCAAAATGGTCAAAGGCCTGGAAACGATGCCTTGTGAGGAACGGCTAAGGGAGCTGGGCATGTTTAGCCTGGAGAAGAGGAGGTTAAGGGGTGATATGATAGCCATGTTCAAATATATAAAAGGAGGTCGCATAGAGGAGGGAGAAAGGTTGTTTTCTGCTGCTCCAGAGAAGCGGACACGGAGCAATGGATCCAAACTACAAGAAAGAAGATTCCACCTAAACATTAGGAAGAACTTCCTGACAGTAAGAGCTGTTCGACAGTGGAATTTGCTGCCAAGGAGTGTGGTGGAGTCTCCTACTTTGGAGGTCTTTAAGCAGAGGCTTGACAACCATATGTCAGGAGTGCTCTGATGGTGTTTCCTGCTTGGCAGGGGGTTGGACTCGATGGCCCTTGGGGTCTCTTCCAACTCTAGGATTCTATGAACAATGCCCCCCCCAACCCCCCAATATGCAAGCATGCATCTTCAGGCTTCCTTGCCCCTTTCACCCAGCCTTGTAAGATCTGATGGGAGTTGGAAACCCAGACAGAGAGGCAGTGGTGAGGCCCTTCTTTTCCTTTGCCCCACCTCTCACCTTTAAACCAGGTGCGCTGACCCATCTCCTCAGCTCTTAATGAAAGACTGGGGGCTGCATTCCAGGGCTGGGCAGCTGCGCCCTCCAGGTGGAAGAAGTCCCCCTGCAGGAAGCATTCCCTGCCTCACACCCCTGCCCCAAATTTCTTTAGACCCTCCCTGTTTGGGGGGCTTGCTGCAGCTAGAGGCAGAGGTGGGGTGCTGGGACCATCCCATGGCATCCTCGAAGGGCGTTTGGGCCAGGTCAGTGGGGCAGCCATGTAATTTCAGGCCCTCGGTTTAATGCTCCGGCCTGGGGCATCCACCTCAGTTGTGAAGCACACAATTAACACAATTTGCTGTTCCGCCCTGCCATTCCATGCTTCACAAGGACTCCTTGGCTCCTGAAATTTTACAGCAAGAAAAATGGGGGGGGGGGGAGAGGAGGAGCAAGGTGTGTCTGCTGATTTAAAAAGAGCCTGTGCAGGCCTTGAGGGGCTGGGAACTGGGGGCAGTGTAATAATAATAATAATAATAATAATAATAATAATAATAATAATTTATTATTTGTACCCCGCCCATCTGGCTGGGTTTCCCCAGCCACTCTGGGCGGCTTCCACAGAAACCAAAAAACACTAAAATATCATACATTAAAAGCTTCCCTGAATAGGGCCGCCTTAAGATGTCTTCTGAATGTCAGGTAGTTGTCCATCACCTTGACATCCAATGGGAGGGCATTCCACAGGGCGGGCGCCACCACCGAAAAGGCCCTCTGCCTGGTTCCCTGTAGCTTCGCTTCTCGTAATGAGGGAACCGCCAGGAGGCCCTCGGCGCTGGACCTCAGTGTCCGGGCAGAACGATGGGGGTGGAGACGCTCCTTCAGGTATATATACAGTGGTTCCGCTCCTTCCTCCTGCGCCGTGTTCAGAAAGGCCCTCACTTGTGGGGTGCCTCAGGGTTCTGTCCTCTCCCCCATGCTTTTCAACATCTACATGCAGCCACTGGGAGAGATCATCAGGGGATTTGGGCTGGGTGTTCATCAGTATGCAGATGATACCCAGTTCTCTCTCTCTTTCAAATCAGGACCAGTGAAGGCGGTGAAGGTCCTGTGTGAGTGTCTGGAGGCAGTTGGAGGATGGATGACAGGTTGCAGGTTGAGGTTGAATCCTGACAAGACAGAAGTACTGTTTTTGGGGGGACAGGGCGGGCAGGTGTGGAGGACTCCGTGGTCCTGAATGGGGCAACTGTGCTGCTGAAGGACCATTCTGGACTCACAGTTGTCCATGGAGGCGCAGGTCAATTCTGTGTCCAGGGCAGCTGTCTACCAGCTCCATCTGGTACGCAGGCTGAGACCCTACCTGCCCACGGACTGTCTCACCAGAGTGATGCATGCTCTCTATATTTGAACATGGCTATCATATCACCCCTTAACCTCCTCTTCTCCAGGCTAAACATGCCCAGCTCCCTTAGCCGTTCCTCATAAGGCATCGTTTCCAGGCCTTTGACCATTTTGGTTGCCCTCCTCTGGACACGTTCCAGTTTGTCAGTGTCCTTCTTGAACTGTGGTGCCCAGAACTGGACACAGTACTCCAGGTGAGGTCTGACCAGAGCAGAATACAGTGGCACTATTACTTCCCTTGATCTAGATGCTATACTCCTATTGATGCAGCCCAGAATTGCATTGGCTTTTTTAGCTGCCGTGTCTAGTTATCTCCCACTTGGACTACTGCCATGCGCTCTACGTGGGGCTACCTTTGAAGGTGACCCAGAAACTACAACTAATCCAGAATGCGGCAGCTAGACTGGTGACTGGGAGCAGCAGCCGAGACCACATAACACTGGTCTTGAAAGACCTACACTGGCTCCCAGTACATTTCCGAGCACAATTCAAAGTGTTGGTGCTGACCTTTAAAGCCCTAAACGGCCTCGCTCCTGTATACCTGAAGGAGCGTCTCCACCCCCATCATTCTGCAGGGACACTGAGGTCCACTTCCCGGGGTCTTCTGGCAGTTCCTTCACTGCGAGAAGCAAATTACAGAGAACCAGGCAGAGGGCCTTCTCGGTGGTGGCACCCGCCCTGTGGAACGCCCTCCCGCCAGGTGTCAAAGGGAACAACAACTACCAGACTTTTAGAAGACATCTGAAGGCAGCCCTGTTTAGGGAAGCTTTTAATGTTTAATAGACTATTGTATTTTAATAATTTGTTGGAAGCTGCCCAGAGTGGGTGGGGAAGCCCAGCCAGATGGGCGGGGTATAAATAATAATTATTATTGTTGATTTTTGTAGCCAGATACAAGCAATATGCAACACAGAGCTGAGGCCCAAAAACATAGCAGATGATTGTGATGAAAGGAAAGGGTCTTGTCACTGCGTTCTTGTTGAAATCTGCCTGCCGCTTTGCATTTTAAATTCACATTTTAAAACAGAGCGTCGTCATGACTTGATCCACCCAGCTCCATATTGTCAGCTCTGACTGGCAGCTGCTGTCCAGGAAAGGGGGATCTTCCCAGCCCTTACCTGGAGATGCCTTTGGGGACAGAACCTGGAACAAAAACTCTTGCCCCAAGCTGTGGTGCTCGATTCGTGGCAGAATCCAACATACCAGATTTTCCAAATCGATTTCGTTTTCGGATTGATGTGGTGACGACGACTAATTTTCTGTATTTCACAAGAGTTACACAGCACTTGATTGTGAAAAAGCGCCTCAGAGCAGTTTACAAAGAGGATGAAACAATTGGATGACCAGTAAAAACATTTGAAAGATAAAAACGGATTAGAAACCACAGGAGCATTCCACATTTCTGGGCAGGCTCCTCTAACGACAGGGGACACGCGGGTGGCGCTGTGGGTAAAACCTCAGCGCCTAGGACTTGCCGATCATCAGGTCGGCGGTTCGAATCCCCGCGGCGGGGTGCGCTCCCATCGTTCGGTCCCAGCACCTGCCAACCTAGCAGTTCGAAAGCACCCCTAAATGCAAGTAGATAAATAGGGAACGCTTACCAGTGGGAAGGTAAACGGCGTTTCCGTGTGCTGCGCTGGCTCGCCAGATGCAGCTTTGTCACGCTGGCCACGTGACCCGGAAGTGTCTGTGGACAGCGCTGGCTCCCGGCCTCTAGAGTGAGATGAGCGCACAACCCTAGAGTCTGTCAAGACTGGCCCATATGGGCAGGGGTACCTTTACTTTACCTCCTCTAACAACATTTTTAGCAGGTGCAGATGACACAACCTTGATGGCAGAAAGTGAGGACCAATAAAGAACCTTTTAATGAGGGTGAAAGAGGAGAGCGCAAAATATGGTCTGAAGCTCAACATCAAAAAAACGAAGATCATGGCCACTGGTCCCATCACCTCCTGGCAAATAGAAGGGGAAGAAATGGAGGCAGTGAGAGATTTTACTTTCTTGGGCTCCATGATCACTGCAGATGGTGACAGCAGTCACAAAATTAAAAGACGCCTGCTTCTTGGGAGAAAAGCAAAGACAAACCTAGACAGCATCTTAAAAAGCAGAGACATCACCTTGCCAACAAAGGTCCGTATAATTAAAGCTATGGTTTTCCCAGTAGTGATGTATGGAAGTGAGAGCTGGACCATAAAGAAGGCTGATCGCCAAAGAATGGATGCTTTTGAATTCTGGTGCTGGAGGAGACTCTTAAGAGTCCCATGGATTGTAAGAAGATCAAACCTCTCCATTCTTAAGGAAATCAGCCCTGAGTGCTCACTGGAAGGACAGATCCTGAAGCTGAGGCTCCAAGACTTTGGCCACCTCATGAGAAGAGAAGACTCCCTGGAAAAGACCCTGATGTTGGGAAAGATGGAGGGCACAAGGAGAAGGGGACGGCAGAGGATGAGATGGTTGGATAGTGTTCGTGAAGCTACCAGCATGAGTTTGACCAAACTGCGAGAGGCAGTGGAAGACAGGAGTGCCTGGTGTGCTCTGGTCCAGGGGGTCACGAAGAGTCGGACACGACTAAACGACTAAACAACAACAAAAGGAGAGCAGTGAAGGCGCCTGCCTGATCTCAAGTGGCAGGGAGTTCCAGAGCCTTGAGTTCTTGCAAATGCAAAACGGTTGTCATGCATTGCCCATAACGTCCTTCCCTTCCTCCTTCTTTTATCTTCACAACAGCAGCCTTGTGAGTTAGGTTGGGCTGAGGGACTGTGGCCCAGGGTCAGCCAACGGGCTTCCTGTGGCTGATGCAGGACTCAAACCCTGGTCTCCCAGTTCCTAGCCGAGCAATCTAACCACTAGCCACATTTGTGACCCAATTCGCAGGCTCCGTGTGAGTTGGAGAAGCAGCAGCGCAGGAACGTTTGGGGAAATAGAATCAACCCACCACCTTCCTATTTTTATGTACGAAGCCTCCGAAAACATACTCACCTTTCTTGGCACCTGCCCCTTCATCGGTGGGTCAGCGTGGATGTCTCTCTCCCCTCCAAGCCACAATAAATCCCTTGGTGTCCTTTGGGAGAGGGGCAGGGAAGGAAGTGTAAAAAACAACCAAAAGAGTGTGAAAAACAGCAACTTTTTTGGGGTGGGGGGTGGGGGGACGGGACTCCATGGTCCTGAAAGCTTTCTCCTCTTGGAGAAGACTCTGATATTATTATTATTTTAAATAATTTTTATTAAGTACAAATTAGAAAACATACATATTTACAACCAAAGAAAATGCAAAGGAAAAAGAAAATGCATATAACCAAGAAAAAAAAATAGAGAATACTTTGCCTCTTTTCATATTTACAGTTATTTATACCTCTATAAAATGCTATTTACAACAAAGGATTGAAATGAAAGATAAGATATCAGAAAAAGGAAAAAAAGAACAAAGAAAAAATAAAAAAGTAAAAGAAAAGGATCATAGGTGAAAATTTTTAAAAGTAGATAAGTATTCACTATACATAGCCGTTTCCCATCTATATTTATATTCAATTGTATAATTTCATCTTGTCCTTATCTACCTTAAAAGGTGTTGTTTTTTAAAAGACTTCCACTGTTTGCCTCACACGTTTTTAATAATCCGTTCGTCAGAACCTCTGTTCTTCATATTTTCCCTCTGGATTTCCTTAATGTCTCAATTTGTATTTTTTATATTACGCACAAGATTATTCTAAACACAACCAGATTTTTATAGTCGAGCCCTGGTTTTGTAAATAATCATTTAAGAACTCCCATTGCTCCTTAACCATGGTTTTGGATTTTCTCCTTATTATATCCATTTGTTTTGCTAGTTCCAGGTACTCGCCAAGTTTCCCCAACCATTCTCTTTTAGTTGGGATACTGTCTTCTTTCCAATAGCTAGCAATCAAAATTCTTGCCGCTGTTGCCGCGTATAGAAATAAGACTCTGATATTATTGCGACTTCGGAAAGCTTTTACAGAGTTACGATTAAATACAATCTGCATGTAGAGATGGGCGACACAGAGGCATTAGGGGATGTCCTGAAGTAGAGGACCTTATGCATTATATCTGGCGCTGCCTCTTATATCATGAAGCAAGAGAACGATTTTTAGCACCTATAAGGACAAGGTCCCCTGGCCAGAACCCCTCTGATGTGATTTTATATCTCCTCGCAGACACAGATAAGTATGTGACCTGGCGTGTAGCATTCCTTGCAACTGCCGCTAGGAAAATTAGAGCAAATTATATAGCCAAGGTAGCCCCCAACTGTAAAGGAGATGGATTTATTTGACCCTATCTACATCAAGCTATATTCTATCGTTATCACCAAACTGCACACTGTATTAATTAACATTATTTTTTAATGTATTAGTGGCCACATGATAATTTTAGCTTATAAATTTTATTGTTTAATGTCTTAATTTGTATATTAAGGTACTTTTATAGCTCTGTTTAGAGTAGGTAATGTCTTGATAATATAAATGTTTGAAGTCTTTTGTATCAATCCAGTATATTTTCTTTTCTTTTAATTGTTGAATGATTCTGTGTACATTGCTGCAGCCTTTGGCTATGTGCAATAAAACTGACTGACTGACTGATATTATTGATTGATTGATTGATTGATTGATTATTACCGTATTTTTCCGTGTATAAGACTAGGCTTTTTTAACCAAAAAAATGGTTTAAAATTGGGGCTCGCCTTATACACAGGTAGTGCTGAGGGGTGTTTTCTTAATTTGGAGTCCCCCCAAAATAGGGGGCGTCTTATACATGGGGGCGTCTTATGCACGAGAAAATACAGTAATATGCCGTCTGTTTTCCAGACTAAAGGTGCCTTAGCACGCAGATTAAAACAACACAGATAAGATGCAAGAAGCTAGAAACGCAAACAAGATGGTTGTTGAAAAGTAACAAATAGAATTTTAAAAAAGAACCTTTTAATAGACAGATAAGAAAAGCAGTTTCTCTGCCATCGATTCCAAACCATGTTATGGCACCTGGAGCTCTGTGGAGGAAAGGTGGATATTAATGTAATGAATAAACAAGTCGTTCTGAAAGGTGCATCAGTTGACCTAAAGGCTCCTTCATGTTCAAAAGAAATTACCAGGCCAGACCAGAAGGCAAGAACCCTTCTACCTGATGGACAAGTTTCTTGTTTTGTTCTAAATGTACTGGAAATTTTTCTTCAATCTTGTGTTCCCCCGCTCCCCAGGCGCAGTCTGAATGTTTTAATGTCTTTTTAACCTTCTGTTGGAAGCCGCCCAGAGTGGCTGGGGAAACCCAGCCAGATGGGCGGGGTAGAAATAATTTATTATTATTATTATTATTATTATTATTATTATTATTATTATTATTATTATTGGTGTGCAGTCCAGGTGCAGGTTCAGCCACTCGCTGTTTGTGAGAACTGGGCCATAAACTTCCCCGCAACGATATTCTGCCCAGGGAATTGCATTCTACCCATTTCATGGATGGTAAAACTGAGAGACAGAGAGAATGAATTCGGGAAACTAGCCCTGTGCAAGGGGATGGATGGCCTGGGCTTGTGAGAGAGCCTTCCCCCCATTTCACCCCTCCCCCAGAAAGCCAGGGACCTCAGCTGAGCCCCCCTTTCATCCTCCCCCAAGCAGGAAATTGGGGGAAGGTGATGTGGGAATGGAAAGGTTTGATGGAAGCAGGAGCTGTCTTGCTCTGCCCTCACAGCTGCCCTTCATTAATAATAATAATAATAATAATAATTTATTTGTACTCCGTCATTCTGGCTGTTGTTTTCCCAGCCACTCTGGGTGGCTGCCAACAAAGACCAGAAATACACTAAAATGTCGTACATTAAAAGCTTCCCTAAACAGAGCTGCCTTCAGATGTCTTCTGAATGTCGAGTAGTTGTTTTTCTCTTTGACATCTGGTGGGAGGGAGTTCCACAGGGCGGGTGCCACCACCAAGAAGGCTCTCTGTCTGGTTCCCTGTAATTTGGCTTCTCGCAGCGAGGGAAACGCCAGAAGGCCCTCGGAGCTGGACCTCAGTGTCCGGGTGAACAATGGGGGTGGAGACGCTCCTTCAGGTCTACTGGACCGAGGCCATTTTGGGCTTTCAAGGTCAACACCAACACTTTGAATTAATTGAATGCCTTGCAAGAACTAAGCTGGGGTGTGTGGATTCCTGACTATCTCCCCCCACCCAATACAGTACAGTGGACGCTCGGGTTGCAAATGTGATCCGTGTGGGATGCACGTTCGCAACCCGCAGCGGTGCGTGTGCGCACGCGTGTGTTGCAATTCGGCACTTTGGCGCATGCACAAAGCACAATTTAGCACTTCTCGGCGTGCGTGACCGCCAAAACCAGGAAGTAACCTGTTCAGGTACTTCTGGGTTTCAGCAGGTGCGTAACCCGAAAAAACGCAACCTGAAGCAGCTGTAACCCGAGGTATGACTGTACAGTGGTACCTCGGGTTAAGTACTTAATTCGTTCCGGAGGTCCGTACTTAACCTGAAACTGTTCTTAACCTGAAGCACCACTTTAGCTAAGGGGGGGCCTCCTGCTGCCGCTGCGCTGCCAGAGCACGATTTCTGTTCTTATCCTGGAGCAAAGTTCTTAACCTGAAGCACTATTTCTGGGTTAGCGGAGTCTGTAACCTGAAGCGTATGTAACCCAAGGTACCACTATATCTGCTTTAATTATGAAAGGCCTGGTTTTTCTGCTGATAATAAGGAGGGTGTGTGTGTGTGTCTTGACTGTTGTCCAGATGGGGGATTGGGGTGGGTAAGGGTTTTTTTTGGGGGGGAGGAGCAGTTAATATAAAAGCAGTGGTGGCTTAGAGGATCCACACCTCTAATTCTGGCCATTGAATTTCCTCTCCAGCCAATGTGGATGCAATGGATCGGCTGCCAGAGACCCTCTCTTTCCAACTCCTTGGGGCTTAATTTCAGTCGCAACCCCTTTGCCCTAGGACAGTGTTGGCCAAACTTGGTCCTCCAGCTGTTTTGGGACTACAGTTCCCATCATCCCTGACTACTGGTCCTGTTAGCTAGGAATGATGGGAGCTGTAGTCCAAAAACATCTGGAGGGCCAAGTTTGGCCAACACTGCCCTAGAATATGCAGGGCGGTTGACAGCAGATGCCTCTGAACATGCGCAAAGTGCCTTTCCCGGTACGACCCTTAGAGGGGCAAAAAAATGGGGTTCAACAGCCATGCAAAAGTACCGGAGGAGGACAACAGGGATGGCACGATTATGCTACTAATAATTGCTTCCCGGAGATGTGGTGGAGAAATAGGAACAACAATACATATGTGGTGGAGGTTTGAGGAAATTAAGAAATTTTGGATAGTAGCACATGAAGAACTAAAGAAATGTTGAAAATATCAATAACAAAGAAACCAGAGACATATCTCCTTGGATTGATAGATGAAGAGATATTTTTCTATATGCAAGTACAGCTGCTAGAATAGTGATTGCTGCCAGGTGGAAGTCACAAACTATACCCACAAAGGAGGAATGGATTTGTAAACTAAATGAATATTTAATTTTGGCAAAATTAACTGCTGTAATAAGAAACCAGTCGAATAAAAAATTGAAAAAGGAGTGGAAATGTTTTGATGAATATATGGCAAAATATTGCTCAAAAAAAGATACGCTAATATGTCTAGATTAAAATGTGAAGTACTGGATGGAAGAAAAATTAGTAAGGAAAGATAATAAGACTAGATAGATGATTTGAAAAGATTGTAGAATGCAAAGATTATTGTAAATTGTATAATGTGGAGGAAATCGAGTGGGGCGGAGGGAAGTGGGAGGAAGGAGAAAATAATAATACGATGGATAGAGGAAATATAAATGTAAATGTATGAGGGGATGGGGAGGAAATTGTGTTGGCTTTGGTACATCTGCATTGTAATGTAATAGGTGAAAACCAATAATAATAATAATAATAATAATAATAATAATAATAATAATAATAATAATGAAATAATAATTGCTTCCCGGTGCTTTTTGAACCACAGTCTTCTTCCTTGATGGAGAAATTGCTTCTCAAATAATAAGTATAGAAATTGGATTGACTGGAGTAGCTTCTGTCTGACTCTGAAGAAGAGTCTTGGCACCTCTTAATCATCACTCTCCCCACTCTTTTTTGGGACGGAGGATGCTATTATTTGGGATTGCCCACAGATTTAAATCACGATTTAAATCACTAGTCAGTAAGACTTGATTTAAACCATTATTATTTCTTAACAGACAAACTCATTCTTGCTGGTATAATCTTAATATTTACAACCAGATGAAGGTTTCGTCTTTGGAATAATAAAATTTCAGAGTAGTTTTTACAGTTATATCAAACATTACTGATTTTTTTTGTACTATTAGAAGTACATAGACCGATAATTATGAAATTATTGTGAGGTTTAATAACTGCTTATATTCAGACAACTTTTCTGCTATACAGTCATACCTCAGGTTACAGACGTTTCGGATTGTGCGATTTCGGGTTGTGCACTGCGCCAAACCCAGAAGTACTGCAATGGGTTACTTCCTGGTTTCGGCGCTTGAGCATGGGCCGAATCGCAACCTGCGCGTGTGCAGATGCGGCGCTGCGGGTTGCGAACGTTGTGGGTTGCGAATGCGCTTCCCGCACGGAACACATTCGCAACCCAACCGTCCGCTGTACTTTATTGGAAGGAGAAAAATAACAATTTTCTTAATAACAATTTAAACAATTTGTTTAACTAAAACAGTAACATTATAGCATATGTATCCATATTTGTTAACCGATGTGGTTAAACAATTAAAAACAAAACCTTAGACTGAGTTTTAGCACTCATGAAAAACTTAAACAAATCCTTATTTTCTGATGGCATATAATGCAACTTAAATAGAAAACTATCTTTAAATTTTTTTTCCCTTCCAATAGCATTTTATTTGAAAAATCCAATTAAAAAAAACTGATTTAAATTTTTAAAAATCCGATTTATTTATTTTTAATCATTGATTTTTATCCAGCCTGGTCCACCTCCCTTTCAAGTCCCTTTGGGCTCCTGTGGGACTCCCAAATTGTTCTCAATCTACTAGTCCTCTTGAAAAAGTCATCTGTGTTGGTGGCAGTCACTACATATATATATATATATATATATATATATATATATATATATATATATATATGCTTTCGTAGATTTTCACGGGTACAGGAATGCAGGTTTTGGTGTCTTCGGGTGTCTTCCCGTGTAAGAGTCGGGGTGTCTGTGCGACGTTTCGACGAGGTCTCACTCGTCATCTTCAGGCTGGTGCTTTCGGCTTCTTGTTACTGGAACAGAGCAGAGTCTGGTGTTTGAGTTCCTATAAATACTGTTGAGGGGTGTGGTGTATAGCCTCCAACGTTCTGGGCAAAGAGGAAGTTCCTAGATTAGTGTGCCTTTTCTTCTTTTGTTCCTTAATTACTTGAGCACCAGCCTGAAGATGACGAGTGAGACCTCGTCGAAACGTCGCACAGACACCCCGACTCTTACACGGGAAGACACCCGAAGACACCAAAACCTGCATATATATATATATATATATATATATATGTTTTTTAACATATAATTTTCAACAATTATACAACATACTTTTATATCTTATACAATTTTTTTCACTTCCGTCAATCACACCTGAAAATTTTCCAAGCTTTTCCACTTAGTTTACATTTCTTACTTTCACTATTACTTTTAAATATCATTGTAGGACCTGTTCCATATCTGCTATTTAATATCTCTCTTCTTTATCTTCTTTGCAATATTTCATATATTCCTCCTTACAAAACTTCTTGTAGTTCTACTAGCATAATTTGTTGGGTGGCAGTCACTAGATTTATGTAGATCCCATCTCACCCCACCACAAAAAAGTCTGTCGCTTCTATGGTGCGCACTTAGTGTGTCCCGGATGTCTGCCTGCCCTGTAATCCATTTTTTTGCTTAGGGCCAAACTTGATTTTATGGCATGGAATGCAGAAAACATTTAAACTTTTCAAAAAACCAAATAGCAGCTGAGAGAGACAGTTAAGTGACCAGCTTTGTGGAAAGGGCAGAGGAAGAATGAAGACCTTCTTTCCTTCTCCATGTCACTGTCTTGTTAAAAATAGCTCCTTCCACCATAAAACTGCTTTTTGCCACAGGAGAGACATTTCTGTTGATACCATTAGAAGACTCTCCTGGGAGAAAAACCGGCTTTTCGGAAAGGTGATTTTAGAAAATCTTTATTTAATCTTTGCACCCTGCTTTCCCAACAACAACCGTTCAGCTCAAAGTGGCTCAGAATACAACAACAGTAGCGTTAAAAACGAACAAACGTGACAACTACTAATTGTAATGACTAACGACAGGTGGATAGTTCAGTTAGTTAGAGCATGGTGCTGATAAGTCCCAAGGTTGTGGGTTTGATTCCCCGTATGCGACGGCATTGCAGGGGGTTGGACTAGATCATCAGGGTCCTTTACAACTTTACAATTCTACGATTCCTTTTTTTAAAAAGAAAATCTTTATTAATTTTCACATAGACAAATATACAAGAGTTACATAACATATAAAACAGAAAACAATACAAATGAATAGAAACAATGAAATAAGAAAAGATAAAGAAACAAACATAAACAAATACAATATATTACACTTGCATGACAGATTAAAATATATAACTTCCAATAATTCTCATTATACTACTTACGGTATATTATCTGTATTCCTTGCACAGATTCATATTATTTTGTTGTGTGTGTGTGTGTGTGTGTGTGTGTGTGTGTATTCCACTATTACATTTTATGTAATCCATGGTTACCAGTATCACTCTATTTCTGCAAGTATCTTTTTGTTCGTACAGTACATTTTAAGGTATTCTTTAAATATTTTCCATTCCCTATATACCTTCCGGTTTGACACTCCTCCTCTAATTTTTCCAGTCAATTTTGCTAGCTGCAGGTATTCTATCATAAGAATTTTCCACTCTGTAATCGTTGGTTAAGATTTCCTTCTTCCAATTTCTTGCCGCTATTATTCTGGCTGCCGTAATTGCGTACATAAACAATGGTCTGATATATATATTTATTTCCATTGGTAATATAACTATAATGATATATAAAAATGTAGTATTAATTAAATTCATCAAGTAACTAATACAATTCAGTGCAAACTCTTTTGGGTTTACTTTGTATGGTGTGGTTCTGATCCTGATTGGACCGTTCTGGCTACATTCATGCAGACCTGTTTTCGGTATATTTGGTTTGCATACCTGGGATGAAGTCCCATTGAATTTAGGGGGGCTGAGTGCTTAGGAAGAGATTGTGCTTTGGGTTTGGCAATTGACCTGCTAATCCTATCTGCTCTGATGAAAAGGCACAGGCTGCCTTTAACTGGGGTTTGGATTGAAGAACATCGAATCTAATGGGCCTATTCTCTCCTTAAATTCCATTTCGGTATGGTAGACAGGGGCAGATTTCAACTTGGGACATTGAACTCTGCAAAGAAAGTCCTGCTTGGAAAGAAGAATGCGTTTTGAAGTTGACTGTTTCCAAATCATGACTGGGCATGCTTCTAGACCACATCGAGGAAGCACGGCTTCATTGCTGCGGGTCCGTTTTCATGGAGGAAAGTTGATGAAAGTTGTGCAGGAAATCACTGGAGTGTGTGTGTGTGTGTGTGTGTGTGTGTACTTAAAGGTAAAGGGACCCCTGACCATTAGGTCCAGTCATGACTGACTCTGGGGTTGTGGCGCTCATCTCGCTTTACTGGCCAAGAGAGCCGGCATACAGCTTCCGGGTCATGCGGCCAGCATGACTAAGCCGCTTCTGGCGAACCAGAGCAGCGCACGGAAACGCCATTCACCTTCCCACTGGAGAGGTACCTATTTATCTACTTGCACTTTGACGTGCTTTCGAACTGCTAAGTGGGCAGGAGCAGGGACCGAGCAACGGGAGCTCACCCCGTCGCGGGGATTCGAACTGCCAACCTTCTGATCGGCAAGCCCAAGAGGCTTGGTGGTTTAACCCACAGCGCCACCCGCGTCCCTGTGTGTGTGCTTATTTACAGATGAAAACTTAAAACAGAGAAGAAAAGCTGCAGACCCAGAGGGGCACTGCTGGGCTGCATCTGTTGCAAGTGGGATTGAGCCGCACACCAGACAAACTCGGCTTGCACAATTAAAGTGGATTTAGTGCTCTTGCGCAACAAACCCGCTCCTCCCTCTGCCATTTGACTTTTGTGATAAGGAAATTGCCCCTGTTTGCATGATGCTAAGGCGGTGATTTAAACGTTTTACTGGATGCATGCAAGTTAGAACAGAAGCAGAGCCTGCAGGATCAGGCCAACAATCCTGCTCTCACCGTGGCCGGCAAGAGCGACTCTCCCTTCTTAGGGTTTCCAGAAACGGGCATTCAGAAGTATTTCTGCCTCCGAGTTTGGAGACAGAGAGGACCTAGCCATCCTGGCTGGTAACAGTCTCTTCTTCCCTGAATATGTCCAAACCTCTTTTAAAACCATCCCTGCCTCCTGGGGGAGGGAGTGTCCTAGTTTAACCCTGTGTTGTGTGAAGAAGTCCTTTCTTTTATCTTTCTCGAATCCAGTCATACCTCGGGTTACAGATGCTTCAGATTGCATTTTTTCGGGTTGCGGACGTGCCGAAGCCCAGAAGTAACGGAACGGGTTACTTCCAGGTTTCGGTGGTCACGCATGCGCAGAAGCGCTGAATCACGCTCTGCGCATGCGCAGAAGTGCCGAATTGCAACCCGAACGTGCGCAGACGCGGGTTGCGAACACAGCGGGTTGCGAACGTGCATCCCGCACAGATCACGTTCGCAACCCGAGCGTCCACTGTACTCCAACATTCAGTTTCATGGGGTTTCCATGAGTTTTGGGGGGAAAACCCAACATTTCTACATCCATTTTCTCCATGCCAGGCATACTTTTTTCATTTTTCCCCATTTTATTTTGGCAAAGTGATAATCACAAATAAATAAGAATAAAAACGTGCACCCCACCATCACTTGGGGGAAAAAAATGAGAGGCACAAATACAAGATGGGGAACACCTGGCTTGAGAGCAGTACATGTGAAAAGGATCTAGGAGTCTTGGTTGACCACAAACTTGACATGAGCCAACAGTGTGACGCGGCAGCTAAAAAAGCCAATGCAATTCTGGGCTGCATCAATAGGAGTATAGCATCTAGATCAAGGGAAGTAATAGTGCCACTGTATTCTGCTCTGGTCAGACCTCACCTGGAGTACTGTGTCCAGTTCTGGGCACCACAGTTCAAGAAGGACACTGACAAACTGGAACGTGTCCAGAGGAGGGCAACCAAAATGGTCAAAGGCCTGGAAACGATGCCTTATGAGGAACGGCTAAGGGAGCTGGGCATGTTTAGCCTGGAGAAGAGGAGGTTAAGGGGTGATATGATAGCCATGTTCAAATATATAAAAGGATGTCACATAGAGGAGGGAGAAAGGTTGTTTTCTGCTGCTCCAGAGAAGCGGACACGGAGCAATGGATCCAAACTACAAGAAAGAAGATTCCACCTAAACATTAGGAAGAACTTCCTGACAGTAAGAGCTGTTCGACAGTGGAATTTGCTGCCAAGGAGTGTGGTGGAGTCTCCTACTTTGGAGGTCTTTAAGCAGAGGCTTGACAACCATAGGTCAGGAGTGCTCTGATGGTGTTTCCTGCTTGGCAGGGGGTTGGACGCGATGGCCCTTGTGGTCTCTTCCAACTCTATGATTCTATGATTCTAAGACCATTCCATTGTAACCATCCAACCTCCCAAAATTTCAACACCTCTTGCGATGGTTTGACCCCTTTTCGTTTGAACAGTACAAATTCTAGAAACATCTCCTCAAAATCATTTCTCCTGTAGAATCATAGAATCATAGAATCATAGAGTTGGAAGAGACCACAAGGGCCATCGAGTCCAACCCCCTGCCAAGCAGGAAACACCATCAGAGCACTCCTGACATATGGTTGTCAAGCCTCTGCTTAAAGACCTCCAAAGTAGGAGACTCCACCACACTCCTTGGCAGCAAATTCCACTGTCGAACAGCTCTTACTGTCAGGAAGTTCTTCCTAATGTTTAGGTGGAATCTTCTTTCTTGTAGTTTGGATCCATTGCTCCGTGTCCGCTTCTCTGGAGCAGTAGAAAACAACCTTTCTCCCTCCTCTATGTGACATCCTTTTATATATTTGAACATGGCTATCATATCACCCCTTAACCTCCTCTTCTCCAGGCTAAACATGCCCAGCTCCCTTAGCCGTTCCTCATAAGGCATCGTTTCCAGGCCTTTGACCATTTTGGTTGCCCTCTTCTGGACACGTTCCAGTTTGTCAGTGTCCTTCTTGAATTGTGGTGCCCAGAACTGGACACAGTACTCCAGGTGTGGTCTGACCAGAGCAGAATACAGTGGCACTATTACCTCCCTTGATCTAGATGCTATACTCCTATTGATGCAGCCCAGAATTGCATTGGCTTTTTTAGCTGCCGCGTCACACTGTTGGCTCATGTCAAGTTTGTGGTCAACCAAGACTCCTAGATCCTTTTCACATGTACTGCTCTCAAGCCAGGTGTCACCCATCTTGTATTTGTGCCTCTCATTTTTTTTGCCCAAGTGCAATACTTTACATTTCTCCCTGTTAAAATTCATCTTGTTTGTTTTTGCCCAGTTCTCTAATCTGTCAAGGTCGTTTTGAAGTGTGATCCTGTCCTCTGGGGTGTTAGCCACCCCTCCCAGTTTGGTGTCATCTGCAAATTTGATCAGGATGCCCTTGAGTCCATCATCCAAGTCGTTGATAAAGATGTTGAATAAGACCGGGCCCAAGACAGAACCCTGTGGCACCCCACTAGTCACTCTTCTCCAGGATGAAGAGGAACCATTGATGAGCACCCTTTGGGTTCGGTCAGTCAGCCAGTTACAAATCCACTGAGTGGTAGCATAGTCAAGACCGCATTTTACCAGCTTCTTTACAAGAATATCATGGGGCACCTTGTCAAATGCTTTGCTGAAATCAAGGTAGGCTACATCCACTGCGTTCCCTTCATCTACCAGGCTTGTAATTCTGTCAAAAAACGAGATCAGGTTAGTCTGACATGACTTATTTTTCAGAAATCCATGCTGACTATTGGTGATCACAGCATTCCTTTCTAGGTGCTCACAGACTGTTTGCTTAATGATCTGCTCCAGAATCTTCCCTGCTATTGATGTCAGACTGACTGGACGGTAATTATTTGGGTCCTCTCTTTCCCCCTTTTTGAAAATAGGAACAACATTTGCCCTCCTCCAGTCTGCCGGGACTTCGCCTGTTCTCCAGGAATTCTCAAAGATGACTGCCAGTGGTTCTGAGATCACATCTGCCAGTTCTTTTAATACTCTTGGATGCAGTTCATCTGGCCCTGGAGACTTGAATACATCTAATCTAGCCAAATATTCTTGTACTATCTCCTTAGTTATTCTGGGCTGTGTTTCCTTTGCTGAATCATTTGCTTCAAATTCTTCAGGTCGGGCATTGTCTTCTTTATCGGAGAAGACTGAGGCAAAGAAGGCATTGAGGAGTTCAGCCCTTTCTGTGTCCCCTGTTTGCATTTCACCATCTTCTCCTCTGAGTGACCCCACTGTTTCTTTGTTCTTCCTTTTGCTACGAACATACCCATAAAAGCCTTTTTTGTTGCTTTTAACCTCTCTAGCAAGCCTGAGTTCATTCTGTGCTTTAGCTTTTCTGACTTTGTGTCTACGCGTGCTGGTTATTTGTTTGAATTCCTCTTTGGTGGTTTCCCCCCTTTTCCATTTTTTGTACACATCCTTTTTTAATCTTAATTCAGTTAAAAGTTCTTTAGATAGCCACCCTGGTTTCTTTAGGCACCTTCCATGTTTTCGTCTCATTGGTATTGCCTGACGTTGTGCTTTTACTATCTCCGTCTTAACAAACTCCCAGCCATCATGAACTCCCTTTCCATTAAGTATTGCTGTCCATGGGATCTCACCCAGCACTTCCCTAAGTTTTATGAAGTCGGCTTTCTTAAAGTCAAGAAATTGAGTCCTAGTATGCTTGGCTGCTCCTTTCCAATGTATAGTAAACTTCAGAAGAGCATGATCACTCGCGCCTAATGATCCTTCCACATCTACCCCACTAACCAGGTCATCAACATTGGTTAGGACCAGGTCTAAAATGGCTGTTCCTCTTGTTGCTTCTCCCACTTTCTGGACAATGAAGTTGTCTGCAAGGCCAGTGAGGAATCTGTTTGACCTTATGCTCTTGGCTGAGTTTGACGTCCAACAAATATCCGGGTAATTGAAGTCCCCCATTACTACTATCTCCCTTCCTTTTGCATGCTTGGCCATCTGTTCCAGGAAGGCATCATCTATGTCCTCCGTTTGGCTTGGGGATCTATAGTAAACTCCCACAATGAGGTCTCTGTTATTCTTCTCTCCCTTAATTTTGACCCAAATGCTCTCACTTTGGCTTTGAGGTTCTAAATCTTGGATCTCTTCACAGGTATACACACCCCTGACATATAACGCCACTCCTCCTCCTTTCTTGTCTGGTCTGTTTCTCTGAAATAGATTGTATCCCTCCATTATTACATTCCAATCGTGGGACTTATCCCACCAGGTTTCAGTGATGCCTATTATGTCATATTTAGTTTGCTGTACCAAGAGCTCAAGCTCATCTTGTTTATTTCCCATGCTTTGCGCATTAGTGTACAGACATTGAAGTCCATTAATCATTCCCCCGTGTCTCTTATTTAAGGATTTTTTCCTCCCTCCACTAGGTCCGCGTGCTGTTTGCTCCATTTGGTCTATGACATTTGGATGATCATCTTCATTAATTGATAGACTCCTACCTTCAGGAGCACTGTCTCCCTCCCCCACATTAGTCAGTTTAAAGCCCTCCTGATGAGGTTTCTGAGATTTTTGGCAAAAACATTTCTCCCAACCGTTGTGAGGTGCAGCCCATCACTTGCCAGAAGTCCATCTTCAAGAAACTGCAGTCCGTGATCTAAGAATCCAAACCGTTCCTGTTTACACCATTTGCGAAGCCAGCTGTTCACTTCCACTATTTTCCCCTCTCTCCCTGGGCCACGTCGTTCAACTGGGAGGACAGACGAGATGACAATTTGTGCATTTAGTTGCTTCAATTTCCTGCCCAGAGCCTCGTAGTCTCTTTTGATCTTCTGGAGGCTATTGCTTGCAGTGTCATTGGTTCCCACATGAACCAAGAGGAAGGGGTATTCGTCAGTGGGTTTTATGATTCCTTGCAGTCGTTCAGTTACATCTTGGATCTTAGCCCCGGGGAGACAGCACACTTCCCGAGACATCTTGTCAGGCCCACAGATCACTGCTTCTGTTCCCCTCAGTAGGGAATCCCCTATCACCACTACACGCCTCCTCTTGGGTTTGGTCGGGGTTCTTCCGTGAGCTGTCCGTTCCAAGGTCGCCTGCACATTCCCTGAGGACTGACTTTGCTGCTCGTCTTCATATACCTGATCGACTGTAATGAGGGAGAGATCCTCAAATGGAGTCTGTAATGAGATCCTCAAATGGAGACTGTAATGAGGGAGAGATCCTCAAATGGAGTCTGCTCTTCGTCTTCCATGCTAGGGGAGAGGACCTCAAAGCGATTGTGTATTTCTAAACAATCAGAGTGAACCCTGGGCCTCCTACTTCTTTGAGTCACGTTTCTCCATATATTCTCTGTATATTCCCCGTCTTACCTTAATGGCATGTGTTAATTTTTCATTAATAGCTTATATCCCACACCTCTTCATACCACTCTTTCATTTTATATTCTGCTTGCCCCTTCCACTTCCTAGCTATCATAATTTGTGCGGCTGTCAATCAATTTGTGAGCAAGTCCTTCAAAGCCTGTGAACCTTCCACCCCGTCGTAAATCGATAATAAGGATACCTCTGGACTTTTGGTCAGCTTTAACCCTGTAGTTTCTGCTATCTCCTTAAACACCCTTTGCCAGAAAAAATGTACATATTTACACTCCCACCATGTTGTTGTTGTTTAGTCATTTAGTCGTGTCCGCCTCTTCGTGACCCCCTGGACCAGAGCATGCCAGGCCCTCCTGTCTTCCACTGCCTCCCTCAGTTTGGTCAAACTCATGCTGGTTGCTTCGAGAACACTGTCCCACCATCTCGTCCTCCGTCGTCCCCTTCTCCTTGTGCCCTCCATCTTTCCCAGCATCAGGGTCTTTTCCAGGGAGTCTTCTCTTCTCATGAGGTGGCCAAAGTCTTGGAGCCTCAGCTTCAGGATCTGCCCTTCCAGTGAGCGCTCAGGGCTGATTTCTTTAAGAATGGAGAGGTTTGATCTTCTTGCAGTCCATGGGACTCTCAAGAGTCTCCTCCAGCACCAGAATTCAAAAGCATAAATTCTTTGGCGATCAGCCTTCTTTATGGTCCAGCTCTCACTTCCATACATCACGACTGGGAAATACATCACCCCCACCATATGTGAACATAATTCCCGGTTTTCTGGCACCCCCCCCCCAACATAACGCCGAATATCCCTTGTTTATTCGATTTCATTTGACTGGTGTTATATACCAGGGGTGCCCAACAGGTCGATCTTGATCTACCTGTCTATCACAGGATCTACCTAGTCGCAGGACCTACCTAGAAGTAGATCCCAGTGTCTTGAAAGTTGGACACCCCTGTTATATACCATCTCCAAACTAATTTATAACATTTTCTTTTATTCGTCTAGACAACATTTTCAACGTGCAATTCTCCCCTATTCCCCTTCCCCCCTGTTTTGACTATCTGTCTGGCCTGTTGTCTCCTTTCCCCACAACTCTTTTAATTGAGGCATAATTTTGGAAACATCTATCACAGGGGTAGGGAACCTATTGCCTTTTCAATCTGGCCCGTGGATGGTCCGGGAATCATCGTGTTTTTAAATAATAATAATAATAATAATAATAATAATTTATTATTTATACCCTGCCCATCTGGCTGGGTTTCCCCAGCCACTCTGGGCGGCTTCCAACCGAATATTAAAAACAACACAGCGGCAGACATTAAAAACTTCCCTAAACAGGGCCGCCTTCTGTTGTCTTTTAAAAGTAAAATAGTTGTTTATTGCCTTGAGTAATTCTACATGAGTAGAATGTGTGCTTTTATTTAAAATGCATCTCTGGGTTATTTGTGGGGCAGAGGAATTCGTTCATATTTTTTCCCCCAAAATATAGTCCGGCCCCCCACAAGGTCTGAGGGACGGTGGACCGGCCGCCGGCTGAAAAAGCTTGCTGACCCCTGATCTATCATGTCTCCCCTTCCTTGCCCCTTCTCTAAGCTGAAAAGCCTCCCACCGCTGCTACTTTCCCTGCTAGGGGACTCTCTCCACCCCCTCGATCATTTTGCTTTCCCGAACCATTCAGTTAGCCTGAAATGGCGAGACGCTTTTCCCGCGCCCGATCGCCCCATTTTCCCACCCGGCCAACCATTTTTTGCCCAGCCTTCTCTGCAAGCTTCCCTGCGCTTACTGTCCTGCCCTCCAAGGGATAAAAACTGAACGTGGTGGTTTTTTTTTGGCATTGCACAGGGGAGCCCCCAGCTGCACCCCGTCAGTCATGCCCTTGGAGAGGGATGAGGGGGTGAGGGGGGGGGGAAGAGGAAGGTAACATATGCTGTGATCACACAGGAAGGAAACCCTAGAAGCTTGTTGTCGGGAGGGAGGCGGATGCTTTGCCTGCTGGATTTATGGCTGTGAGGGAGAAGAGGCTCTGGGGAGAGGTGTTTCCTCGCCTCCCCCAAAGCATCACAGCAGGTCACTTCACTTGAGTGCCTGTTCTGGGACAGGACAATAAACCCCGTTAGCATCTTGTTAGAAGCTTGGAGGACGGAAGTCGTGGACCCTGAAGGTTTGAGGAGGACTCTGGCGACTTTAGCCCCACAGCAGGCTAAGGAGAAGGGTTATAGATTTGGGGAAGTGTCCCTGCTCGAAGGGGACGCGGGTGGCACTGTGGGTTAAACCACAGAGCCTAGGACCTGCCGATCAGAAGGTCGGCTGTTCGAATCCCCACGACGGGGTGAGCTCCCGTTGCTCGGTCCCTGCTCCTGCCAACATAGAAGTTCGAGAGCACGACAAAGTCAAGTAGATAAATAGGTACCACTCCGGCGGGAAGGCAAACGGCGTTTCCGTGCGCTGCTCTGGTTCGCTAGAAGCGGCTTAGTCATGCTGGCCACATGACCTGGAAGCTGTACGCCGGCTCCCTTGGCCAGTAAAGTGAGATAAGCGCTGTCAAAGTGCAAGTAGATAAATAGGTACCTCTTAATCGGGAAGGTAAACGGCATTTCCGTGCGCTTCTCTGGTTCGCCAGAAGCGGCTTAGTCCTGCTGGCCACATGATCCGGAAGCTGTACACCGGCTCCCTCAGCCAATAAAGTGAGATGAGCGCTGCAACCCCAGAGTCGGCCACAACCGGACCTAATGGTCAGGGGTCCCTTTACCTTTACCCTGCTTGAAGTGCAGAAATCTCCACGTATGACTGGGAGAGACTTGTGTCCAAAACCCTGCAGAACAACTGCCAGCCAGTGTTGGCAGTACGGACCAGGGGTTTCACTCAGCTTGTGGGGACATGGGAGAGGGCTTTCTTGGCGGTGGCTCCCTCCCTAGAGAAGCTAGACCAGCTCCCCCCTTGCTGTCCTTCCTCCTGCAGGTGAAGTCTTCCATCTGGTATTTCCAGGTCTTTGGAAAGGCTAGCGTGGCAGCAGTTGAGGAATTCCCACACTGTGGTCCTCAGTGCTGTAAAATGCAAAGCCCATCTAAGAACGGTCCTGTGTGCAGGAGGGACTTTGCCCCAGACTTTATGTTGTGAACCATCCCGAGATCTTTTGATGAAGGGTGGTATAGAATAAGAATAAGAATAAGAATAAGAATAAGAATAAGAATAAGAATAAGAATAGTAGTAGTAGTTGCAACAGGCTTTGGAAAACTGGCTGTTTTTAAGGACAACAGCCAGTTTTTCATTGGAACGATCTGTACATTTTACTAGATCTTATATGTACCGTATTTTTCCTTGTGTAACATGTCCCTGTGTATAAGACGCCCCTCTTTTTGGGACTCCTGATTGAGAGAATGGGGGGGGGGATTGCCCACAGTTGCTGAGTTGAAAATGGAAGATCCTCTTGCCCACAGTTGCTGAACGGAAAAGCCTCTTGATGTTTAATTGTTTTTGAAATTATTGCTTCTTCCCCCTTATGTTTTTAGCTGTTTCTATTGGATATGTAGGGACGTGGGTGGCGCTGTGGGTTAAACCACAGAGCCTAGGACTTGCCGATCAGAAGGTCGGTGGTTCAAATCCCCGCGACGGGGTGAGCTCCCGTTGCTCAGTCCCTGCTCCTGCCAACCTAGCAGTTCAAAAGCACGCCAGTACAAGTAGATAAATAGGTACCGCTCTGGCGGGAAGGTAAACGGCGTTTCCGTGCGCTGCTCTGGTTCGCCAGAAGCGGCTTAGTCATGCTGGCCACATGACCCGGAAGCTGTACGCCGGCTCCCTCGGCCAATAAAGCGAGATGAGCGCCGCAACCCCAGAGTCGGCCACAACTGGACCTAATGATCAGGGGTCCCTTTACCTTTACCTATTGGATATGTAAGCTACCTTGAGTCTTTGTTGGGGAAAAAGGTGGGATATCAAATATAATAATGATAATAATGATGTTAATAATACAACGTAGCTTTCTGTGCTCCTATGCAAGGGCTTGACTGTCTGTTTGCACCCGTGGTGAGCAGGGAGCGGGGTCTTTTTGCTTCCTGGACTTCCTGCCTGATCTGCTGCTGCTGCTGCTGTGCTTGCATGGCTTTGCAGCACTGCCGCAGGTCCGCATCCCAGCTCTCGTGGCGCAGCAGCGAGTCAGCTGTTTGGGCCGCTCACATGTTAATGCCCTGTGGCTTTTATGGGCCCTGAAGCAGCCAGGAATGTTGACGCTGACCGTGGATGGACAGGATGGGGCCAGCTGGAGAAATTTTATCAGTCGGCCCTGGAGGCGGCCCCCAAATTCCCATCGAAGGTGCGGCAGCAACAGCAGAGGCCCTTTTCACACACTCCTTTGGCACTGATTGATCCAGTACAGCATGCGATTTTTGGAGACCTTTACCCTGTAAAATGCTTTGGTCCATTGCGGGGATCTAGATTAAGAATACAGGAGCCTGCTTCCCACCGGAGCGGTACCTATTTATCTACTTGCACTTTTTGGGGTGCTTTCGAACTGCTAGGTTGGCAGGAGCTGGGACTGAGCAACGGGAGCTCATCCCGTTGTGGGGATTCGAACCGCCAACCTCCTGATGGGCAAGTCCTAGGCTCTGTGGTTTAACCCACAGCGCCAACCGCATCCAGAAACTGGTATTCAGAAACATAGCCTCTGATTGTGGCTGCAGAAGTATAGCCATTGTGGTTAGTAGCCTTAGATAGCCCTCTCCTCCATGAATTTGTGAAATCGTCTTCTAAAGTCGTTTACAATTATTATATTTATTTCTATCCCACCTTTTCCCGAGACTGGGACTCAAGGCGGCTTACAAAAATTAAAACACAGATGAAACAGAGAAAGCGTAGATTATATCAAAGATCATTTTAAAGTAATTAGACTCCAGTGGTATTAAAACCTTATCACAAACCATCTATGAAAATACAGTTAAAAGCAGCACAGCACTATTTAAAAGCCCTTTCCTTAAAAAAAAACCCAGTCAGTTCCCAAAGGCCTGTTGGAATGAAACAGTCTGCGGCTGCCAGTTGAAGGTCAAGGAGGGAGCTAGTCTGGCTTCTCTAGGGAGGGAGTTCTGAAGGCCGGGAGCCACCACCGAGAAGGCCCTCTCCCGCGTCCGCTACAAACTTGTCTGGGAAGGTGGCAGGACTGAGAGAAGGGCCTCCTCTGAAGATCTCGGAGCCCAGGCAGATCTCTCAGGGAGGATTAGCTGTGATAGTAGGAGGGCATCCTCCATGCGCAAGGCCGGCAAACAGTGCAACACACCTACACCTCTCACACCCTCACTATGCCCTGGTTCCTGAAGGCTTCTGACTGCATTTGGGGACAGGATACTGGACTCAGACGGTCCCCTCCTAGCCTGCTCTTAAACTCTTGCACTTGATTCCCTGTTGCTCAAACCATTGTCCGATTCTCTTAGTTGTTAAGACCCTTCCTGCATGAAGTCTGGGCTGAGCTATTTGCGACTCGGCTTGTTTTGCCCTCCCAGAATTAAGCTGTCTTGTTCCCGTCTCCTCCTCCCATTTCCACCTGAAAGGGAGAAAGGGTGTCTTGCTTTTGTCTCTTCCGCTTGCAAAAAGCTCTTGTTGCCTGCCCCTTTTGCAGACTCCGCACTGGGGCTGTCCTGTCCGAGACTGGAGTTCCAAGCCTGCCAAGGCTGTGATCTCGATGGCCTGCTTGTTCTGTGCTGCAGCTTCCCTGGAAGAAAAGCTTTCCCCGGTTTCTTGGCACTGCCCGCTGTGCTCAGCTGCAGAGAGATTTGGCTGCCGTTCAGCAGCAGAAGCTGGCAGGAGGAGAGCCAAGGATCCAGGACAGAGGTACTCCTGTGAGGTCACCAGGACATGGCACAGCTTCTGACCTGCCTTGTTTCCCATTTCAGCTGCACCTTGGCATAGTGCCGGGCGTAAATATAAAACCTTTGTGGGATTAGTGCCAGCCGTATGTAAGCACAGACAGACATCACACCCCCTGATAGGCTCTTGCCAAGTCTCAGATGTCTCTTGTTGATTTTGGACTGTTTGCACCAAGCCACGTGCTGAGTGCTGCCCAGAGCGTAATAATCCTCAATTATTGTGCTTTCCAAAGGGCCCAGTTCTCTTTGCAAGCCGGTAAGGCAGAGCCAGTATTTTATTATTCAATTATCGTTAATTAAACTTACTAAACTACAACTAATCCAGAACGCGGCAGCCAGACTGGTGACTGGTGGCAGCCGCCAAGACCACATAACATGGTCTTGAAAGGCCTACATTGGCTCCCAGCATGTTTCCAAGCACAATTCAAAGTGTTGGTGCTGACCTTTAAAGCCCTAAACGGCCTCTGTCCTGTATACCTGGAGGAGCATCTCCACCCCCATCCTGCCCAGACACTGAGGTCCAGCTCCGAGGGCCTTCTGGCGGTTCCCTCACTGTGAGAAGTGAGATTACAGGGAACCAGGCAGAGGGCCTTCTCGGTGGTGGCTCCCGCCCTGTGGAACGCCCTCCCACCAGATGTCAAAGAGAAAAACAACTACCAGACATTTAGAAGACATCTGAAGGCAGCCCTGTTCAGGGAAGATTTTAATGTGTGACATTTTAATGTAATTTTAAACTTTATTGGAAGCCGCCCAGAGTGCCTGAGTAAACCCAGCCAGAAGGGCGGGGTACATATAAATAATAATAATAATAATAATAATAATAATAATAATAATAATAATTTGTTGCCATAGCAACTCAAAGCGACTTGCAAGAAACAAAGCCATCAAAAAACCACATGCATATATTAAAACCAAGGGGGAAAATACATTTAAAAACACCCTAACCCCTCTAAAAGACCATAGATATTTAAAAGCCCAAAGGCCTGTTCTTTTGACTCTGATAGGTTGATGGGGTCCACTCCTTCCTCCTGCCCTCCAGCCTCCCAGGAATTTGACCACTGGCTTCATGGACAAGAGTAGCCACTCAGTCGGCCTCCACAGTTGGAGTTGCTGAGAACTGCAGCATATCATATAATGCACACAGTATGTAAGAATCGATCCTATTTTTAGCAGCACTGATAAACAACTTGCTTGCCGTTGATATTAAGGAGCAAGAAGGGAATTGGGGAGGGGAAAAAACACTTTATGCAGATAAGATCAGCATTGTGATGTTCAGAAAATTCTGTCCAGAGAAAAATTTGGTGCACTCTTCCCACCTTGGATCAGATCTATGCTGTCAGGTGCCATAAGAAAGCTGCAGAGATAGCGCAGGATAGTGCGCACCCCGGAAATGATCTCTTTCAGCTTCTGCCTTCTGGAAGAAGGTACAGGGTTATAAAGACGAGGACCAGCCGCCTGAGAAACAGTTTCTACGCAAATGCAATTCTGGTTCTAAATGCAGCATAAGGAGTCTCTTTAGTATATTGTATTTTAAAATGGGCCTCTTTCAGGGATGCTTTAACGGAGATTCCTGCAATTGCAAGGGACTGGACTAGATGACATTGGGGTCCCTTCCAACTCTACAGTTCTTTGATGTGAGCTAGCTAGGGTCAACCACTCCCTACAGCAAGCCGGCAACACTGAACTTCACCGCTGAAAACACGTTTGTTGCAGGTGTAACCTGTTCAAACTAGGATAGAATCAAGCTAGACAGAAACATTTTTGCCCCGGGTATTGACGACTTGGGGGCTACATTCGGAGTTAGCTAGGAAAACCACCTCGAATCTCCCTTGCTTGTGTTCATGCAAGAATTCAGCTTTGCCTCGCTTCCCCTATTCTTGGCGTCGGCTCCCCCCCCCACGCCGCAACCTCTAGGCTATAATTCATGTCCACACTCTCATTTCCTGTTGGCAAGACCCAGCTGTTTGTTGCATGGGGCGCTTTTTCCTTTGCAATATGGGGTGTTGGCTCTCCAAGCTGATTCACTGGGGTGGGGGAGGGAGACGCAGCCCTGTGACCCAGAGATGCTGATGGAAGGAAGAGTATCAAAATTTGGGCAGCGAGAAAGTGGTGAATCCATCAGTGGTTACATGAGACAGGAATTTAGGAAGTACAGGCAGGTTTTGTTTCGGTTCAGTAAGGATCAAGAAGGCTGGGGGTCAGGGAGCGAGAGAGAGAGAGAGAGAGAGAGAGAGAGAGAGAGAGAGAGAGAGGAGTTTGCTCTTACTGGGGTCACAAAGTTTTGGCCCCTCTCTGCATCCAGCAAGGATGCAGAATATCCTGGGGCGATGCCGGGATGTGTGTTTGTGTTCATACCATTTTTGTCCGCAGAACTTTGTAATTGCAAAGTTTTTCCTCCTCGCAGCAACCTTTTGAGCTTGCTCGCTCTCATTCCCGTTTTATTCAGGTGGGGGCTGTGTCTGAACTATTCTGCTTGTTCTTGGAAGAGACCTCGGGTTAAGTACTTAATTCGTTCCAGAGGTCCGTTCTTAACCTGAAACTGTTCTTAACCTGAAGCACCACTTTAGCTAAGGGGCCTCCTGCTGCCGCTGCGCCGCCGGATCACGATTTCTGTTCTCAACCTGAAGCAAAGTTCTTAACCTGAGGTTCTATTTCTGGGCTAGCGGAGTCTGTAACCTGAAGTGTATGTAACCTGAAGCATATGTAACCCGAGGTACCACTGTATGGGCAGGAGATGGGTATGGGGACACAAAACCGGGGATCTGTGGCTTGTGCACAGGCATTAATGTCTTCTCCTAACCGGGATCCATACTCAGCCCTTTGGGCCAGATAGGACACTTGCCTCAGTTCTGTTGGTTTCCGGTACAAGCCAGAAGTGTTGAGTGCTGATTGGCCAGCTTTTGTGCCAGTCTGAAGCCCCCTCCCTCCCCTCTCCTAGCCCACTATGCAAATGATGACTGGCTAGTCCAGGAACAGGCAAACTCGGCCCTCCAGATGTTTTGGGACTACAGTTCCCATCATCCCTGACCACTGGTCCTGTTTGCTAGGGATCATGGGAGTTGTAGTCCCAAAACACCTGGAGGGCCAAGTTTGCCTATGCCTGGGCTAGTCACTCCCAATCCCCTCCACTCGCTTAAACACATAGAGACTGGATTTGCTTTAATTTGCTATAATTTGGAGTCTGTAACCTGAAGCGTATGTAACTTGAAGCGTATGTAACCCGAGGTACCACTGTACAAGTAAATACATAAAAGGAAACATACGCATGCATGAGCTGTACAGTGGTACCTCGGGTTACATACGCTTCAGGTTACAGACTCCGCTAATCCCAAAACAGTGCTTCAGGTTAAGAACTTTGCTTCAGGATGAGAACAGAAATCGTGCTCCGGCGGCGCAGCGGCGGCAGGAGGCCCCATTAGCTCAGGTACCTCAGGTTAAGAACAGTTTCAGGTTAAGAATGGACCTCCGGAACGAATTAAGTACTTAACCCGAGGTACCACTGTAATAAATAAAAATTGTTTCTGACCCACCCTCTGAAAGGTGACTAGACATTCTGTTTTGGCGCCCACAAGCCAGAAGCCATTTGGCTCCTAGCTTTTCTATCCCAGTTTCTAACTGCACCCGAAACCTGCAAAACCTACTAAATCTGAGGCAGAAAGAGTGTATGTGCACATCATAAACTTTTTTGGGTGTGGGAAGCGCTGTCTCCAATCATGCAATGATACACATTGGAGGTTTCTGTCTGTACGTTCGTTCAGCTTTTGGGTCGAACATTCATGTTCCGTAATGACAGGGTTTTCTCTATCCCTTTGCAGCCACAAGAAAATGTCTTTTTTAAAAAAAAGAAAGAAAGAGAAAAAGCCCCGAAGGAAACCCGCAGCAGGGAGGCCAGGCCAGGCTGGGCAGGGAGGAGCGAGAGGAGGTCAAGGAGGTTAACTTGGACAAATCCCTTCATTGACTTCCTGTCGACTCTGGGCTGAGCTAATAGCAGGAGCCGGGCTCTTGTGTTTTGCGGAAGGGCGGGGGGAGACAGCAGCCCAGAGCAGACTCCCTTTGCAAGGGATTTCTCCTTGGATGGAGAGTTTGAGCAAAGGGCCAAGCGAGGGGAAACGAGGCTGTAGTTTAGGGAAAAGGCAAGTGAGCGGCGGGACGGCAGAAACTTAAAAGAACGATACATGGCCTGGATTGGGGAAAACGTTTTTCCTCCATCTCTCATAACGCTAGACCTCAATGGGGACACTCAGGGAATCTGAATGTTGGGGGCGATTCAGGACAGACCAATGGAAGGTCTTCTTCATGTAACACATAGTTAAACTGTGGAACTCCCTGCCACTGGCCTAAAGGGACCCCTGACCATTAGGTCCAGTCGTGGCCGACTCTGGGGTTGCGGCGCTCATCTCGCTTTATTGGCCGAGGAAGCTGGCATACAGCTTCCGGGTCATGTGCCCAGCATGAGTAAGCCACTTCTGGCGAACCAGAGCAGCGCACGGAAACGCCGTTTACCTTCCCGCCAGAGCGGTACCTATTTATCTACTGGCACTTTGAGGTGCTTTCGAACTGCTAGGTTGGCAGGAGCAGGGACTGAGCAACGGGAGCTCACCCCCTCACGGGGATTTGAACCGCCGACCTTCCGATCGGCAAGCCCTAGGCTCTGTGGTTTAACCCACAGCGCCATCCGCGCCCCACGGCCACCGGCTTAGATGACTTTAAAAGAGGATTAGTCAAATTCATAGAGGGACATGGCTGCTAACCACAGTGGCTCTGCTCTGCTTCCATGGTCATGGAATGATAGAATTGTAGAGTATGTATGTACCACATCTTTTCATGTGTAAGACTAGGTTTCCACCCCCCCCCAAAAAAAATAATGTCAAAAATTAGGGGGAGTCTTATACACGGATACATCTCCCCCCATTTTCTTAAATCTGAATCCCCCCAAATAGGGGGTGTCTTATACATGGGGAGTGTGGTGGAGTCTCCTTCTTCGGAGGTCTTTAAGCAGAGGCTTGACAACCATATGTCAGGAGTGCTCTGATGGTGTTTCCTGCTTGGCAGGGGGTTGGACTCGATGGCCCTTGTGGTCTCCTCCAACTCTATGATTCTATGGGGGCTTCTTATAGACGGGAAAATACGGTATGTATGTATGTATGTATGTATGTATGTTTTTATTTATTTAATTTGTATACTGACTCGGAACCTGCAGGACTCAGGCAGTTTTAACATAAAATCACTAATTTACAAGTAGGGGGTTATACTCTGAGCAACAGTCAATAATAACGAAGGAATTGAGGAGGAAGAAATGCGGTGGAATACCTCAGAAAAGGTTATTTAAGTATGCAACAACTGCAGCTTGTGTTTTGTTAGCCCTCAAATAGAAAACGAGCGAGGTCCCGACCAAACAAGAATGGCAACTTGAGTTGACAGAATATGCACAACTTGCAGACTTAACATATAGAATGAGAGAAGAAGAAGAACGTACGTTTAGAGATGATTGGAAAACGTTTATTGAATATATATGGGAAATAATTGTGTACTGCTGAAAACGGTAGCATTAAGATAAATTCAACAGTGTAAATAAGTTTTGATGGATGCAATAATGGAATACTGAATGGTATAGTTTTTGTAAAATATGCAGGGATTTGTGATATGTAAAATGAACCATGGAAAGAGAAGAAGGGAAGTCATTGATATTTTAAGGATGTAAAAATGAGTATTTTAATTGTAAAACAGAAAATTTAATAAAAATTGTAGAAAAACAATGTATGATTAAAATAAGGTTACCCGATTTTTTTCAATTAATCCGGGGACATTTTTTCAACTTCAGTGGATTTTGTATGGGGAATGATTTGCAAATCCGGGGACTGTCCCCAGGAAACAGGGACATCTGGTAACCTTAGATTAAAAAAGCAACTCATAATGAGTAAACAGAAAACTGGAAAATGAATAAACAAACAAACAAACAACAGCATAAAATCACAATATGAAATCACAAAGTACATTATAAAAACAAAAACATAAACAACCCAATAAACACCCACAAGGGACCCCAAGGGTCATCTAGTCCAACCCCCTGTGATGCAGGGAACTTTGGCCCCAGGTAGGGCTCGAACCCACAACCCTGTGATTAAATTTACTAAAAATTAAAAATAATGCACCCACAAGAGAAAGAGACATTGATGCATGTGAAAGCAGCGCCCAGTTTTGCCCAAAGGCCTCCAAGATCCCAGCAAAAAGCTCCTTTGAAATCCTTGCTCTGAGTTTCCCCAAAGGCTTCTGAGCCACCAAGTAAATCTCTGCAGACCTGTACTTGATCTTGTGGGTCGCTCCCCCTGTCCCCCCACCCCCTAGATTGTTGGGGGCAAAGGGAGCTTGAGGGAGGAGGTTGATTCCAAGGTCAGACTCCCACCCCACATCTTTTCCCAAAGCTGGGTTAATGTTTGCAAGTGAAGGCCCTCGTTCTCTCTCTCTCCCCCCTCCGGTTTAATGACCTGCCTGATTGGCTGCATTATCAGCGCTTATTAAACGGGCAGCCCTATAAAATGATGTTAAATATTAATCGCAGATTAAAGGTTCTGTTTGGATGCCGGAGGGGGAGAGGTCACCTTCAGTTTGGGAAAAGGCAAGGAGGGCTGGGAGGGAATGGCGGTGGGGCGAGAATTGGTGGGGTGTTTGTGTGCGAGGTGCATTTGTGGGAGATAGGTCTCCCCAAAGGGAAGGGATTGGCAGCCCCCAGACTCCCCCCTCTCTTTTTGGCCATGCCAGTACAGTGGTACCTTGGGTTACAGACGCTTCAAATTACATACGCTTCAGGTTACAGACTCCGCTAACCCAGAAATATTACCTCGGGTTAATAACTTTGCTTCAGGATAAGAACAAAAATCGTGCTCCGGTGGCGCAGCAGCAGCATGAGCCCCCATTAGCTAACGTGGTGCTTCAGGTTAAGAACGGACCTCCGGAACGAATTAACCTGAGGTACCACTGTAGTTGATGTTTCAGCGCTCGAAGCCAGAGCCGTGTTCACCCTTTATTACTGTGCTTTGCTTTCTCCAAGTTGGGCTTTGTCTAAAACTTGCCATTTAGGTTTTTAAACCCCTTTTTGGTAAATTCAGTATTAGAAACTGTACCTTTGAGTCCTCGATCCTTTATTACTGCGCTTCGCTTCACCTAGGTCGAGCTAGGATTATAATGCTTCAGACTTTTTGGGAGTTCTACCCCCTTTTTTTGAATTTTTGAGCTTCGATAGACAGGTGCAAAATGCGCCTGGCGCCTGGCTAATTTCAAACGCTGAGTAAACAAACAAACCCCCGTGTTGCAAAATATATGTTACAGTACAGTTTATAACTTCTACGCTATTTGAAGTTGTTATGCATGCGCAGGTCATCGTTTGAATATTTTATTTTCAGTTAGTGAAGAAATTTCATATCTTTCTACTTATGAGTAGTGTTGAACTAATTGGCTGGTGAAGAATTCAGCGAAATGGTAGTTGTTATCCGGAAACACTGTTCAGCAGAGTTCAGAGTTGGACATCAGTATTGGACATTTGCTGATTATACAAAGCTTCACAGCTTGCTCTCTGCCGGGGAAAGTCTGGCACCGCGATTCATTTAAGGACTTTCAGAGACTTCAGTTTCTTAGTTTTGATGTTTTGAATTATTCCATAAAGTTTTTCACATTGTAATTGTTTCTGGCCACCGTGTTGCTTTTGATATTGCTGATTTCAAGCTCTGCCAGGTTTCTACAGGTGCTCTTTGTGGGTTCAAGGAATACCAAGCAAAACATTTTGCACTCTCCGCTGAGGCTTGCACTGCGTGATCCTAGACGTGCACCCCAGGATCCTGAGTGAACCTGGAATTGCACTTCTGCGGTCACTTGCTCTTTTTCATGGCCAGGCTAGAAAAAATACGTTTGCCTGGGTGTTGTGCGTGTGCCCCTCAACCGACTCCCTGGGTGGGTCATGCTAGTGAGACAGGCAGCCCCCCCCCCCCTCTTCAAAGAGCTGAGCTCTCCCCACCTCTGTGCAAACTTCAATCCACGAGTGTTAATAAAAATCAAGCTGTTTCATAAAGATTAACTTATTAACGGCTTCATCTGGCCCTTTGGCCATTAAATGGTAATTGGGGGAGATTTGGATTTTGGCACTCGGCCTCGAGACCAGAGCCCCCGCCCCCCCAGCAAAGGTCAGGCGGTGGGGGCTGCATCCTCGCTAGTTGGGCATGAAGCAGGAGTGTGTGTGTGTGTGTGTGTGATTGTTTGTAGGGTTCCTCCACAAGCACATGGCTGGATGGAGGGAGCTGCTGAGAGATGCAGTGGGAGTTTGGGAGGAAGGAGGTTTCAGGCCAATCCTTTTTTTTTCCTTTTCTGTATATAATTTTTTATTAATTTACAACAAAACAGAACATACATAAAATTTCACGTCCGATTTTCACAAATTGTTTCTTTTCTGGACTTCCTTCAGCTTCTCCGCAAATCATCCACAGTCGTTATTTTAAATACGCATTCCATAATTTGTATTGACATTATTTATATTCTTAATTTCCTTTCTCTTTAGACAATACTTCTTAGTTTTTCACAGTGCTTTTTTAAACCCCACTAGCGTTATCTGTCCCTCACTTATACTTTCCAGATATTCCACAAATTTCCCCCAGTCTTCGATGAACCTTTGGTCTCTTAGGTATCTGATTTTCCCAGTCAGTTTGTCCAACTCGGCATAGTCTAACAGTTTCATTCTCCATTCTTCCACTGTCGGTATTTCCTGTTGTTTCCATTTCTGAGCCAGCAGCACTCTTGCTGCAGTCACTGCGTATTGGAAAAATTTACAGTCCTTTCTCTTTATCTCCTTTCCTAGTATTCCTAACAGAAAGGCCTCAGGTTTCTTTATAAATGTGTATGTTAAAATTTTCTTCATTTCATTATATATCCTTTCCCAGAAGCCTTTCACTTTCTTACATTCCCACCACATATGATAAAAGGAGCCTTCCTTATCTTTACATTTCCAACGCTTATTACAGGTCTTATACATATTTGCTAATTTCGCCGGTGTTATATACCCTCTATAAAACATTTCCATAACATTCTCTTTTAGCGTCATACATACTGTAAATTTTAAATTTTCTTTCCATAGTTTTTCGCAATCCTCAAATTGTATATTATATCCAATATCCCTGGCCCAGTGTTTCAGGCCAGTCCTACGCAGATGGCGCTTCAGGAAGCGAAGCTCAGCACCGACCAGTGGCGTAGCGTAGGGGGTGCCAGGGGTGCCGGCCGCACCGGGCGCAACATCTGGGGGGGCGCGAGTCCAGAGGGAAGGGACAAGTTCCTTCCTCTGCCGGGCTCCCCGCCGCCGCCGCCAGCCTTGCGCCCTAGCGCGCGCGCCCGCCCCCCGCTGCGGCTGCGCTCCACTCACTGCTCGCAGGAGGAGCAGCCGCTGCAGCAGCAGCGCCGACGCCGCCACCGACGCCTGGCCGGGCACGGGCAGCCTCCGCACCCCAACGCTGCCGCCCGCCGCCACCGCCAGCCTTGCGCCCTAGCGCGCGCGCCCCGCCGCCGCTGCAGCTGCGCTCCACTCACTGATCGGAGGAGGAGCAGCCGCTGCAGCAGCGCCGACACCGCCACCGATGCCTGGACGGGCACGGGCAGCCTCCGCACCCCGACGCCATCCCCTCGGCCCAGCCACAGGCGGCGGCTGCTTCTGCCGACTGGGAGGGAGGAGAGCTCCGAGGGGCCTCGCCGCGCCCTGTGCTCCCCAAAACCCTCCGAGAGGAAGCCGGTGGGCGGGCGAGGGTCTCCCGGCAGAAGGGGGCGCTGCTGGCTCCGGCTCTCAGCGCAAGTCTCAGCCGCGGGGGGGGGGGGGCGAGGACAGAGCACGGCTGGAAGCCCCCGGACCCCGACGGGAGGAGGAGAGGCGCTCGCCAAGCCCGGATCTGGAGCTCCACCTACAGCCCAAGGAGAGGAGGGGGCTTCGGCTGCCTCGGCCCGCGGGGGCTCCGCAAATAATAAATTTAATAAATTCCTGCTGAGCCTTTGGGGTGGGGTCCTTGGCTCCTTCGCTCGCCCCCAGCCCCAGTGGCTAGCGTGGGGGGCCGGGCGCAACATCTGGGGGGACGCGCTCGCACTCGAGTGCTAAAATCCACGGGTTAGGGGGCGCAAATTACTTGCCTTGCCCCAGGTGCTGACAACCCACGCTACGCCACTGGCACCGACCCGCCCATGAGGCAAGATGGGGCTGCCACTTCAGGTGGCAAGATTTGCAAGGGTTATGGATTTTGGCCTGCAAGGAATGCATTGCTTGCCAGCCAGATCTGCTGTCTTTTTGGGAGCGCCCGCACCAGGGCTGGATTTAGGTTTGACGAGGCCCTAATCTCCTGAAGGTAATGGGGCCCTTTATATGTCCAGCTGTCCTTTGTCAACAACAAATGGTCCCTGTTTTTTGTGCTGAATATATGCTCTATGGTAATTTATGGACCTAATAGATATCTAAAGCCATTTGCACACGTTGCCATGCAACCAGTCCATGCAGAATGTAGGCACCCTATACAGTGGTACCTCGGGTTACAGATGCTTCAGGTTACAGACGCTTCAGGTTACGGACTCCGCTAACCCAGAAATAGTACCTTGGCTTAAGAACTTTGCTTCAGGATGAGAGCAGAAATTGCGCGCTGGCAGCGGGCAGACCTGTTAGCTAAAGTGGTGCTTCAGGTTAAGAACAGTTTCAGGTTAAGAACGGACCTCCAGAGTGAATTAAGTTCTTAACCTGAGGTACCACTGTATATAGAAAGGAGCAAAACAGTGATATTTTAGGGAGCAGGCTAGCAGGCGGGGGCCCATGACTTACATCACAGGAGCCTACACAACACAAAACACTGTTGCTGTATGTAGGTTTTATTTTATTTGTTTTTTATCTTATATTTTGGAAATGTACATCCAGTCCCCCCCCTTTAAATTTTTTGGGGGCCCCCAAGAGAGTGGGGTCCTAAGCTGTAGCTTGTTTAGCTTCTATGTAAATCCGGGACTGGCCCCCACCCCCAGTGCCGACTCTGCAAATGGGAGGCGCTGCTGCTCTCCTCTTCCTCAAGGGATGAAATAGGGGGGCTGTTCTTTGGGGTCTCCTGGGCTTTGCGCCTGCCCGGCGTGATTCACAGCAGGCCTTCCCACCCCCAGCAGCTTTTGATTCGACTATTGGGTGAGGTAGATTTGAGTCCCCCCTCCGTATTCTTAATTTGGATCTTCACTCACTTCTTTCCTGGCTTGGGGGGCACCGTTTTGGGGGTCACCTCAGGTGCCCAAATGGCCCTGGCAAACACCCCCCATGGGCACACTCAGCTGCTTCAATTGCCAGACCTGACACTATTATAGGTACCACACCATATCATCCCTGCATTTTAAGAACTCAATATTTTAGTGTGGCAACAGCCACACTTTGGAACTCCCGGCCGATTGACCTTCTCTGTACTCTTCGGTGCCTGCGAAAATCATTTTATTTTTTTGCTTAGATGAAGCCTACCAAGGTGTTCAGAAAGTTGATGTGGATTTTAATCTGCTTTGAGTTTGTATTATTCTAACTTTTCGAAAGTATTAAGTTATTGCTGTCGATTCTCCTTATTGATAAATTTATTGTTTTATCTTTGGAGGTTTTTTGTTTTTGATATGCTTATAATCAAGCATAGATTTCTTGAAAGCATCTCATAGAATCATAGAGTTGGAAGGGAGCCTGAGATCATCTAGTCCAACCCCCCTGCGATGCAGGAATATGCAGCTGTTCCATACGGGGATTGAACCTGCAACCTTGGTGTTATCAGCACCATGTGCTAACCATCGGAGCTATCTAGCTATGGGGGAGTAATAATGATGATGATGATGATGATGATGATAATAATAATAATAATAATAATAATAATAATAATAATAATTTATTATTTATACCCCGCCCATCTGGCTGGGCTTCCCCAGCTACTCTGGGTGGCTTCCAACTGAATATTAAAAACAGTACAGCATCAAACATTAAAAACTTCCCTAAAGAGAGCTGCCTTCAGATGACTTTTAAAAGTAAAATAGTTGTTTATTGCTTTGACATCTGGTGGGAGGGCGTTCCACAGGGCGGGTGCCACCACCGAGAAGGCCCTCTGCCTCGTTCCCTGTAACCTCACTTCTCGCAGGGAGGGAACTGCCAGAAGGCCCTTGGCGCTGGACCTCAGTGTCCGGGCAGAACGATGGGGGTGGAGACGCTCCTTCAGGTACACTGGACCAAGGCCGTTTAGGGCTTTAAAGGTCAGCACCAACACTTTGAATTGTGCTCGGAAATGTACTGGGAGCCAATGCAGATCTCTCATAAGGATAATAATAATCGTAATAAAAGGACAGGTCACTGCCCCAAGGAGCCTCCATTCTGACCCAGCTTTCCCTAACATGGAGGCCTCCGGATGTTTTGGACTGTATAACCCACGTGAGCCTTTTGTTGCAACAACTGTGTTGTCTGATGAGAGTTTTATTTTTTTTAAAAAATAAAATTTTTATTGGTTTTTCACAATTTATATAAACACAGACAATACACAATACAAACATACAAACACAAAAACAAACATGTATAATTTCATATCCTTTTTTTCCTTAAAACTTATTTCACCGACCTCCCCATACCTCCCCTTTCTGTATTCCAATTCCAAAATTTATTTCAGCAAATCCTCACCCTTAATTTTACCTAATTGTCTAATTGTTTCCTTTTCTTTTCTTCTACTTAATCTTTACAGCTGTAATCCGCTTACTTTTTATAACCATAACATTTTAGCACTCATTAATTTTACAGTATTTCTTAAGATAAATTTTAAATTTCTTCCAATCTTCTTCTGCCGTCTCTTTCCCCTGATCTCTGATGAGAGTTTTAGACCAAACGATTTGGAGGGCGCCGGGTTGGGAGAGGCTGCTGTGAATCAAACTGCAGGGCAAGTGCAAAGTACCTTTCTCTCTGGCTAGAGCCTTTAACTCACCCACCTTAATGGACCTGGATGAGGGCTTCCAGGGCGCAAGATGGGATGTAGCGGTGCGACCTCATGAGGTCTAGCAACATGCCCAGCAAAAGGAGTTTTGAAATAGCAGCGTCTTTAAATACAGCATTGTTAATTGCGGTGTTGGCTGTGTCCTGGGTGCTGAGAGGTAAGCTCCATAGAATCATACAGTGGAACCCTGGTTCCTGAACGGCTTAGCTGTCGAACAAATCGGCTCCCGGACGCCGCAAACCCGGAAGTGAGTGTTCTGGTTTGCGAACGTTTTTTGGAAGCCGAACGTCCGACGCGGCTTCCGATAGGAGTGCAGGAAGCTCCTGCAACCAGCCAGTGGTTTTCAAACAGTTTCAGGAGTTGAAGGGACTCCCGGAACGGTTTACGTTCAAGACCCAAGGTACAATCATAGAATCGTACAGTTGGAAGGGACCCCAGCGGTCATCTAGACCAACCCTCAGCAATGCAGGAATCTCAGCGAAAGCATCCCTGACAGATGGCCACCCATCCTTTAAAACAGGGGTCAGCAAACTTTTTCAGCTGGGGGCCGGTCCACTGTCATAGAATCATAGAATCCTAGAGTTGGAAGAGACCACAAGGGCCATCGAGTCCAACCCCCTGCCAAGCAGGAAACACCATCAGAGCACTCCTGACATATGGTTGTCAAGCCTCTGCTTAAAGACCTCCAAAGTAGGAGACTCCACCACACTCCTTGGCAGCAAATTCCACTGTCAAACAGCTCTTACTGTCAGGAAGTTCTGTCCCTCAGAGCTTGTCGGGGGCCGGAGTATATTTGGAGGGGGGGGAATGAATGAATTCCTATGCCCCACAAATCACCCAGAGATGCATTTTAAATAAAAGGACACATTCTACTCATGTAAAAAGACGCTGATTCCTGGACCGCCCGTGGGCCGTTTTTAGAAGGCGATTGGGCCGGATCCGGCCCCCGGGTCTTAGTTTGCCTTCCCCTGCTTTAAAACCTTTAAGGAAGGAGGAACTTGGTTGTGGAGCAGTTGACAACTTTTGCAGGAAATGGAAAAAAGCGCATGTGTGTTTTTTTTTAATGTGGGCTAGCAGTGGTCAAGTTTGGCTCGACAGAGTGGACAGGGCACTGCTTGCCTTGCGGGGCAGGAGGTGTGAAGGGAAGGGGCTCGACCCATTTGCTTTTCTAGCTCATCAAGTGAGCCAGAGTCAATATTATTTTTCTCTAAGAAGTAATTGGAAGAGAGAAAGCTGCCGAACGAGTCTTCATACCGGGCCTTTAACAAACAGCGCCAACAGGGTGACCTTTGCCCCCACCCCCTCAGGCTAAGCCCCAGTTAGCCACAGACCTGACCAATAACATCTCCATGACAATAAGTGGGGTGGGGTGTTTGATGGGCTATAACCCCCCCTCCTGCGCAAGAGGGGCACGTCAGGAGAGAAAAGCAAGCCCAGAGCGAGGCAGAGGAGAACTCTTTGCATCGGGAAGCAAGGTTTTGGATAACACAGAATTCCTCTTCACATGCTTATTGTAACCCGAGGTACCAGTGTATTATTATTATTAATAATAATAATACACTGGTACCTCGGGTTACAAACACTTCAGGTTACAGACGCTTCAGGTTACCGACTCTGCTAACCCACAAATAGTACCTCGGGTTAAAAACTTTGCTTCAGGATGAGAACAGAAATCGGGCTCCGGCGGCGCGGTGGCAGCGGGAGGCCCATTAGCTAAAGTGGTTCTTCAGGTTAAGAACAGTTTCAGGTTAAGAACGGATCTCCAGAACGAATTAAGTTCTTAACCTGAGGTACCACTGTATTGGTGCAGGGCTAAGTAGATGGCACAGCTCCTTCGCTTTTGGTGCATTTTAGAACAATGAATCGGGAATTAATAGGATCAGGCGCTGAATTTAAAATTTATTGGAGACTTCGTAAAGGGTAAAGGGACCCCTGACCATTAAGTCCAGTCACAGACGACTCTGGGGTTGCGGCGCTCATCTTGCTTTATTGGCCGAGGGAGCCGGAGTACAGCTTCTGGGTCGTGTGGCCAGCAGGACTAAGCCGCTTCTGGCGAACCAGAGCAGCGCATGGAAACACCGCTTACCTTCCCGCCAGAGTGGTATCTATTGATCTACTTGCACTTTGACGTGTTTTTGAACCACTAGGTTGGCAGGAGCAGAGACTGAGCAACGGGAGCTCACCCTGTCACGGGGGTTTGAACCACCGACATTCTGATCGGCAAGCCCTAGGCTCTGTGGTTTAGACCACAGCACCACCAGTGTCCCTTGGAGACTTAGGACACTTCATAATTCTGTTTACACCTGTCTAAGGGGTGATAGGAGGGTGGTCTTCAAATATCTGAAGGGTTGTCTCATGGATGATGGCCCAGGCTGGTTTTCTGCAGCTCCAGAGGGCAGGATCCAAACCAATGGACTCAAATGGCAAGAAATAAGATTTCAACTAAACCTTAGGAAGAGCTTTCTGATGCTTCAACAGGGGAGCAGAGGACACCCTCGGAAGGCTCTCCTTTGTCGGTGATTTTGAGGTTGAGTGGCCACCTGTCAGGGATGCTTTCGCTGTGCTTCCTGCATGGCAAGGGGTTGGTCTAGAGGACCTTTGGGGACCCCTTATGACTCCGCAGTTCTGCAATTCCATGGTCCTCCTGTCAAACCATTTACAGTGGACGCTCGGGTTGCGAATGTGATCCATGCAAGAGGCACATTCGCAACCTGCAGCGTTCGCAACCCGTGCCTGCACATTTGCGCGTGCGCGGGTTGCAATTTAGTTCTTTTGCACATGCACAAAGTGCAATTTAGCGCTTCTGCGCATACGCGACCGCCGAAACCCACAAGTAACCCGTTCCGGTACTTCTGGGTTTCGGCCGTCCGTAACCTGAAAAAACGGTGTGGGGGGGGGAGAGAATCAGATCAGGGGGCTGGAGAGGAAGTGAATAATCCTTTCTCTGTTTCTCCTGTCTATAAATTTTGCCCCCTCCCCCAGCTGCTATTTGTTTGTGAAGATTCAGGAAAGAGTGCTGTGTTGGCGCACGACCCCTCCCCATCCACCCCCCCCCGTGCCCTCTGGTTTGGGGAGGGAGGAGAGCCAAGACCTCTTCTCAGCCGGCGTATCGATTCCAAGGCTTGACAGTTTAATTCTTCTGTTTATAGAGGAATATAGCTCTATCGATGGTGTTAAATGAGTTACTAATTATATCAATACAAACATGATTAAAAAAAGGGGGCTTTTTTGCTCGGAGGTTGCTATCAAGGAAAGGGAACGGTGGGGTTGCACAATTGCTCTGTCGGCCGGGGGGGGGTTGGTGCACATTCCATCTGAGCAAAGTGCAAAGTTCTGGATATTTGTTGCGGAGAAACGGGAACCAAAATCTAAGGCGCGGGATCCTCAGAATGGCAAATGCTTTTGAACGCCCCAATTTGCAAAATCCCAATTTGCAGCTGAGTTGCTCTTTGCTGTTTGAGTGATTGTCCCATCCCCCACCCCCACCCCCCCTACTCCGCAATTGCTAATTCATCGATTACTTTTGACTTGTGAGCTACTAAACTGGAGGAAGGAATGGGAGCCAATAAAACATGGCTTCCTCATACCTGCGAAAGTCTCCCCTGGGTAGATTCCTTCTATGCAGAAGCGAAGGGCTTTGCTCCCCAAGGTAGGTTGTGCCATCTGTCAGGGAGCCTTGAGCTGAGATTCCTGCATTGCAGGGGGTTGGACTAGATGGTCTCTGGGGGTCCCTTCCGACTCTACATTGCTGTGTTTCTGAGCTTCCCCCACAAGTTATGACAATTGCACGGGCCTCCGGTGATTAAGGATCCAGTTAATGTTCAAGTTAGCTGGAACATTAACATACCCAGTGGACCACAAACAACATACTCAGGGTCTCTTTATGATATAGACAGTAAATGTTTTATGCAAATAATTAATCTGGGGTAAGAGCAGCCAGTGCTTTTTTCTGGGGGTACGCAGACCACTAAACATTTTGTGAATCTAAGTTTGGCCTCATTGAGGGGCAGTATTTCAGTATGAGTAGGAAAAGGAGAGTACCCCAAAACATTTTTTTTAGAAAAATGCAATTCTGGGGTAAGAGCCCCAGAATAAATTCCAGACCTTTATTTGTTTTCATGCTTGTGGTTCAGGGGCTGGGAGGATGCCTTGTGAGATCACATTCTCCCTTTGCTTTTGAGTGGGGCTGGGAAGAGAAGAGGTGGGGTTTTTATCCCTGTCGAAATGTCCGCACTACGGATCCTAAACTAGCTTGACCGTTTCCTCTTCCCAGGGAATTGTGGGAATTGTAGTCCTGGGACAGGGGCTAGGGTTGGAGATTCTGTGTATCATCTTTGGTGGGGAATATCAGTCAAAGCGGTCTCTTTGAGAGATTTTGGAATATCCCAGAAGAGCCTTCCAGATGTTTTCGTCCAAATGGCAACAGTTTGGCCAATGTGAGATTAGGATGCTGGGCTTAGGCGGGCCTTGGCCTGATCCACGTGCAGGGCTCTTGTTATGTCCCACATGCTTGTGGCGGGGAGTCCCACAGGCCACTTGTGCCCCGATTAGAACGGTCGACCCATTTGCAAGCCGAGACCTTTGATTCTCATTGGCAGCATGCCTGGGGGAGGTTAGGAGGTCTGCAATCTGCTATTTCTCATTATTTTATAGACCCCGGTCACATCCCGCCTTATCAGTCTCCTCTCCACAGCAAACAGTCCCCGTCTAATCTTGCCTGTCTGTCCAAGGACCTTGGCCTTCATGCCTTGAACCTTCCGCCACCGAAATCTGTGTCAGCTTTTGTGCTGCTGCCTCCTGGACAATTTCCAGCTCTGTTGGCTCACGCTTCGGCGTTATTCCTCTGGTAATCCTGCCAAGATGGGGCATTCCTCTCTCCCCGTTGCATCACAAGTTGCTTCTGTGTGGTCTTGGCAGGCTGCTCTGACACGTCTTCATTCATCCCTGACAACTCCCGAGAAGCCCAATGCGAGAAAGGCAGGCCTCAGGTCTAGGGACACTTACACGGGAGAAAGCTGCATTGAAATCAAAGGGGCCGATGTCCGAGTAAATTGGTTTGTGTCAGGACTGCTACCTGCAAATCCCTGGTTGAATAATTATATGTTGCAAGTTTTCCGTGCTTCGTTTTGGAATTTCCATCATTTCATCTTTTGTTGGTAAAGGGACCCCTGACCATTAGGTCCAGTCGTGGCTGACAGGGGTTGCTCGCTTTATTGGCCGAGGGAGCCGGCGTACAGCTTCTGGGTCATGTGGCCAGCATGACTAAGCTGCTTCTGGCGAACCAGAGCAGCGCACGGAAACGCCGTTTACATTCCCGCCAGAGCGGTACCTATTTATCTGCTTGCACTTTGATGTGCTTTCAAACTGGGACCGAGCAACGGGAGCTCACCCTGTTGCGGGGATTCGAACCACCGACCTTCTGATCGGCAAGTCCTAGGCTCTGTGGTTTAACCCACAGTGCCACCCGCGTCCCCCTCTTCTGTTGGTAGTCCTTTCCAACTCTGATTCTGTGAAATGAATAAATATTGGCAACGTAACTCATATCTCGGGTTTTGCAAGAGCTCTGTGAAGCCTCAGGATTTTGCTGTGTAGCAGCTGAGGTTTAGCAACGTGATCCTATGGAAATCAAGATGTATAAGGAACGGTTGAGAAAGAAGCTGGGAATGTTTAGCCTGGGAAAGATGAAATTGAGAGGAGATATGAGAGCCATGTAAAGAGTTTTAAGCTCCCTACCTTGCTTGGTCCAGCTGGACCATAAAGAAGGCTGATCGCTGAAGAATTGATGCTTTTGAATTCTGGTGCTGGAGGAGACTCTTGAGAGTCCCATGGACTGCAAGAAGATCAAACCTCTCCATTCACTGGAAGGACAGATCCTGAAGCTGAGGCTCCAAGACTTTGGCCACCTCAGGCGAAGAGAAGACTCCCTGGAAAAGACCCTGATGTTGGGAAAGATGGAGGGCGCAAGGAGAAGGGGACGACAGAGGACAAGGTGGTGGGACAGTGTTCTCGAAGCTACCAGCATGAGTTTGACCAAACTGCGGGCGGCAGTGGAAGACAGGAGGGTCTGGCGTGCTCTGGTCCAGGGGGTCACAAAGAGTGGGACACGACTAAATGACTAAAGAACCACAACAACAACTTTGCTTGGGGGGCAAGGCTCTCTCTTCTGAGATGCTGTCGTGACATTTCGAGGGGCTGTCTATGAATTCCTGCGAGATTTTGCACAAACATCCCTAGGCTTTCAGAGCCAATCTTGCCTCATGCGGCAATGCGGAGAGCTTAAAAGTGCTTTCTGCACCAGGAAAACTCTGCGTGGAAAGAGCCTTGCTTGCGTTGAACTTGCAGGATTTCAACCAGCTGGCCCTCAAGCCCGTATGACTGAAATCACACAAGTTAAAGGAGCATCATGAGATGATATTGCGTTGTATAATATTTCTCCCAACTGCCAAGCCTAGGAAATGGTTTTAAAAGAGAAAAAAGCAATCGGATTTTCAGATTCTTTGTGACATCACATGCAATGGGTGAGGGGTTAATACAGATACAGTAAACCTTACTGTATGCTTGTGAAACATGGACCGCTTATAAACGCCATCTCCAACTCCTCGAAAGATTCCATCAAAGGTGTCTCTGAAAAGTTTTACACATCACTTGGGAAGACAGGCGAACTAGTATCAGTGTACTGGAAGAAGCAAAGATCCCCAGTGTTGAAGCAATGATTCTTCAACATCAACTTTGTTGGACTGGTCATGTTGTACAGATGCCTGATTATCGTCTTCCAAAGCAACTACTCTACTCCGAACTTAAAAATGGAAAGAGTAATGCTGGTGGTCAACAAAAGAGGTTCAAAGACTCTCTCAAGGTAAATCTTTAAAAAATATACAGTGTTACCTCGGGTTACAGACGCTTCAGGTTACAGATGCTTCAGGTTACAGACTCTGTTAACCCAGAAATAGTACCTCAGGTTAAGAACTTTGCTTCAGGATGAGAGCAGAAATCATGCGGTGGCAGTGGGAGGCCCCATTAGCTAAAGTGGTACCTCAGGTTAAGAACAGTTTCAGGTTAAGAATGGACCTCCAGAACGAATTAAGTTCTTAACCCGAGGTACCACTGTAGTATAAACACCAGCAATTGGGAAACACTGGCCTGCGAGCGCTCCAGTTGGAGAACAACCTTTACCAAAGGTGTCATGGGCTTTGAAGACACTCGAACTCAGGACGCAAGGGAGAAACGTGCTAAGAGGAAGGCACGCTTGGCAAATCCACACCGTGATCAACTCCTGTCTGGAAATCAATGTCCCCACTGTGGAAGGACGTGTGGATCCAGAATTGGCCTCCACAGTCACTTAGAGACTCATTGTTGAGTCTGTGTTCATGGAAGACAATCTTACTCGGCTACGAGGGATCGCCAAGGAAGAAGAAGAAGAAGAAGAAGAAGAAGAAGAAGAAGAAGAAGAAGACAGATACTTCTGATGGGATTGAAAAATCGGTCTTTGAGACGGCAGCCGAATTTGGTGCTGCAGCCCTGCTCCTGTTCCCACCTGTTCCTTTTGGAAGCAGAAGGAGTGGAATGGTTAATCCAGCCCACCCCGGCCCATCTGCTTGTGGCAACATGCGGGAAAGCCTCCTTCTCCACCCCCCCAGGGAGGCCACCCCCTAACTTTCCCCCATTAAAGGCCGGGATGACATTATCAAAGGGGTTTGGGAGCCTGCTGATCAATGCATTTAATGAAGGCCTGAAACCCTCCACGCCCCAAACCCTCTGCCATTCCGCTCTGCAATTGTCTCCGCTTAAAAGGTGACCTTTGGCCCGGGTTTGATGAAACATGTTTATGCATCTCCAGGCGCCCCCCAGATAAAAGGTTAGAGGTTAATAAATGGTGGAAAAATAGATACCAAAGCTTTGAGGTCACACCTGTTTTCGCTTCCTCAAGTTCCACGGCTGCAAAAAAAAACCGGCAGGCGGGAGAGGAGGGTAATTGCGCCCGCTTGGAGTGCAGGATCATTCCTGCCTTTATGCGCCGTAATTGGGGTGGTGCGGCCCCCCGAGGGTGTGGAGAGACGAGAGAAGCCAGATGCCACAGAGAGAGAGAGAGAGAGAGAGAGAGAGAGAGAGAGGTGCGTCTCCAGCTCACATTCGTCCAGAACACAGATCAGCTTATTATTATTATTATTTATTTCATTTCTATACAGCTTTACATTTTTAAGAAAAACCTCAAAGCAGTTTACAGAATATTAAAACACCAAGAAAACAATCTGAAGAAAGCCAAATGTAGCGTATACAATCGAAGCAACGTACTAAACCGAAAACCAAAATATTATCTGAAAGATTTCAAAATGAAACATTACAAAGGAGGTCAGCTGCAGAATACATATTTAACACAAAGTTAACAAAAAAAAAATTAAACATTTTTTTAAAAAATTGCTAAGGGAAGTCAAATATAAAATGGAACATTTAAAGTGAACAGCATAACTAACAAGAAAATAAACTATTGTCATAAGCACAACGTGGCTGTTTTGCAGGCACAAAAAGATGGGTGAAAAGAATCCGAGAGTTAGGGTTTGTTTTCAGGTATTAGTTGTTTACCCAAAATTTATCTTTTATCCCATGAAAATAAATAAAAACCAGAAATAAGTAAGTAAATAAGAAAGAGCTCTGCTGGGTCAGGACATTTGCCCTTCTAGTCCACTGTCCTGGGAAACCAGCAAGCCATGGGCAGTTTTGGTTGCCTTGCCACAAGAAAGGATATTGCAGAGGTCCAGAAATTGGGCAGCCAAAATGTCCCAGAGGATGGAAAGTCTCCTTGCAGTGTTTGGGACTTTTTCGTTTAGAGAAAAGTTCAGTAGGAAGAGACGCGATAGAGGTGCATAAAATCATTACTATGATTAATATTTCATATTCATTATTTAAGAATAAAAAGTAATTTTTATGCCTAGTGTAAAATTGTCAGTGCACAAGGTAAAATAATAATAATAATAATAATAATAATAATAATAATAATAATAATAATAATAATTTATTTATTAATACCCCGCCCATCTGGCTGAGTTTCCCCAGCCACTCTGGGCGGCTCCCAATCGAGTGTTAAAAACAATACAGCATTAAATATTAAAAACTTCCCTAAAATAAGACGTGAAAAGAATGACAATTGATACGATGCACCCAAGTAAAAGGGGGAAAATCCAAAAGGAAAAAACCCCTTATAAACTTGTTAAGGTTGTTATTGTTCTTTTCCTAAACTTAACTGAATACAGCGTTTATGAAAATGATTTCCAACTATCATTAAATTTGCACATGGTGAGTCTACGTTTGTACGCGACTTGTTCATGTGTTGCAAGATTATACATGTCTTCTGTCCATTTGTTGTTGTTGATTATTATATTTATTTATACCCCAGCTTTCCCCCTGGCAGGTCTCAGAGCTGCTTACTGAGTAAAATAACAATAATTAATGACACAGGAAAAAACTCTTTAGAAAACAATTGAACATTGATAGAAAATTACGCGTGGAGATGGTGAGAGTGCAAACTTTTTCTGCCTCAATAGCACTACAACTTGTGGACACCCAATAAGTTGAATGCTGGGAGATCCGTGAAGGATAAAAGAAAGGCCTTCTTTAGGCAGCGCTCAGTTGAGCAGTGGAACTCACTGCCACAGGAGGCAGGGATGGCTTAAAAGTGGATTAGGCAAATTCCTAAAGGAGCAGAAGGTTAGGGAGAGCTGCTAGCCTCAGTGGCTCTGCCCTCCCTCCAGGGTCGGAAGCAGCAGTGCTTCTGAATACCATTGGCTAGAATTGCAGGGGGGAGGGTCTTGAGTTCGAGTCTTGCTTGTGGGTTTCTCACAGGCATTTGGTTGGCCGTGTGTGTGTGTGTGTGTGTGTGTGTGTACACAGTCATACCTTGGGTCGAAGTTGCTTCAGGTTGAGCGCTTTTGGGTTGTGCTCTGTGGCGACCCGGAAGTAACGGAACGTGTTACTTCCAGGTTTCACTGCTCGCGCATGCGCAGATGGTCAAAATGAAGCGGCGAATCGCGACCCGCGCGTGTGCAGGGATCTGAAATGGATCCCTTTCGTATTCAGAGGTACCACTGTGTGTGTGTGTGTGTGTGTGTGTCTGTGTGTACAGATGTAAGTGTTCCGGTTTGCGAACTTTTTTCAGAAGCCAAACGTGCTCCGTTTTGAGTGTTATGCTTCTGTTTTAAGTGCCGCACTTCCGTTTTGAGTGTTACGCTGAGGTCTGTTTTTGCGGCTTTTTTGTTTTGTTTTTGTGACTGTGTGGAACCCAGTTCAGCCACTGATTGATTGATTGTGTGACTGCAGTACAGTACATTGTTTATTGCTTTCATTTTATGGATCAATGGTCTCCTTAGATGGTAAAATTCATGTTAAATTGCTGTTTTAGGGGTTGTTTTTAAAAGTCTGGCATGGATCGATCCATTTTGCATTACTTCCTATGGGAAAGCGCGCCTTCGTTTTGAAACGCTTTGGTTTTGGAACGGACTTCTGGAATGGATTAAGTCTCCAGTGGCAGCCCCACATGCAGTACATTGTAGTAAAGGTAAAGGGACCCCTGACCATTAGGACCAGTCGTGGCCGACTCTGGGGTTGCAGCACTCATCTCACTTCATTGGCCGAGGGAGCCGCCGTACAGCTTCCAGGTCATGTGGCCAGCATGACTAAGCCACTTCTGGCGAACCAGAGCAGCGCACGGAAACACCGTTTGCCTTCCCGCTGGAGTGGTACCTATTTATCTACTTGCACTTTGTTCTACATTGTAGTAGTCTAGTCTTAACCATAAAAGGGAGGTGGGGTTGCCAACGCTGGGCTAGACTACTACAAGGGGCTGTTTGCAGACTGCCCTTGAAGACTACCACCTTCCTCATTTACCATAGAAATGAAGGAAAAAATAAAAATGTTGCACCTAAGCTGAAAGTAACCCCCCCCCCACACCTATTAAACTCTTGTCTACCTTTGAGGGTCCCTCTTTCTTCCTAAGCCTGGGGTTCAGACCTGTGGAGAGAATGGATTTTTGTGGGCTCCTTTCTCATTTGTTCCCTTGAGTATATGGCTAGGAAGGGTGATGATCTGGAGATGGCCTCTCTGGGCCTGGGGGTTGCCCGGACCACTGGCCAGGATAGGAGACCTCCTGCGTTCCAGCCTTGGCTCCTTTAGGAGCGGTGAGAACTCAGAGTCAAGACTCCCCAGAAGGCTTTGCATCCGCAAGGTGGCCCACTCCTGACAGCACCCATCGCTTCGGCGCTGCAGGGGATTGCTTGGCCAAGCAACACAAAGAACCTTGTGTGCGTCTGTGGCTCTTGCACAGCAGTTCTCAACCTGTGGGTCCCCAGAGGTTGTTAGACTACAACTCACATCATCCCTGAGCTCTGGCCTTGCTAGCTAGGGGTGATGGGAACTGTAGTTCAACAACATCTGGGGACCCACAGGTTGAGAAAGGCTGCTCTAGAGCAGTGTTTTTCAACCACTGTTCCGCGGCACACTAGTGTTGATGTGTTCCGTGGGAAAAATTGAAAAATTTGAAAGATTTTTTTTAAAAAAATTCACATTTTCGCCTACTAGGCGGGTGCCGGACTGTGTCCTGGGTATGGGGAGGGGGTTTGACCCCACCCTCGGCCAGCAGGGGCACCGATTGGCGCTCCTCAGGGGGACACCCTCCACTTTTCTGATGTCCGGGCTGTGATTGGTCCAGACTCCAGCCTGGACCTATCACAGTAGGACATCATCTTCCGACTTCCTTCCCGCCCGAGCACAGTGTGCGCAGCAGCGGAGAGAAGAAGACGTCGCGACTCGAGTCACCAGGAGGACCAGAGAAGTTGTCATTTTATTTCTCTTCAGTCTCCACTGAATGCCTTGACTGGGTTAGGGATCCTTATAGCTCAGCATCAGTTGGTGGAAAGGACATGACTTTGCAGGAGCAGGAGGAACTAACTGAACTGAGACAAAATCGTGGTTTCAAGCTACGATTTGCTGGTCTACCTTTGGACAGTTTTTGGCAAACAAAGCTATTTTGACATTGCTCCCATTTTCCACTACGTATCTGTGTAGATGAGCTTTTCAAGCATGATTGCTATAAAAACTACCGTATTTTTTGCACCATAACACTCACTTTTTTTCTCCTAGAAAGCAAGGGGAAATGTCTGTGCGTGTTATGGAGGAAATGCCTACGGGTGGCGGGGGGGGGGGGATCTGCTGCAGTCGTGAGCAGAGGATCCATGGTTCCCCTTCCTTCCCTCCTCCGTGGCTCGCTTTGAAACAGCAAAGCGGAGAAGAGCCGCTGAGTGGGGAGGAGAGAGGGACAGAGAGCCTGCTTCTTTAAAGGAGCAAAGCGGGAGAGGAGAGGAGCCGCTTACATGAGTGTCAGTGGCTCCTGTCTGGTTGGTTCCTTTAAAGCAAGCAGGCTCTCTGTCCCTCTCTCCTCCCCACTCAGCTTGCTACATAGCAGCAAAGTTTTTCAGCTCGCTAAGCCGGGGATGAGTGGGGAGGAGGGAGAAAAGCAGAGCCTGCTTGCTTTAAAGGAGCAAAGTGGGAGAGGAGAGGAGCCCTCTTCTTCATTATTAGCAGCATCCTTCTCCACCCACCCCACACGTGCTCCTTCTCCCCTTAAACCCCTCTTCTCCATTATTAGCAGCATCCTTCTCCACCCACCCCACGCGTGCTCCTTCTCCCCTTAAACCCCTCTTCTGCATTATTAGCAGCATGCTTCTCCACCCACCCCACGCGTGCTCCTTCTCCCCTTAAACCCCTCTTTCATTATTAGCAGCATCCTTCTCCACCCACCCCACGCGTACTTCTTCTCCCCTTAAACCCCTCTTCTGCATTATTAGTAGCATCCTTCTCCACCCAGCCCACGCGTGCTTCTTCTCCCCTTAAACCCCTCGCCTACATTATTAGGAGCATCCTTCTCCACCCACCCCACGCGTGCTCCTTGTCCCTTGAGTGCTATTCCTTCCATCCCCACTTAAAACGTAGTTACAAAGCACGGATCCACATGGATCCTCAGGATTTTTGCATTGGGCTACTCCAAACTCACTGTCAGATCACATGTCTGTGGCCACAGCATGACCCACAAAAATCATACATCCACTGTTTTGTTTAGAATATTTTTTTTCTTGTTTTCCTTATGTAAAAACTATGTGCGTGTTATGGTCGGGTGCGTGTTATAGAGCGAAAAATACGGTAAATACAGAGAGAGTCAGAGAGCTGTTGACGAAGAGCTACGTGTGTGTCTTTCATCGATTCCAGCCAGAATATCAGCTTTGTGTTCAGCCAAACAAGCCCAGGTTGCACACTGAATAAAGTATTTTATAATTTTTCATATTTCTGTTTACTTACTATTTCATAATAAATTAATTATAAAATACTTTCTTTGTGTTTATTTGATTCCTATTCAAGAGAATTACTTTATATATAGTCAATATAGGCACAGAGTTAATTTTTTTAACATTTTCTAATGGTGGTGTGCCTCGTGATTTTTTTCATGAAACAAGTGTGCCTTTGCCCAAAAAAGGTTGAAAAACACTGCTCTTGAGTATCTCGGTGGATCGTCAGCATGCAGGTATCCTGAGGGCTGGAGCTCTTTCCTTGGCCATTGTTGCAGACACAAAACTTGCTTAATTACTCCGACTGCCTATTAAAAACCAGAGAACCTTCCAGAGGAGTTTTGCCTAAATCACTCTGAGCCTGCGTGTCTCGGCTACTGTATATCATTAACACCCCCTCCGGTTATGACTTCCTCGCACGCTGGCCTTAACCGCCTCTCGGAGCGCAATTGTTTCTTTAAATGATTCTGTTTTGTCCTCGGCTCTGTTGTGGAGGCTGGATTCCTTTGTGTGCCTTTTGGAAATCCATTCTGGATTGCTGAGTTTTGTTTCTTTTCAGCCGGCTTTAAATTCTCGCCCCGGTTTCCTGGGAGGAATTGGTGTCTATAGTGCTTTCGATTAGCACTAATTTTTCCTTCATGTGCCCTGACTTTTATGGCGGGAGCATTGATCTCCTAGCCTGCAGTTTGTCACAGTCAACGGAGCATCGGTTAGCGGAAAAGGCGGCTTCTTCGGAGCTGCAAACTGGGAGCGCCGCGCTGCCTTTGGGGCACAGCCAGGGAACCTTTGGCCACCCCAGATGTTGCAAAACTACAACTCCCAACATCCTTGGCTACTGGCCATGCTGGTTGGGGCTGACAAGAGCCTCCCACCATCTTGGGAGAGAGCTCTACCTCTCTTTTAAATCAGAACCAGTGAAGGCGGTGAAGGTCCTGTGTGAGTGTCTGTAGGCGGTTGGAGGATGGATGGCGGCTAACAGATTGAGGTTGAATCCTGACAAGACAGAAGTACTGTTTTTGGGGGACAGGAGGCGGGCAGGTGTGGAGGATTCCCTGGTCCTGAATGGGGTAACTGTGTCCCTGAAGGACCAGGTGCGCAGCCTGGGAGTCATTTTGGATTCACAGCTGTCCATGGAGGCACAGGTCAAATCTGTATCCAGGGCAGCTGTTTACCAGCTCCATCTGGTACGTAGGCTGAGACCCTATCTGCCTGCAGACTGTCTTGCCAGAGTGGTGCATGCTCTGGTTATCTCCCGCTTGGACTATTGCAATGCGCTCTACGTGGGGCTACCTTTGAAGGTGACCCGGAAACTACAACTAATCCAGAATGCGGCAGCTAGACTGGTGACTGGGGGCGGCCGCCGAGACCATATAACACCGGTCTTGAAAGACCTACATTGGCTCCCAGTATGTTTCTGAGCACAATTCAAAGTGTTGGTGCTGACCTTTAAAGCCCTAAACGGCCTCGGTCCAGTATATCTGAAGGAGCGTCTCCACCCCCATCATTCTGCCCGGACACTGAGGTCCAGCTCCGAGGGCCTTCTGGCGGTTCCCTCACTGCGAGAGGCCAAGTTACAGGGAAACAGGCAGAGGGCCTTCTCGGTAGTGGCTCCCGCCCTGTGGAACGCCCTCCCATCAGATATCAAAGCGATAAACAACTACCTGACATTCAGAAGACATCTGAAGGCAGCCCTGTTCAGGGAAGTTTTTAATATGTGACATTTTAGTGTATTTTTCATCTTTGTTGGAAGCCGCCCAGAGTGGCTGGGGAAACCCAGCCAGATGGGCGGGGTACAAATAATAAATTATTATTATTATTATTATTATTATTATTATTATTATTATTATTATTATTATTGGAGGGCCAAGGGCTCCTCCTTCCTCCATTAGGGGCTGCCCTGCTCCCTTGCTCATTTCTCCCACTTCCTTTTGGGCACGCCTGTACAAACCCTTTATTTGCATTTCAGCGCTCCATCTTTCTTGTCGTCACAACAGCCCTGTAAGGTCGGCCGCTGCTGTCCCTATTAGACTTGTTTGAGGCTTCTTCTTCCCAGGACACCTTCCGCTCGGCCAGCCTGCAAAGCTGACCCTCTGGGCCACCAGTCTGAATATACTGCCGGGTCTTTTTAGGCAGCTGCCTTGGCGCTGCCTCCGACCTCTCTGCCGGATTGCTTCAAGCCGCTTTGTCTCTGCTGCGTCCGTTTCCTTTGACGGCGCAGGCAGGCCACGCTTATCGTGTCATCAATAGGTCCTCTCTTGGGTCAAGGCCCCCACTACGCCCCCCCAGCTTCCGGCTTGTGCTGCCTTGAAGATGCAAGACCGGCTACAAGGGACAAGCCCTGCCCTCTGACCTCCAGGGCACAGAGTGAACCTTCCCAGGGGACGGAGCCAATTCAGGCTTCAGAGACCTTGGCGAGAGGATAAGGAGCCATTTCTCATTCCCTGAAGTCTCCTTTGCTCCCTTCCCTGCACTGGCAGCAGCTAGGATGACCTTGTAGCCTTCACTGTTTTGCTTTTTTTTAAAAAAATATTTAATCATTTTTTCAATACAAACAACCACAAAAAACACATACAACAAAAACCGCAATAACACTAATAACACAATTTAACATTTCAGATTTGAGTACTGATATACCTTTTGATCAATATTTCTCCACCTCTCCTCCCCATACTTCCCAGCACCGTCTTAAATATTCCTTCCAGATTTCTTCATATTTATCCATTCTTAATTTGCGTCGACTTGCAATTCGTTCGTATGTAGCTAGTCTGTCCATATTGTCAATCCATGTGCTCAATTGAATCTTTTTGCGGCTCTTCCAGTTCATCAGAACAAGTTTTTTTGCTTCTAATATGGCACGGTACATCCATATTTCTTTTGACCCCTTGTAATCTCCCACGCTTCTGGTATATAATTTAGAATTAAATTCAATTCCCCTAAATAACAATTTCTTTTTATTACTCTTGCTATATATATCTTCACCTCGCACCAAAATGATATTATCTTCGGGCAGTTAATCATCATATGTACTAAGTTCGCATTTTTATTTCCACATCTCCAGCAGTTGTCTGCACTTGTTATTTTCTTCTAGTAAAGTTTTGCTGGAGTCCAGTGGACTGTAGCCTTCATTTCATACATTTTTCATACACTTCATACATTTTTATTGGTTTTTTATCATATCATTTCCAACAGTCATATAACATAACTTCTTATCTTATACAATATTTTGGACTTCCATCAACACCTCTGATGATTTTTCATTCTTTACCACTTATTCTGCATTTCTTAATTTCTCTATTACTCTTTGTTGTCACTAACTAATAATTCTCCTCATAGTCTTTCTAGGAATAGTTCCAATAATCCTCCTTACAAAACTAGCATAATCTGTGCATTACAATTATAGAATCAAAGAATCATAGAATCATAGAGTTGGAAGAGACCACAAGGGCCATCGAGTCCAACCCCCTGCCAAGCAGGAAACACCATCAGAGCACTCCTGACATATGGTTGTCAAGCCTCTGCTTAAAGACCTCCAAAGGAGGAGACTCCACCACACTCCTTGGCAGCAAATTCCACTGTCGAACAGCTCTTACTGTCAGGAAGTTCTTCCTAATGTTTAGGTGGAATCTTCTTTCTTGTAGTTTGGCTCCATTGCTCCGTGTCCGCTTCTCTGGAGCAGCAGAAAACAACCTTTCTCCCTCCTCTATGTGACATCCTTTTATATATTTGAACATGGCTATCATATCACCCCTTAACCTCCTCTTCTCCAGGCTAAACATGCCCAGCTCCCTTAGCCGTTCCTCATAAGGCATCGTTTCCAGGCCTTTGACCATTTTGGTTGCCCTCCTCTGGACACGTTCCAGTTTGTCAGTGTCCTTCTTGAATTGTGGTGCCCAGAACTGGACACAGTACTCCAGGTGAGGTCTGACCAGAGCAGAATACAGTGGCACTATTACTTCCCTTGATCTAGATGCTATACTCCTATTGATGAGGCCCAGAATTGCATTGGCTTTTTTAGCTGCCGCGTCACACTGTTGGCTCATGTCAAGTTTGTGGTCAACCAAGACTCCTAGATCCTTTTCACATGTACTGCTCTCAAGCCAGGTGTCACCCATCTTGTATTTGTGCCTCTCATTTTTTTTGCCCAAGTGCAATACTTTACATTTCTCCCTGTTAAAATTCATCTTGTTTGTTTTGGCCCAGTTTTCTAATCTGTCAAGGTCGTTACTCTTCAAATAGTTCATATATTTGCTCCAGTCTTCCAAGAATCTCCGATCCTGCCGGTTTCGAATCCTTCCTGTTATTTTGTCTAATTCTGCATAGTCCATCAACTTCACCCTCCATTCTTCTTTCGTTGGTAATTCTTCTTGCTTCCATTTTTGTGCCAATAATATTCTTGCCGTTGGGACGTGGGTGGCGCTGTGGGTTAAACCACAGAGCCTAGGGCTTGCCAATCAGAAGGTCGGCGGTTTGAATCCCCGCGATGGGGTGAGCTCCCGTTGCTCGGTCCCTGCTCCTGCCAACCAAGCAGTTCAAAAGCACGTCAACGTGCAAGTAGATAAATAGGTACCGCTCCGGCGGGAAGGTAAACGGCATTTCCGTGCGCTGCTCTGGTTCGCCAGAAGCGGCTTAGTCATGCTGGCCACATGAATCGGAAGCTGTACGCCGGCTCCCTCGGCCAATAAAGCGAGATGAGCGCCGCAACCCCAGAGTCGGCCACGACTGGACCTATCGGTCAGGGGTCCCTTTACCTAATATTCTTGCTGCTGTCATTGCATATGAAAACAACTCATTTGTTAACGGCTGTTGCTGTTGTTACCATAATGGCCCTGCAGCGCCGACGCGGATGGAGAACATGCAACCGCCAGATGCTGCCCTGGAAGGGGCTGATGGGAGCTGTAGTCCAAAGCATCTGGAGGGCACTGGTTTGGCCAAGTCTGCTCATCACTTAGACAACAGTCGCCCTGTTGGCCCTGAAAGGCAAGCCATGTGAGTAGGTGAAACGAGAGCTGCAGAGATGGCTCCAGCAAGTGAGCCCAGCCTTGTGTTACAGAATCAAGAGGGTATTTGTAGGCGTTTAATAATACGAGGAACCCCCAAATGAATTGGATGCCTTTGGCCCCAAAGCAGAGGGAGGTGGGAAATTCTGGCAGTTTCAAACATGCATCGTAGGCGCGATCTCCCTAAGAATCCGATGAAAATCTGTCTGGTTGCCAGGACAGAACTTAACTGCATCTCTCCCCCCAAAAAACATCTAAGAAGAATCTTTTGATTTGCTCATCCTTTGGGTTGTGGAGAACGCTCTGTCTTTCCTATCACACTTCCCAACAAATGGAAGCAAAAATCCTACCTGCACCCCATTTCTTTAACTCTCTAGTCTAGTGACCTAGCATGGCATACTATGTATGGGACATGGGTGGCGCTGTGGGTTAAACCACAGAGCCTAGGTCTTGCCGATCAGAAGGTTAACGGTTCGAATCCCCACAACGGGGTGAGCTCCCGTTGCTCGGTCCCTGCTCCTGCCCACCTAGCAGTCTGAAAGTACGTCAAAGTGCAAGTAAATAAATAGGTACCGCTCCAGCGGGAAGGTAAACGGCGTTTCCGTGCGCTGCTCTGGTTCGCCAGAAGCGGCTTAGTCATGCTGGCCACAGGACCCGGAAGCTGTACGCCGGCTCCCTCTGTGACTGGACCTAATGGTCAGTTGTCCCTTTACCTTTTTATGGTATAACATCTGAGCTAAGAATCAGGAACCCACAAAGCCACACACTTTCAGACTCGGCAGCTGCAATTGGCAATATCGGGGATATAATATTAATATTAAATTAATTGCCCTCCTTTCTCCAGTAGCTCCCAGGGTGGGTGACAACAAATTAAATGGGAGTTCTCAAGGAGTTATATACGGGCCCAGTGATGTTGGTTTCTGGGAGACCTCTCGGGGTTTTTTTATTTCAACCTGCTTTGCAATAATTCCTCTGTCCTGGTGCCGTATTCCTGCTCATTTTAAGGCATGGATGGCAACCCCTACTGTTGAGACGTGCCACGTTCCAATTTCAGTTGCAGTCATTCTTCCTCAACGTGCACCTGCACTTCAAAATCAATGCAGGCAAATCTCTTGCAAACCTGAGCCTCTTTTTTCTGTGCTGCGTCTTCACATCTTTGTCCTGCTTTCTGGGGCATTTCCTCTGCCCCCTCCCAGCTGATAAAACTGCATGCAAAGCAGCAATAACTGAATAATGCCAAACGGGGAAGTTAATCTGTATCCAGGGTCGTTTGATGAAGTTTGTGCTGAGGAGCAGGATTCCACTCGCTCGCCCTCCCTCTTTCTGGAATCCAGACTGATCCAGTTGCCTCTGCCTCGCTCTGCCTCGGAGGTCCAGGTGAACAGCCCTCACAGGTGCTTCGGCTCGGATCCTGCCTTGCACAGAGCCTGGCAGGGCTGCCACATCCAGACCCCAAAGGGACACCTGTGCATTTAGAAATATGCAGCCTGGCACCACTTTCCCCCATCTGGTTGCCCCGTGTGAGAACAGGATGCTGGACAATGCAGGTCCTTGGGCCTGATCCAGCACCCTCTTACTCATTGTTCATTGCAATGCTGCAGAGAGCATGCGGCTCCTTCAAGCTGCAAGATCTCTCCCAGGATCCTGATATGAAGGCACCACGGATGTGTCCCTGAGACTTTGTCCTCCAGGCTTTTACCTAGGTCCCTTTGAGGGGTCTTAGTAGACCACAAAGAGACGACTCTACACAGATGATGCTGTTAAGGTGCTACACTCAATATGCCAGAAAGTTTGGAAAACTCAGCAGTGGCCAGAGGATTGGAGAAGATCAGTGCCAAAGAATGCTCCAACTACCGCACAATTGCACTCATTTCACACGCTAGCAAGATTATACTTAAAATTCTGCAGGCTCAAGCAGTATGCGGACCGAGAACTCCCAGAAGTGCAAGCTGGATTTTGAAGGGGGAAAGGAACCAGAGACCAAATTGCAAACATGCGCTGGATTATGGAGAAAGCTAGAGAGTTCCAGAAAGACATCTACTTCTGCTTCATTGACTATGCAAAAGCCTTTGACTGTGTCGACCACAGCAAACTATGGCAAGTTCTTAAAGAAATGGGAGTGCCTGATCACCTCATCTGTCTCCTGAGAAATCTCTGTGTGGGACAAGAAGCTACAGTTAGAACTGGATATGGAACAACTGATTGGTTCAAAATTGGGAAAGGAGTACGGCAAGGCTGTATATTGTCTCCCTGCTTATTTAACTTATATGCAGAATTCATCATGCGAAAGGCTGGGCTGGATGAATCCCTAGCCGGAATTAAGATCGCCGGAAGAAATATCAACCTCAGATATGCAGGTGACACCTCATTGATGGTAGAAAGTGAGGAGGCATTAAATAACCTTTTAATGAGGGTGAAAGAGGAGAGCGCAAAATATGGTCTGAAGCTCAACATCAAAAAAACAAAGATCATGACATCTGGTCCCATCACCTCCTGGCAAATAGAAGGAGAAGAAATGGAGGCAGTGAGAGATTTGACTTTCTTGGGCTCCATGATCACTGCAGATGGTGACAGCAGTCATGAAATTAAAAGATGCCTGCTTCTTGGGAGAAAAGCAATGACAAACCTAGACAGCATCCTAAAAAGCAGAGACATCACCTTGCCAACAAAGGTCCTTATAGTTCAAGCTATGGTTTCCCCCAGTCGTGATGTATGGAAGTGAGAGCTGGACCATAAGGAAGGCTGATTGCAGAAGAATGGATGCTTTTGAATTCTGGTGCTGGAGGAGACTCTTGAGAGTCCCATGGACTGCAAGAAGATCAAACCTCTCCATTCTGAAGGAAATCAGCCCTGAGTGCTCACTGGAAGGACAGATCCTGAAGCTGAGGCTCCAAGACTTTGGCCACCTCCTGAGAGGAGAAGACTCCCTGGAAAAGACCCTGATGTTGGGAAAGATGGAGGGCACAAGGAGAAGGGGACGACAGACAGAGAACGAGATGGTGGGACAGTGTTCTCGAAGCTACCAGCATGAGTTTGACCAAACAGCGGGAGGCAGTGGAAGACAGGAGTGCCTGGCGTGCTCTGGTCCATGGGGTCGTGAAGAGTCGGACACAACTAAACGACTAAACAGTAGACCACAAGCTTAACATGAGTCAAGTGTGATGCAGCCGGGGGTTGGGCTGGATGGCCCCTGGGTGCCCTTCCAACTCTCCAGTTCTGTGATTCTATGAAATTGGACCAGAAGCTTTCACCAGTTGAATGGTCAGGTGAATAAACAACAATCCATTTTGATCAATTGGCCGGAAGCCCATTTGGCTGAGCCACAGCACATTGTGACACTCCGTGGTGAATTTAGGAATGCACCGGTTTTCTTTATTAGTAGACCCTCTTTCAATTCTGGTGTGGTTTCCCGCTGCCAAATGGGACGGTGGAGAAAGCGCTTCAGACGGGTCTCCTTTTACAAACACTTGCACCTCTCATTTGTGAATTAACACCATCCTTCGAAGGGCCATCGTTTTGGTTCCGCCTGTTGATTGATGCCTTTTATCGGGCGGATGATTTAGCGACTAAATATCCTCTCTAATCAGCCTCTGAGGAAACTCTGTAGGGGTTTCTGTGGCTGAGAGTGTGTGTGGTTTTGTGGTGGTGGTGGTGGGGGCCTCAAAACGGCCCGTCAGCATATCTAATATTGGGCAGAGTGCCGGGAATCAGCAACGCCATGAGGGAAGTTACAGGTTCTGCTTTTATCTGGGCAGTTCGGCGCCCCCTCCCTCCCCTCGCCTTCTCCTGGGTGCAGAGTCCGCAAAACCAGGGTTTTTTTTTGGGGGGGGGTTTGTCATCGTGCAAGCGTCTGATGGGCTCGTGCTGCAGTTGACCCCGGATTATGTAATCGCCTGGAATTGGCGAAGCGGCTTTCCCTTGCGGCTGGATCCCATCCAGGCCGAAGAGGGAGGGAGCTGGCTGGCCTCCCGGCACATTGGTTAGCCTCCGTGGTTTGAAGTGGCTTTTACCAAATGCAACAGGTACAATAGGTGCAACCAGAGAAGCCTGGCTGCCATAGCTGGTTCCTCCTGCAATGTGCTCGATCCAGACGCTGCGGTTGGCACAGAATGCTGCAGCCCGATTGCTGACGGGAGTCAGGCCTTGTCAACGCATCACCCCTGTGCTCAGAGGTCTGAACTGTTTGCCCGTCTGCGACCACACCTGGTGTTGCCATTAGTATAGTATTATTTATTATTATTATTTCTTCGACTTGAATGCTGCCCTTTATCCAAAGATCCCGACGTTAAAAACACGTCGCAGAGCACCAATCATAAAAACATAATAAAAAGTGTAGTAGCAGAGAACATAATGGTAAAATAATCATAATATCAACAGTGGCCTCCAACAAGCTTTAACAGGCCGTGGATTCTTTAATGGCCAAAGGTGGAATATTTTTGCCTAAAGACAGGTAATAAGGCCTTTAACAACTTGGGGCCAGTTTGCCTACAAGATGTGTGCACGCAACCACTTTGATCAGCAAAACTTGCATTACAATAGGGGTCACGTTATACCCGTTCTGTATTTATAAGAACTCAGTGGTTTAGTGTGCCAGCGGCTACCCTTTGGAACTCCCTGCTACTTGACACCAGGCAGGCCACTTCACTTCACCGCTTGCTAAAAGCACCCTTGTTTAGCTGAGTCTGCCCAGATGCTTAGAAAACTACTGTGAATTTTAATCGGCTTTTAGTGTTTTAACTTTTTTTGCTTGTCTTAAAGTGCTGTAATTTTTCTTCTTCTTGTTTTCTTGTTTCATCTTAACGTAAACTGCTTTGAGGGTGTCTTTCAAAATTAAATGTATATAGTCTTTCTGAACAAATAAGTAAATAATAAAATAATCTAGGAGCACAAGTCAAGAGTCCTGTGGATGGATCAAGCCAAAATAGCCCCTTCTACTTCAGCATCCTGTTCTCACAGTTGCCAGCCTAATGCCTGTGGGAAACCCGAAAGCAGAACCTTGACAGGCAGTGCGGTGTAGTGGTTAGTGTGTTGGACCAGGACCTGGGAGATGAGGGTTTGAATCGCCACCTGGCCCTGAAGCTCACAGGGTGAGACCTTAGGAGCCAGTCCCTGCCTCTCAGCCTAAGCTACCTCACAGGGGTGTTGCGGAGATTAAGTGGGAGAACCACGTGTAGGTAGGGCTGGGATCCTAGAGGGCTGCTGCCAGTCAGAGTGGACAGTACCAGTCTAGATAGACTCTTAGTGCTGGGCCTTGCAAATCTTCCCTAGAACCTCATTTGTGGGTGGGCGGGTTGCTGAGTCTGCAACCCAGAAGCTCACCTCTTCTTTCCTTTTTCCTTCCTGGAATAGTAGAGTTCGAAGGGATCTCCAAAGGTCCTTTAGTCCAGCCCCCTGCAATTCAGGAATCGCAGAATCCCTTTCTTTTGTGCATGCTGCCTGTGAATGCAGCCGTCGCGCAGGACATGCCAAGACCTTCCCTGCCCACTTCCGGATACCTGGCCACATGCTGCAAAATGCTAGTCCTATTTTCCCTGGCCACGCTACAAATTGCACCGGGGAGGCCGCTGTGCCAGCGGAAGGATTGCAACGGAGCTGTGGCCAAGCAGGCTCTAAGCACGTCGGCTGGGGCAGCTGCCAGCTCAATGCTTACGATACGATAATCTTTATTGTTATTGTCCCATGCAGAACAATGAAATTGAAAAAATCTACATCAGACATTCAAAAACCCACAAGCCTTCTATCCCAGCCTGGTTAGCCCCCTAAAAACTCTGATACCCCATAATTAAATACAATATGCTCCCATAGAGACTACCTTAAAGGTAAAGGGACCCCTGACCATTAGGTGCAGTTGTGGCCGACTGTGGGGTTGCGGCGCTCATCTCACTTTAATGGCCAAGGGAGCAGGCGTGCAGCTTCCAGGTCATGTGGCCAGCATGACTAAGCCACTTCTGGCGAACCAGAGCAGTGCATGGAAACGCTGTTTACCTTCCCGCTGGAGGGGTGCCTATTTATCTACTTGCACTTTGACGTGCTTTCAAACTGCTAGGTTGGCAGGAGCAGGGACCGAGCAACGGGAGCTCACCCCGTCGCGGGGATTTGAAGCGCCGACCTACTGATTGGCAAGCCCTAGGCTCTGTGGTTTAACCCACAGTGCCACGCGCGTCCCTAGAGACTACCTTACGCTGCGTTTAAAACCAAAATCACATTTGGATAGAAACCGTTTCTCAGGCGGCTAGTCCTAGTCTTTATAACCCTGGACCTTCTTCCAGAAGGCAGAAGCTGAAAGTGCGCTTATCTGAACAGGGGCCATGGATTGACGGTGTCGCAATCTGCATTGTCCGGGAGGACAGAGGGGGCTGATCTTGGGAGGAAGCCAAGAATGGGAGGGCAGGAGAGTTGGCGGCTGCCTCCCAGTGTGAGCAGCTAGGCTGGCAGAAGAGGCTGGCTGGCTCCTGTACGCCCTCTAGCCCAGGGAGGTCTCGAAACCCAGAGCAGCAGGCTGAAGCCAGAGTCGGCCACGGAATCGGAGAGGGGAGATGACGCCATATGTAGCGTTATGGATAGCCATGGGAGCTGTTCTCGGTTCTTGGGGGAGGTGGTTTGCAGTGCAATAATATAATAATAATTATTTCTTATTTATACCACGCTCATCTGGCTGGGCTTCCCCAGCCACTCTGGGCGGCTTCCAACAAAACACTAAAATACAATAACCTATTAAACATTAAAAATTTCCCTAAACAGGGCTGCCTTCAGATGTCTCCTGAATGTCAAGTAGTTGTTCTTCTCTTTGACATCTGGTGGGAGGGCGTTCCACAGGGCGGGTGCCACCACCGACAAGGCCCTCTGCCTGCTTCCCTGTAACTTGGCTTCTTGCATCGAGGGAACCGCCAGAAGGCCCTCAGAGCTGGACCTCAGTGTCCAGGCAGAACGATGGAGGTGGAGACACTCCTTCAGATATACAGTGATACCTTGGGTTAAGTAGTTAATTCGTTCCGGAGGTCTGTTCTTAACCTGAAACTGTTCTTAACCTGAAGCACCACTTTAGCTAATGGGGCCTCCTGCTGCTGCCACGCCACCGGAGCACGATTTCTGTTCTCATCCTGAAGCAAAGTTCTTAACCTGAAGCACTATTTCTGGGTTAGCGGAGTCTGTAATCTGAAGCGTATGTAACTTGAAGTGTATGTAACCTGAGGTACCACTGTACAGGACCGTGCAAAGGTTTAAGCCTCCAGACAGCTGGGTAGTTCGAGGGTTAATCATGAAGCAGCAATCTGTGCAGATGGCCCTTCTCCAGCTGGCATGGTGCCCGTTCTCCGCGAGGCGTGCCAAGCCGCTGTGTGACAGGCCGCAGATTCTGATCTAATGGGATGTGCTCAGTTACCGGAGCGGCTGCCCCTCTTGGCCGTTTTCCTTGGAGCTTGGGAATGTGGCAGTTTCAAAGGTCCGGGCCAGGAGAGGAGTCGTGCCAGCCTGGACTTGCGATGAGTGCCCATCGCCTAGCAGGACATTCTTGGCTGAGCAAAGGGTTTTCCCCTTCGCTTTGGGGAAGATTCCTAAGGTCTCCCTCCCCACTGCGCCTTACTTTGCTGTTTAGGAATATCAGAATCACCTCCTGGATTCAGGCCCATGTGCTAATGGTGTACGTAGGTGTCAGAGCTGCTACCAGGTCCCAGCTCACATAGGACCACGCCACACAGCGTCCACTTTAAAAGAGTCTTTATTGAGTTACAGGTTTCATTTCCGAACTGCAGCGTGCAGCTCTACACCTTCTGCCCTAGGTCGGCGAAGACCCATCTGAGTCCCCGCCTCTTGCACACCAGCTTAATACCCTAGCCTTGCTCCACCTCCTTCGCCTCTCCCTACGTCTCTGGGTCCTTCTGCCCCCCTGGGACTCCTCCCTTCTACTCTCCTCTGACGCTGACCCCCCTGATCCTTCCGCTTCCTTTCGGCGGGCTTTGGGACCTGGCTCACTCTCCGGGCTGCTTACTGCTCCAGCTTCCGCTGCATTTGAACTTGGCGCGCGCGCCCAACTCTCTACTTTCCTCTTGACCGTTGCCTCGCTCTCTGAGGAGGGCGTGACCACCCCTGACTCGTGCCCTCCCTCCTGCTGTCGGCCTCCGGAACCCGATGCCTGGCTGCCTTCCTCCCTGCTGCTCTCAGTCTTGAGCGTGGGTCCCGACTTCCAGCTGCTGCTCTCTGAATCTCCTCTGTTCCCTTCCTCCTGGGGTGTCCCCCCGGATCCCCCCCTTGCTCTGCTCACTGGGGCTCCCTTTTGGGAGTCCTCTGACTCACTGCTTAGGCTTGGAGATCTCGGGTCGTCATCATCACTCATTCTCCCTTCGGCTTCCTCCCCCTCGCTCTCTGTTTCCACCCTTCTCTGCGTCTCTGCTTCTGAACCCCTGACATCCATCCCCCCCTCGAAGCCCCCCCTTCCCCCCTCCCCGCTGTCAGGTGTGGGTGCTGGGTGCTCCATCATCATGGGAGGGAATGCTGGATACAGGTCGCTCCCCGTGGGTGGCCGCCAACTGAAGACCTCCGAGTCTTCCCCCTCGCGGTCGTCGACGTTGACTTGTTGCTCTTCCATCTCTGTACCGCCGTGCTCGAACCCGAGGTCCTCCCCGAACACGTCCATGTCAGTCTCTGCGTCGGTCGCTCGACCTGGCATCTCCAGCCACTTCCTGCGCCATTGCTCCTCTGGTCGATCGTCCCACCAATACGAGTTGCCTGATGCCGAACCTGCCGGTGAACCTTCTGGGGAACGGGTGCTCCGTGCGGGTTCCCCTTCTGAGTCGAATCCATGGAACGTGCTGGAAGAAAGTGTGGGTGTGAACAACCAGTCGTCGAAGAAGCTCGCTGGCATGGGTTTGTGTGGGAAGAGGGCATGAAACTCGTCCTTGAGCAGGGGTTCCTCCAAAGCGTAGTCTGGTACCCAGCTATTGGCGCTGGCCCGGGTGCCCTCTCTGGCTAAGAGGTATTCGACTCCCTCCTCCCCCCATCTGGAGTCCAAAATCTCCGTGACCTCGTTGATGTGGTCCTGGTGCTTCACCCCCCGCGTCTCCGTCCGTTCCCGGAGCGGACTTGGCGCCGTCCCTGGCTCCTGGAACCTGTGAGGTGCCTTGTAGGGAGTGAGCACCGACCTGTGGAACACCGGATGCATTCTGGAACCCTCCGGCAGCGCCAGTCGGAAGGCTACCGGGTTGATCTGCGCTTCGACTTGGTACGGACCGATCTGCTTGTGCCCCAACTTCTTCTTGGCAAGTGACCTGGTCGGCACTGCGTGGGCTGCCAACCAGACCCAGTCTCCCACTTGGATCACTTCGCCAACCCGCCTGTGCTTGTCAGCTTGCACCTTGTAGGCGTGCTTAGCTAGCTCCAGCTGCCGTCTGAGTTGATCGTGGACCGCCTGCAGCTCTGACGCGAACGCGTCCGCCGTCTGTGGTTCTCCTTCCCCCACTCTCTCCAGTCCCGGGAAGGTTCTGGGATGCCTCCCATTGTTGGCAAAGAACGGCGTCACTCCTGTGGACACGTGCTTCGTGTTGTTGTAAGCGAACTCGGCTAGCGGCAGGTAATCCACCCACGTCGCAGGCTGTTGATTGGCATAGCATCTCAGGTACTGCTGCATGATGGCATTGACCCTCTCTGCTTGCCCGTTGGTCTGCGGGTGTCTTGCTGATGCCAGATTGACCTTGACATTTAGAAAACCCATCAGCTTCTGCCAGAAAGACGAGATGAACTGGCGTCCGCGGTCGGACAGGATAGACCGTGGCAGGCCATGCACTTTGAACACGTGATCTATGAACAGTTTGGCGGTTTGTTCCGCCGTGGCCACCTTCGCACACGGAATGAAATGTGCCATCTTGGTGAACAAGTCCACCACCACTAGCACAGCTGTCTTGCCTCTCGAGCTGGGTAAATCCGTCACAAAGTCCAGGGCCACCCTCTCCCACGGTTCAAACGGCGTTTGCAGCGGTTCTAACAGTCCCGCCGGTGGTCTGTGTACCGGCTTGGCCCTCTGGCAGGTGTCGCACCTCGCGACGTAGTCCGCGACCTCCCCTCTCAGCCTGGGCCACCAGAAGTCTCTCGCGACTAATTCCATCGTTTTCTCTGTGCCAAAGTGACCGGCCGTGGGTGCGTCGTGCAACTGTTGCAGTACCTTGGCGCGAAGGTCGTCTCCTGGTACATAGACAGCCCCTTTGCGTAGGAGCAAGCCGTCCCGCACCTGGAACTCGTCCGTGGTAGCCGTGCCTCTGAGCAGTTCCGCCATCTTGTCTTGTGCGAATGAGTCGTCCCGCAATGCCCGTCGCACCGCATCCAGGTCTACTGTAGCTGAGGCACACGCCCACGCTGTTGGCGCGAAGATGTGCATGGCTGCCGCTGGCTTCGCCTCTTCGAGGTATTGCGGTTTGCGGGACAGTGCATCCGCCATGACGTTGGTGTCGCCTGGGACGTACTCTATTCGGAAATTGAAGTCAGCAAAGAACTCCGCCCAACGTATCTGCCTCTGGTTCAGGAACTGAGCCGTGCGCCAGTGCTCCAGATTCTTGTGATCCGTGCAGACCTGCACCGTGTGCTTGGCGCCGATTAGGAAGTGCCTCCACGCCTTGAAAGCTGCATGAATGGCTAGCAACTCCCTGTCCCAGATGGTGTAGTTCTGCTCCGACTTGCTGAGCTTTCTGGAGTAGAACGCTCCCGGCCGCCACACCCCCTGCGGGTCTCGCTGCAGCAGAACAGCTCCCACGGCTCTGTCTGACGCGTCTGTCTCTACCCTCAACGGTTTACTGGGGTCGATATGCAGCAGTTGCTTCTCCGATGCGAAGAGACGCTTGAGCGCTTGAAAAGACTGCTCCGCCTGCTCCGTCCAGATGAATTTCTTCTTTTTGGAGCTGAGCGTGTCCGTAATTGCTGCCGTCTGCATCGCGAACCCCTTGATAAACTTGCGATAGAAGTTGGCGAAGCCGACAAACCGCTGGACCTCCTTCCGGTTGCGCGGGCTCTTCCAATCCAATACCGCACGAACCTTGGTGCTGTCCATGGCTATCCCCTTGTCCGACAACTTGTATCCCAGGAAATCCACCTCCTTCGTGTCGAACTGGCACTTCTCCAGCTTGGCGTACAGTCTATGTTGTTGCAACCTGCTGAGTACCTCCCTCACGTCTCGGTCGTGAGCTTGCTGCGAGTCCGAGAAAATCAGGATGTCATCCAGGAAGCAGACGCATGTCTTGTAGAGGAGTCCCTCCAACACGTGATGCATAAAAGCTTGAAAACAGTGAGAGCCATTTTGTAATCCAAAGGGCATAACCCTGTACTCGTAGGTGCCCAGCGGTGTGAACATGGCCGTCTTCCACTCATCGCCCTCCCGCATGCGGATGAGATTGTACGCCCCTCGTAGGTCCAACTTGGTGAACACGCGTCCCTTGCGCACCGTCGCGAGGAGGTCGTCAATCCTGGGCATGGGGTAATCAGACGGTTTGGTCATCTGGTTCAAAAGGCGGTAGTCCACAACGAGTCTTTTTTGGGGCGTGTCTTTCTTTTTCACGAAGAAAACGGGACTGCCCCCCACTGCCTTGGACTCTCTGATGAAGCCACGCTCCAGGTTATGCTTGATGAACTGTTTGAGTTCCTGCATTTCATCTTCAGACATGGAGTATAGCCGCCCCTTCGGCAGCGTCGCCCCCGGTAGGAGGTCAATCTTGCAGTCATATGGCCGGTGAGGGGGTAGCTTGTCCGCCTCCTTCTCGCAGAAGACCTCCAAAAAGTTCGCGTATTTGTGGGGGACCGCTTGCAACGTTCCCAACTGCAGTTGTGATTCCTCCTCCTCTCCCTCCCGTCGGGGCAGGATGCAGTGTTCTGCGCAATAAGAGGAGCCGAAGATCAGTTGTCTCTGGTACCAAGCCAGTGTCGGACTGTGCCTGTCCAGCCAACTCATGCCCAACACAATGGGCGTGTCCGACAGTTGGGTGACATTAAAACTGATGACTTCCCTGTGGTTGCCAAGGCGCATCACCATTGGTGGCGTCTGCTTCACCACCTGCCCCCCTAGCAACTCTCTGCCATCCACTGTGACGACTTGCAGGGGCAGAGTGGCAGGCAATAGCTGTATAGCGTGCTGCTCCACAAAGCTCTGCGCTATAAAGTCTGCGTTGCTTCCAGAATCCACAGAAAGCGGCACTTCGATAGTGACGCCGTTGGGTATCTGGAGAGACGCTGTGAGCTGCACCACTGGTTTGGGTGGGAGGGGATCCGTGGGTTGCAATATCGCTGGGGGCTGCTTCACAGATGCGTCTGGCTGGGCCCCAGTGCCTCCGTCTCCAGCCAGACATTGTCGTTTCCCTGCTGTGGTTCTCCTTGCTGCGTTGCTGCAGTCACCATTGCTGAGGCTGCAGTGTGCTTGTGGAGCCTCCGGGGACACTCCTTCGCCAAATGGCCTGGATCCTCGCAGATGTAACACTTCCTGTTCCCTCTAGGAGGCTTCGCTTTCACTGCTGCCGGTGCTAGGGCTCTGGCTGCTGACTGAGCCCTTGCACCTCCAACCTCCATCGGTTCCCCTCCCCCTCCTGGCGGAGGTGTGGATTGCGCACGCGCTGCTTCCCTCGGAACGAAAGAGAAACTTCTCGCTGCTTCGCGCCCTCCACGTCCTTCATCTCTGCACCATGGACGTTCTTCCAGCCTCACCCCCACAGTCAGCGCCCTTTGGACCACCTCCTGCGTGCTTCGGGGCCTCTCCCCCCTTGCAATTTCATCCTTAACCGCAGAACTTAGACCCTCCCAGAAGAGGTCTCTGACAGGGGGCGAATCCCGATCCCATTCTAAAGCACTGACCAGCGCAAAAAATCGGGCGTGATACTGCCGGACGCTCGCCCTCCCTTGTTTTAGTCCATGAATCTCCCGTCTGGCAAGATCCACATCAATAGTAGACAAAAAACACGCATCCATCGCTTTGATAAAGGCATCTGCATTCTGAAGCGCCGGATCTTTATCCCTCCACAAATTGCGCAGCCAGGCTTTGGCATCCCCATGCAAATGGGACAATATGAACCCCACCTTCTCTTCCTCATCTCTAAAGTCTTTTGCCAGCAGTTGCAGTGCGCACATTACGTCTGCTCTAAAATTAGGGTACTGTTGCAAAGTCCCATCGAAGTGAGCCACAAGCCCTCCTGCTCTCCGTGCCAATCCCACGCCCTCCGGTCTGGGTCCCGGTTGCCCTTGCTTAACAAGCATTTCAAACCTGGCGTGTAGGTCTCTGTAGGCGGCTGTAGTCTCCTCCTCCCGTTTCTTGGAAGCCAATACCTCTGAGGACAACTGGGTCACTGCCTCTTGCAGCGCGGAGATCCTCTGTTCTTCCGTCATCTTGCTAACCTTTGTGAGCTTGCTTACAGACACCCCTCTTCCTCCCCTAGCGGCTTCTGCTCCCGCTGCGAGGTTTCAGGTTTCTGAAGCTTTGATGAGATGGGTCTTACTGTCAGAGCTGCTACCAGGTCCCAGCTCACATAGGACCACGCCACACAGCGTCCACTTTAAAAGAGTCTTTATTGAGTTACAGGTTTCATTTCCGAACTGCAGCGTGCAGCTCTACACCTTCTGCCCTAGGTCGGCGAAGACCCATCTGAGTCCCCGCCTCTTGCACACCAGCTTAATACCCTAGCCTTGCTCCACCTCCTTCGCCTCTCCCTACGTCTCTGGGTCCTTCTGCCCCCCTGGGACTCCTCCCTTCTACTCTCCTCTGACGCTGACCCCCCTGATCCTTCCGCTTCCTTTCGGCGGGCTTTGGGACCTGGCTCACTCTCCGGGCTGCTTACTGCTCCAGCTTCCGCTGCATTTGAACTTGGCGCGCGCGCCCAACTCTCTACTTTCCTCTTGACCGTTGCCTCGCTCTCTGAGGAGGGCGTGACCACCCCTGACTCGTGCCCTCCCTCCTGCTGTCGGCCTCCGGAACCCGATGCCTGGCTGCCTTCCTCCCTGCTGCTCTCAGTCTTGAGCGTGGGTCCCGACTTCCAGCTGCTGCTCTCTGAATCTCCTCTGTTCCCTTCCTCCTGGGGTGTCCCCCCGGATCCCCCCCTTGCTCTGCTCACTGGGGCTCCCTTTTGGGAGTCCTCTGACTCACTGCTTAGGCTTGGAGATCTCGGGTCGTCATCATCACTCATTCTCCCTTCGGCTTCCTCCCCCTCGCTCTCTGTTTCCACCCTTCTCTGCGTCTCTGCTTCTGAACCCCTGACAGTAGGTCACACTATAACTTCTGGCCAGAGGACATGTGGAGCAGAATTGATGGGGAAAGGGCTGGGGGTTATGACTGGGACTGGGCAAAGTGGCCTTGGAGAACCAGATGGGGTGCACAGGTGCACAAAGAGGTGCTGTGGCAACTAGCCAGTGTTGTTGTTTAGTCGTTTAGTCATGTCTGGCTTTTCGTGACCCCATGGACCAAAGCACACCAAGCACTCCTGTCTTCCACTGCCTCCCGCAGTTTGGTCAAACTCATGTTCGTAGCTTTGAGAACACTGTCCAACCGTCTCGTCCTCTTTCGTCCCCTTCTCCTTGTGCCCTCCATCTTTCCCAACATCAGGGTCTTTTCCAGGGAGTCCTCTCTTCTCATGAGGTGGCCAAAGTATTGGAGCCTCAGCTTCAGGATCTGTCCTTCCAGTGAGCACTCAGGGCTGATTTCCTTCAGAATGGAGAGGTTTGATCTTCTTGCAGTCCATGGGACTCTCAAGAGTCTCCTCCAGCACCAGAATTCAAAAACTAGCCAGAGGTAATAATAATAATAATTTATTATTTATACCCCTCCCATCTGGCTGGGTTTCCCCATCCACTCTGGGCAGCTTCCAACAAAATATTAAAATACCATAATACATCAAACATTAAAAGCTTCCCTAAACAGGCTGCCTTCAGAAGTCTTCCAAAAGTCTGGTAGTTGTTTTTCTCTTTGACATCTGGTGGGAGGGCGTTCCACAGGGCGGGGGCCACTACCGAGAAGGCCCTCTGCCTGGTTCCCTGTAACCTGGCTTCTCGCAGCGAGAAGGTAATTGGTGCTTTTTGGGGGCACCCAGAGAGATGCTCCCCCAAGACAAGCTCCCAGCAGTGTGGCCCCACCCTCCACATAAGGGTAGGGTGCAAATCCATGTGGGAATGTCGGGCAAATGGATGTTGCTGAGCTGGGCATCTGTGCACTTTGCCTACCCAGTAATCACAAGGCAGATCTGTTTAGAGAGAAGGTATCTGAGGTGTAGAGAATCATATAACCAGAACCCAGTTTCTCATTTGAAAATGGGGGGGGGGGAGAGGGTTCCTGTTCCACGTCCACTCAAATTCTATGTTCCCAAAGCCTCAATCTTGTTTTTAATGTGGATGTTATGTAGATCCAGAAAATTCTTACTTCCTTTCCATAATTTACTTCGCTTTCTCTCCCCGGATCCTCGGGCACAGCCCACACATTTCCTAGGCTCCATTTGCAGTCTTAAGGACTAGAAACATGGCATCGGTTTAAAAACGAAACGTGGGCTTCTCCAGCTGCTAAACATCTGGGCTCACCTGTTTCAGTTGCAGAGGGTGTTGTGATCACTGCCACATCGCATCACAGCCGCTTCAGTTTGTGGCTACAAAACCACTAAACTGTACATGCAGAAAACAATTCTTTTTAAAGCCTTATCCTGGCAGCGGTCAGTTTTGATGCCCGTGTTTGCACATGCGATCAAAAGAACGATTGTTTCTGGAATATTTAAGGGTGGGGGGGGGAAAGGCAACATTTTAAAAAAGCTACCGAGTCTCTAGTCTGGAATCAGAACGTCGCCGGATTTCATTGCGGGAAGAAGGAACAGGTACTCAGCGCAGCGGCCCCCCTCCCCTCCCCATCAATTTCACTCTGCTGGAGCCCGGATAATAGAGGTCAGAGGTCAGTAGGGGGCTGCCCCCATCCTGCTAATTGCCCTGATGTAAGGGAGGAGGGGGCCAGGGAGATGGAGGCAGTCCCTACAGGTGTCAAGGAAGGCTCAACAGCGATCGCCCGAGCACCATCAAATATTTATTTCTTCCACCCGCGCAAAGGTCAAAGGTCGCCGCTGCGGAAGACCAAGAGGGGTGGCGATGGCTCCCTTGGGGGAGGACGGCTCTCGGCTCTCGGCCTCTTCTCTGGTTGCAAAGAGGGCCCTTTTGGCTCTCACCACCTTCTGGTGTGGGTGGGAGAAATTAGGTACCCATTTGGTGGCAGAAGCACAAGCTGTCCCCGCAAATCGGCTTTTGTGGGGTGCAGATTCCCACCCCCTGCTCTCGGAGGAAGGGGAGGACCTGCAAATGGGAAGAGTAGGACTTGCAGCATCTTCTCCTGGTTCATCCACAAAGGGAGGCAGCGTTGTGTTGTGGTTAGGGTGTCACACCTTGGAGACCAGGGTTCAAATCTCCACTTGGCTGTGAAGCTTGCTGGATGTAACCTTGGGGGGCCAGTCCCTGCTTTTTGGCCAGGTCTACCTTACAGGGTGGTGGTTGTGGCGATTGTAGGGCAGAATAATAATAATAATAATAATAATATTTTTTTTTATTTATACCCCGCCCTCTCCCGCCAAGACCGGGCTCAGGGCGGCTAACACCAAATATAAAAACAATTGATTGAAATACAGCTTAAAAACAAGATTAAAATACAACACTGAAACATTAAAATGCAGCCTCATTTCAGTGGAAACTCAATCAAAAACTTTTTGGGGGATGAAAACGTCAAGTCTTCACCAAGGCCAACTATCCAGACTGGTCCTACGTGGACCAAGAAAAAGCCAGGGAAGTCCCCAAATAGGAGTTCCAACACAGAAGGAGAAAGGAAAGAGGAAAGAGGGGGAGGGGATCAAATTGAGGCAATAAAGCAACAATTTGAATTTGCACGATGGGCACAGGGGGCCAGAGCTTCGTCATAAGAGAGCTGCTGTGGCATAGTGGTTAGAGTGCCAGAGGAGGACCTGGGAGACCTGGGTTCGAATCCCCACTCGGCCGTGAAGCTCACTGCGTGTGACTTTGGGGGCCAGTCACTGCGTCTCAACCTGCCCTACCTCACAGGGCTGTTGTGGGGGTTCAGTGAGGAGGAAGAGCAAAACCACGCACAGACCTCCTTGGAGGAAAAGGTGGGAAATAAATGATGTCCTGGAGTCCACAGTGCATTTTGGGGGAGACCTAATGGGGTTCAAGTTAGTGCAAATCTCTTCCCCTCCCCACGTCTATTCCCTGAAGACCTGCTGTTAATTGTCCTTCTCCTTGTTCTTGTTCAACGTTCAACCCAGACACTGAGGTCCAGCTCCGAGGGCCTTCTGGCGGTTCCCTCCCTGCGAAAAGTGAGGTTACAGGGAACCAGGCAGAGGGCCTTCTCTGTGGTGGCACCCGCCCTGTGGAACACCCTCCCATCAGCTGTCAAGGAAATAAACTACCTGACTTTGAGAAGACATCTGAAGGCAGCCCAGTTTAGGGAAGTTTTTAAGGACTGATATTTTAATGTATTTTTAATCTTTTGTTTGAAGCCACCCAGAGTGGATGGGGAAACCCAGCCAGATGGGCGGGGTATAAATAATAAATTATTATTACCTCTGGCTAGTTTTTGAATTCTGGTGCTGGAGGAGACTCTTGAGAGTCCCATGGACTGCAAGAAGATCAAACCTCTCCATTCTGAAGGAAATCAGCCCTGAGTGCTCACTGGAAGGACAGATTGTGAAGCTGAGGCTCCAAGACTTTGGCCACCTCATGAGAAGAGAAGACTCCCTGGAAAAGACCCTGGTGTTGGGAAAGATGGAGGGCACAAGGAGAAGGGGACGACAGAGGACGAGATGATGGGAAATAATAAATAATAGAAATAATAAATAATAATAGTTGTTGTTGTTGTTGACCTTTGTGGGGGCTCTGGCCTCTAGGGAATGGGGCCCAAAACCTTTCCTGCCCTGCCCTAATCTCTTGCCTTCCTTTCTCCCCCATTTGCAGCTCTACGAACTGGACACCGACCCCAAACGCAAAGAGTTCTTGGACGATTTGTTTGGCTTCATGCAAAAGAGAGGTGAGTCGGACGTTCTCCGGGGTTCTGGAGAAGGGAGAAGCTGGAATTAACGGCCGCCCCTAATGCACCGTCATTGCATCAACATAATAATATTGCTATCATTGTGGTTTTTAAATGAGAGGCTGGATAGCCAACTTTAGCTGAGATTCCTGGGTTGGACTACATGGCCTTTGGGGGTCCCAACTCTGGCAGTTCTGTGATTCTATTATCACGCTTCCTCCCCAGCCGAAAGGGGAACTTTCAGCCCATCCCAGCTGACGGGAACCAAGTGCCTCCCCATTGCTCTTTGCTTTCAAAGCAGGGAAGTGGGGAGAGGAAATTTTGTCTGTCTCCTTCGTCTTCTTGTCCTGCCTAGCTGCAGCCTGGGCACCAGGCGGATTGTGCCCCCCATGAACCCCACTCCTCCCAAATCGCCGGAGGCGGTTAGAGGATGGATGGCGGCTAACAGATTGAGGTTAAATCCTGACAAGAGACAAGTACTGTTTTTGGGGGACAGGAGGCGGTTGGGGGTGGAGGACTCCCTGGTCCTGAATGGGGTAACTGTGCCACCAAAGGTCCAGGTGTGCAGCGGGGGAGTCATTTTGGACTCACAGCTGTCCATAGAGGTGCAGGTCAGTTCTGTGTCCAGGGCAGCTGTTTATCAGCTCCACCTGGTAGGCAGGATGAGACCCTGCCTGCCCACAGACTGCCTCGCCAGAGTGGTGCATGCTCTGGTTATCTCCCACTTGGACTACTGCCATGCGCTCTTTGTGGGGCTACCTTTGAAGGTGACTCGGAAACTACAACTAAACCAGAATGCGGCAGCTAGACTGGCAACTGGGAGCGACCGCAGAGACCACATAACACCGGTCTTGAAAGACCTACACTGGCTCCCAGTACATTTCTGAGCACATTTCAAAGTGTTGGTGCTGACCTTTAAAGCCCTAAACGGCCTCGGTCCAGTATACCTGAAGGAGCGTCTCCACCCCCATTGTTCTGCCCGGACACTGAGGTCCAGCTCCAAGGGCCTTCTCGGTGGTGGTGGCCGCATTGTGGAACACCCTCCCACCAGATGTCAAAGAGAAAAACATCTGAAGGCAGCCCTGTTTAGGGAAGCTTTTAATGTTTGATGTATTACGGTATTTTAATATTTTGTTGGAGGCCGCCCAGAGTGGCCGGGGAGGCCCAGCCAGATGGGAGGGGTATAAATAATACATTATTATTATTATTATTATTATTATTATTATTATTATTATTATTATTATTATTATTATATTACTCTGCTATCACTTCAGGCCCGGGGGCGGGGCGGGACAGCAACAGCAAACAACACCAGCCGAGCAAGGATGCTTTGCAAGATGGGACCTGAGGTTGTCGTCTCACGCAAAAATATGCAGGGGTTTTCGTCTGGTTTCCGCAAATTTGTATTTTGACACTGTACTGTTCCCCTTGCGCCCCAATGTGAAGTGAAATAGCTACCGCCTCATTCTGGAGACTTCCTTTGGACGTAGTGGGCTCTCCTTCCTTGGAGGTTTCTAAGCAGAGGTTGGACGGCCATCTGTCATGGATGCTGTAGCTGAGATTCCTGCATTGCAGGGGGTCAGACTAGATGACCCCCAGTGGTCCCTTCCAGCGCTACAATTCTAGATTTCAAAAGGAAGTTATAGAAGGAAAAGTGAAGTTGCTGAAGGGTGCATATAGTATCCTGCTAGAATGGGAAACAAAAGATGAGGAGGTAAAATCGGCCATGATCAAATGGGCACAAGATATAGGACATAATATACAATTTGAGGATTGGGAAAAACTGTGGAAAACAGATTTAAAATTTACAGACTGTGCTCTTTTGAAAGAAAATTATATGAAAATGATGTGTAGATGATATATAACACCAGTACAGATAGCAAAAATGTATAAAACCAAATCAAACATATGTTGGAAATGTAAAGAAAAGGAAGGGACTTTTTATCATATGTGGTGGGGATGTAGAGAAATTAATTTTTTTTTTGGAAATGATATACAGTGAATTGAAGAAAATGTTTAAAATGACATTTGTTAAAAAACCAGAAGCATTTCTGTTAGGGATTGTTGGGCAAGACCGGCCAAGGAAAATATCCTGCCACCTTACACACACACACCTGAAGAAATAACGATTAACGTCAACAATCTTTTTTAAAAAGAAAAAGCTTAAAAGAATAAAAAGGTGGTAAGAGCACAAAACAAGAAATAGAACTTTGGTTCTCAAACGCCTTGGTACTCGAACAAATCGGCTCCCGAATGCTGTAACCCTGAAAGTGAGTTTTCCGGTTTGTGAACGTTTTTGGGAAGTCGGACGCGGCTTCCGACTGAGTGCAGGAAGATTCAGAAGCCGCGCCTTGGTTTCCGAACGGTTTAGGGAGTCGAGGAGAACGGATTAAGTTCGAGAACCAAGGTACCACTGTATCATATAAAGGTCCACTTTCATGTACGAATGTGACCTGCAATGGTGTTGAGTCGCCAGTATAAATAAGATCAATGCAATATGGCCTCATCAGTGTTGTGAACTGCCCCGTGATCTTCGGATGGACGGTATACAAATTTAATAAATAATAATAATAATAATCCAACACCTGCGGCGGAGACTCTGGCAACTACATTTTGAACTGCATAATTGGAGTATAGCATCTAGATCAAGGGAATTAATAGTGCCACTGTATTCTGCTCTGGTCAGACCTCACCTGGAGTACTGTGTCCAGTTCTGGGCACCACAATTCAAGAAGGACACTGACAAACTGGAACGTGTCCAGAGGAGGGCAACCAAAATGGTCAAAGGCCTGGAAACGATGCCTTATGAGGAACGGCTAAGGGAGCTGGGCATGTTTAGCCTGGAGAAGAGGAGGTTAAGGGGTGATATGATAGCCATGTTCAAATATATAAAAGGATGTCACATAGAGGAGGGAGAAAGGTTGTTTTCTGCTGCTCCGGAGAAGCGGACACGGAGCAATGGATCCAAACTACAAGAGAGAAGATTCCACCTAAACATTAGGAAGAACTTCCTGACAGTAAGAGCTGTTTGACAGTGGAATTTGCTGCCAAGGAGTGTGGTGGAGTCTCCTACTTTGGAGGTCTTTAAGCAGAGGCTTGACAACCATATGTCAGGAGTGCTCTGATGGTGTTTCCTGCTTGGCAGGGGGTTGGACTCGATGGCCCTTGGGGTCTCTTCCAACTCTATGATTCTATGATTCTATGAACTGATGGAAGCTTCCGGATTGTCTCCCGAGGCAGCCCCACAAAGAGCACATAGAGAGGCAGAATGAAGTCTGGACAGCCACAGGGTCAAATCTCCATTCTGGCCTGGATTCCTTTGGTGACTGGGAGATAAATCCATCTTGCTCCTCCATCCCATGATTCTCTCTGGGATGCCAAGACAAGCCTGCAAAGCATCTTTCTCCAAAATCTTCTTTCTTTAAACAATTCCTGCCTTGTGTGCGTGTCCGTTTTCCCCTCTCTCCTCCCCCCCATTCCCAGCCTCCCCCTCCCAGTTAATTAGCGCAACATTAACCTCTGCCTGGGGTTTTATTTCCTATCGAGCGGCATGTTCATTAATCCAGATTCTGGCAAAGGGCTCTAATTGATGGCAGCCTCCGGACGGCGTGGGCTGTGGCCGGGGAGCCTTTTGAAAATGGCTCCGCGGCTCGATGGGGGATTGGGAGGACGGGGTCAGAGGTTAAAGCATTTATCGAATCGCCTCAATTGCTGGAGCTTCCTATTTATCCCGCCTGACCCCCATAACAAAACCCGGCACCGATTTCCAATGCGGGAGCCGCTGTCTGTCAAGCGCCGCCAGAACCCTGCACTCGGCTCCACGGCTGGGGGGAACGCCGTGGCCTGAAGGCAGCCCTGTGTCCCGCCCTCTTCTGCTTCCAGGGTCCTGCCCTGAAAATCGGGAATCGTCTTTAAAAGCAAGAGTGTTCCTGAGCATAAATAACTTGCTCTTCGTTGAGATCAAGGAGCAAGATGGAGAGATGAAAAACTTGGGCGGACAGATAAGCTGGACATTGCGATGCTCAGAAAATTCTATCCCTGCCATGAATGGTTTAGTTGAAGATTCCAGCATCTTCAGCTAAGATGACTCTTAGGTCTCTTCCAACTTTGCAATTCCATAATTCTATGGGCAGAGGGCTTGGAAACCAAGCCTGATGAGGAACGGTTGAAGGAGCTGGTTCTGTTTAGCCTGGAGAAGAGGAGACTGAGACAAGATTTGGAAGCTGTTTTCAAATATCTGAAGGGCTGTCCTATGGAAGAGGGAATAAACTTGTTTTCTCCTGCTTTGTGTGCTGGGCCCAGGGGTAACCCGAGTAACGCGGTCCAGGGCCTGTCCAGAATCTGAAGGTTCTGCTAGGAGTCAGTCCGACAGGGCCAAGGCAGGAAACCAGGCAAGGACAGGTACAGGATCTCAGGCAGGATCTGGCACACAGCAATGTTGATCCCACAACCTGGGGTGGGGTCTGACAGCCTTTTATCTTTGTCGGAGTAGCGGCCGGTCCTGATCCCCCGACAACTCACCTCCCTGTCTCACCCGAAGGCGAGCACTCCTCCTGCAAGTACTCAGGTCTCTCCTTCTCTCAGACCTCAGTCTCTGCAGCTCGGGAGACGTCGGTGGGTGACTAGACCCAGGGGCCGCCTCAGCCTCCCCTGACCCAACTGGTGGTGGAGCAGCTGTAAGCGATGGCCCAGCTGGAGGCAACGAGGTCATCCCCGCATCTGGAGCCAGGGCAGGATCAGGCCCCTGACTCGGCCCAGCTGGTGCTTGTTGCAGGGGAACCTGTGCAGACTGGGACTCTTCAGGATCAGGCCCCAGATTTGGTTCAGATGATGCCTGAGGCAAAGGATCTGGTGCAGACTGAGACTCCTCTGGTTCCGAGTCCAAGTCCGAGTCCCATCACACTCTGGAAGGTAGGACTTGAACCCATGGCTTTCAGTTCCAAGGCAGGCGATTCCAACTCAACATCAGGAAGAACTTTCTGACAATAAGAGCTGTTTGACTCTGTGACAGAAGATGGTGGACTCTCCTTCCTTGGAGGTTTCTAAGCAGAGGTTGGATGGCCCTCTGTCATGGATGTTTTAGCTGAGATTCCTGCATTGCAGGGGGGTCAGACTAGATGACCCTAGGGTCCCTTCCAGCTCTATAATTATATGAATACAGGGCAGCGCATACCTAGATGTTCTCCTGCCCATAGGATGCAGCCTTCACCTGAGTCAGAGCACTGATCCATCTCACTCAGCGCTGTCATAAGGCAGTTTTGCCTCCATATTACAACCTGTTCTCTCCACTTCTTCCGTTCAAGGCAGTGACAGCAAGCCAGAGCTGGACTCACCCCTATTTGCATGCCTCCGGCTCCAACATTATCACAGCGGCCACGACTCTTTTCAATTCCTTTTTGGAGTCTGCAGGAAATCCAACCAGATTGCCTCCCTGCCCCCGTCTCAAGAGATTCCCTCATCCCTGCCTTCCTGAGATCTCACGCAGCTGCCAGCCTCGAATGCCGAGCACACAAAATTTCATACAGGTGGCTCAAGTAAGCGAGCCATGTTGCGTGCTGCGAGGAAAAGACGCTGCAACTTCCTCCCATTGAAAAAACACAAGACGAAAACAGGAAGCAAATGAAAATCCTAGATGTTTCTCGACTTGGGGGTGGACGGGACTTTTTCCAAGCCTTAAACTGGATCGGTTAGACCCCAAGTGAGACCCACCTGCTGCTTCTTTTGAAGAAGGAACATGGTCCTCCCGCCAGCCAGGAACGGAGGTGCTGCCAGCCCCCCCCCCCGGTAATGGTGACAAAGCCCCTCCACCCCGGACCCCCCCCATTCCATCTGACACGAGATTCATGGCGCCTCTGCTGAGCGCCGGCCTCATTATTCTCTCCCAGCTAATTAACTGGCTCTCTCCTGGCTGAGATAAGGGTGCTAATTAACAGCCATTCTCCCCTGGCTGTACATCTGTATCAGGGTCTTTTGTGAGGCTCCTGCCATCGGGGCTGCGGAATCGAATCCCGCGGAGGGTGGCGGCTTCTCTAGGGCGGGGCGGTCGATGCCCATAAATCCACAGTGGGGAGATAAGAGCCCAGGAGTCTGAGCTCCCCCCGCTCTGCCCACACGGCATCGATCCCGGGGGTGTGGGGCATAAATAACGCGCGTCTTGTGGCTTCCCGGTTGGCATTAATCTGCCGGCCGGTCCCTTGGACGAGGGGGCTAATCTCCCCGAGCGATCTGCGTCTCCATTAGGGCCTCGCAAAAGGGGACAGAGGCAGGAGTGATGAGGCCCATTGAGCCACCGGTTGCGCCTGCCAAAGGAGGAAGACTCGCAGTTGAATTTGGGATTAAGTACAGTGGACAGAGCCTAGGACTTGCCGATCAGAAGGTTGGCGGTTCGAATCCCCGTGATGGGGTGAGCTCCCGTTGCTCTGTCCCTGCTCCTGCCCACCTAGCAGTTCGAAAGCACATCAAAGTGCAAGTAGATCAATAGGTACCGCTCCAGCAGGAAGGTAAACGGCGTTTCCGTGCGCTGCTCTGCTTCGCCAGAAGCGGCTCAGTCATGCTGGCCACATGACCCGGAAGCTGTACGCCGGCTACCTTGGCCAATAAATTGAGATGAGTGCCGCAACCCCAGAGTTGGCCATGACTGGACCTAACGGTCAGGGGTCCCTTTACCTTACAGTGGATGCTCGGGTTGCGAACGTGATCCATGCAGGAAGCACATTTGCAACCAACAGCGCCGCGTCTGTGTACGCGCGGGTCGTGATTCAGCGCTTCTGCGCATGCGCAAAGCACGATTTAGCGCTTCTGTACATGCACATCCGTCGAAACCCAAAAATAACCCATTCTGGTACTTCCAGGTTCGGCGCGGTGCGTAAGCTGAAATCGCGCAACCCGAAGCATCTGTAACCCAAGGTATGACTGTATGTCTATTTTGGCTTCTTATTTGAGGGCAGTGACCACGTAATGCCTTCAAGATGTTGTTGGACTCGGACTCCCATCAGCCCCAGGCAGCATGGAGAGCGAGGAGGGCTGATGGGAGCTGGAGTCTCAAGATCCAGAGAGCAGCGTGTTGACTAAACCCTGCTCTGTGCGAGGAGATGATGGCTAAACATCAGGAAGAACTTCTGAGCTGGGACAGCGGCATGGACTGGACAAGAGGAGACTGAGAGGAGAAAGGAGAGACGTCTTCAAATATATGGGGGCCACATGGAAGAGGGAACAAGCTTGTTTTCTCCTGCTCTGGAGGCAGGACTCGAACCCATGGCTTTGAGTCAGAAGCAAGGAGATTCCGACTCAACGTTGGGAAGAACTTCCTGGCAAGAAGAGCAAGAACAGTGGTGGACTCTCCTTTTAAAGCAGAGTTTGGGTGGCCACTTGCCATGGATGGTTCTAAAAGAATCATAGAATCATAGAATCATAGAGTTGGAAGAGACCACAAGGGCCATCAAGTCCAACCCCCTGCCAAGCAGGAAACACCATCAGAGCACTCCTGGCATATGGTTGTCAAGCCTCTGCTTAAAGACCTCATGTTCCAGCTTGTCAACATCCTTCTTAAATTGTGATGCCCAGAATTGGACACAGTACTCCAGATGTAGTCTGACCAAGGCAAAATAGAGTGGGACTATTACTTCCCTTGATCTGAACACTATACTCCTGTTGATGCAGCCTAGAATAGTGTTAGCATTTTTTGCTGCTGCATCACGCTGCTGACTCATGTTAAGCATATGGCCTACTAAGACCCCTAGATCCTTTTCACACGTACAAGTAGTAAGCTAGGTGTCCTTCATCTTATCTTTGTGAATTTAGTCCTTCTTGCCTAACTGTGGAACCTTTCATTTGTTCCTACTGAAATTCATTCTGTTAGTTTGGGCCCAGTTCTCCAATCTGTTAAAGTAATATTGAAATTATGCCAATAAAGGTTGAATGAATGAGTAATCTTGAATCTCAATTCTGTCTCCTGCGGGACTGGCTACACCTCCCAGTTTGGTGTCATCTGCAAATTGGATGAGCATCCCCTCAACACCTTTATCCAAGTCATTTAGAATGACATTGGACAACAAGGGGCGCAGGACAGATCCCTGCAGCACCCCACTTGTCAACCAGCAACAAATCCACCCAACAGTCATCTAATTCAGCCCACATTTTACCCGATTCTCCACAAGAGTATCATGGGGAGCCTCATTTCTGTTTATTTTTTTGATGGAGTAACAAGCTGGGTGGATCAGGAGAATGTTGTGGACATAGTGTATCTTGATTTCAGTAAGGCTAAGAGGATTAGACAAATTCAAGGCTATTAGTGCCTACCAACCAGGATGGCAGTGATGCTTCTGAATACCAGTTGCTGGAAACCAAGAGCTCTTGTGCTCAGATCACCTGCTTGCTGGTTTCCCTTTGGGGCAGCTGTTCAGCCACTGTGAGAACAGGACGCTGCGCCAGATGGGACCATTGGCCTGATCCAGCTCAGGGCTCTTCCACGTTTTGCCTCGTGTTTTCTAGGCACAGAAAGCGCATTGAGGCGTCGCTCCTGGTGGTTGCCCATGACTCAGTTCCATAAATCAGCGAGCTCAGCACACAAGCTTGGTAGACCTCTGTCTTGGTATTGGCCGTTAGCATCACCTTCTCCCAGCCCTTTTGGAGAGGAGAGGCATTGCCGTAGCTGCCTTGCCAACACGCTTGTCCAGCTCAAGGTCGATGGAGAGGTTGCCGGATAGGGTGGTACCCAGGGAGACAAAGTTGTCTGCCACCTCAAGGATGTGGTCACCCCTGCCAGAGCACAGCAAAAATGGGGGAAACCCCACTGAGTGCTTGTAGAGTGAAAAGTTTCAGGACTTCAGCAGGAAATGACAGGACTTAGGACGACAGGAAACAAAGCAGGGGGGGCCTTTGGGGGCTGATCTGGCAGGGCCTTCCGAAGTTGGCCTGTGATTTGCGTCTTCACATACACTTGCCTTTTCCCCATCTGATTCTTTTGATGGATTCTGACGAACTTCCCTAAACTGGGCTACCTTCAGATGTCTTCTAAAAGTCAGATAGTGGTTTATTCCCTTGACATCTGAAGGGAGGGCGTTCCACAGGGCGGGCGCCACTACCAAGAAGGCCCTCTGCCTGGTTCCCTGTAACCTCACTTCTTTCAGGGAGGGAACCCCCAGAAGGCGCTTGGAGCTGGACCTCAGTATCTGGGCTGAACGATGGGGGTGGAGACACTCCTTCAGGTATACTGGGCTGAGGCCGTTTAGGGGTTTTAAGTTCAGCACCATCAGAAGCCTGCCCTATTCATCATTGTCTTTCCCCCCTTTCCTTGTAATAATTTTGTGCATAAATATATGTCCAAATTAACAAACAATCATGCAAACAATAACCGTACCAGGCTCTGTATAAGAAAACAAATTACAGAGATGCTGTAGCATATAGCCAGGATTTTAAGTGGCCCGAGTATAGCCCATGGGTATGCAAACTAAGGCCCAGGGGCTGGATCCGGCCCAATCGCCTTCTAAATCCAGCCCACGGATGGTTCGGGAATCAGCGTGCTTTTGCATGAGTAGAATGCGTCCTTGTATTTAAAATGCATCTCTGGGTTAATTGTGGGGCATAGGAATTCGTTCATTATTATTTTTCAAAATATAGTCCGGTCCCCCACAAGGTCTGAGGGACAGTGGACCGGCCCCCTGCTGAAGAAGTTTGCTGAATCCTGGTACAATGGTACCTCAGGTTAAGTTCTTAATTCGTTCTGGAGGTCCATTCTTAACCTGAAACTGTTCTTAACCTGAAGCACCACTTTAGTTAATGGGGCCTCCTGCTGCCACCGCGCTGCTGGAGCACGATTTCTGTTCTCATCCTGAAGCAAAGTTCTTAACCTGAAGCACTATTTCTGGGTTAGCAGAGTCTGTAACCTGAAGCGTATGTAACCCAAGGTACCCCTGTATAGCCCAACTAGAAGGAGAAGTGAGTCATGGGAGGAATGCTTAAATACAGTGGTGCCTCGCAAGACGAAAAGAATCGTTCTGTGATTCTCTTCGTCTAGCGGTTTTTTCGTCTTGCGAAGCAAGCCCATTGATGGATTAGCGGATTAGCGCTATTAGCAGCTTATCGGCTTATCGGATCAGCTGATAAGCGTCTTAGCGGCTTAGAAAAAGGGGGGGGGGAGGAAAAAAAACCAGCAGGAACTCGCAAGACATTGTCGTCTTGCGAAGCAAGCCCATAGGATATTCGTTTTGCGAAGCACCTCCAAAACGGAAAACTCTTTCGTCTAGCGAGTTGTCCATCTTGCGAGGCATTCGTCTTGCGGGGCACCACTGTATAAGACTCTCCCTATTTATAGAATTAAAAAATGGAGACCAGTTTGTCCATTTAGCTCAGTATTGTCTACCCTGACTTGCAGAAGCTCTTCTGCGTTTGAGATGCTTCTGGGTTTTCAGAAAGTCCCGGGAGTCGGATTATTGCACAGGGAGATAACTTGCCTTGCAGAAGGACGGAAGGCAGAAGGAAGAATTGCACCGCCCCCAAACACACACACACACACACACACACACACACACACACACACACACTCTCCCTCCCCTCCTGACCAAGGAGAGACGAAACAAGTGAAATGATCTGGTTGAAAAGAATGGAGGCGCCAGGCTTTTCAGGCTTAGGAGGAGCAGCCCAGCCAATATCAGGGTCATAAATTAAGGGGGCGAGGAAGCGGCGCTGAGTGACGGACGCGTTTGAGTTGAGCAGCGATACCCTGGCGGCCTCTCGGCTGCAAATGGATGGCTTTTCGATAGCTCCCATTCAGGGCCACCCAGAAGAAAGGAAGGGCATAAATAAAGAGCTTTTCTCTGCCTGTGTGTCAAGGGCTGGCAGCTGCTTCCATGGTGCCCTGCCCAACAGGACCCCACTGCCAGCGCACGGAATGCCAGGCGGATCTCTGCTTGTTGGGTTTATGGGGGGGGGGACGACTGATGCTGGGGGCAGAGGAGCCACCCCAGTCTCTCTCTCCCTCCCTCCCTCTTGCCTCAAGTCCCATTAGGAAAAGGCAACTGATAAGCAAAGTATGCCCCATCGAATGCTTTTCTGAAGCTATTTTTGCTTTTGCTTTTGGAACATCCTATAGTTAAAGCTATGGTTTTCCCCAGTCGTGATGTATGGAAGTGAGAGCTGGACCATAAGGAAGGCTGATTGCAGAAGAATGGATGCTTTTGAATTCTGGTGCTGGAGGAGACTCTTGAGAGTCCCATGGATTGCAAGAAGATCCAACCTCTCCATTCTTTTTTTTTTTTTAGATTTGCTTACTTTATAATCGTGCATTGGTTCGCAGCACTGGCAACAGTAAAAACTATGCAGGCAAAATACTTACATTTATGGTAGCAACAGCTTCCGTTATGTGCCAGGAGCAAACCCAGGGCATATGTCCCTTCATGGCTGGCCACGAGAAGAGAAAGAGAGGAACAGGAAGTCGTCTATGCTCCTTCCTCTCCAGGAGAGGAGGGGAAATGACATCACACAAAGCCCTCTCTGCAAATTGTGTTTCTATGGTCTGGGTGTCAACAACACAGCTCTGCAGACTTGGCGCCTTCTCATGCGGATTTGCAAGAATATGCATTTGTTAGTGTGGCTGCCAATCTCCCACACTTACTGTTCCCCTAAAGGGAAGACACCAAAGGGCACGTGCTGCTTTTCCTTTGGAGTTGCCCAACCGCAATTGCCCTGCTGGCACCTGGTCTGTGGGCTGTGAGGCGGGTCAGTTGGCCGCAGCTGTTTCCACTCTCCATCTCCTCCTGCTCTGGATTTGACTGACTCAGCCACAGTGTCCTGGCTGGCCATGGCGAACAGAGTGGGCAGATAGATGGAACAAGACTTTCCACCCATCCTGGTGCAACGGAGCTTTGCCTCAGTTTCTTCTCCTCTGCAGCCTCTTAGAAGCTCTTGGTTATTACTATGGCCCACCCATGCTTTGGAACATCATGTAAAACCATAGAATTGTAGAGTTTCAGTGCAGAAGTTGCAATACGAAAGATCCTTCAGATGCTGGGGGCTGTAATAATGATGATGATAATAACAATAACAATAATTTATTACCGTATTTTTCAGTGTATAAGACGCCCCCATGTATAAGATGACCCCTACTTTTGGGGAGCCTAAATTTAGAAAATGGGCATATGCACTATCTGTGTATAAGACGCCCCCAGATTTTTAACCGTAATTTAAAGTAAAAAACCCCAGTCTTATACATGGAAAAGTACAGTCATACCTCGTGTCGCGTTTGCTTCATGATACATTTTTTCAGGTTGCGTCCCGCGGTGACCCGGAAGTACTGGAAAGGGATACTTCCGGGTTTCACCGCTTGCGCATGCGCAGACGCGCAAAATGAAGTCACGTACATGCGCAGACGCGGCGAATCGCGACCTGCACACACGCACACGCGGGTTGTGTTCTACTCATGTTGTACTCCAGAACGGATCCCGTTCGCAACCAGAGGTACCACTGTAGTTATACCCCACCCATCTGGCTGGGTTTCCCCAGCCGCTCTGAGCGGCTTCCAACAAAATATTAAAAATGCAATACAACACGGAACGGGCTGTCCCCCCCCCCGAAAGCATTTCCTTAGGCCTCAGTCCCTTCCCCCTTTTCTGTACCATGTTCAGCTCTGCCACTGCGCTATTTGAGATGCGTTTGCTAAATCTGCAGGACCCTGCATTTCTTTGCAGCAGGGATACCTTGCTGTGCGTTCTTCCTCTAATACAGAGCCACACTGGGCACAGCCCCATATATAACACCCCCCCCCCAGTGAGAGGGGTCGGGTTGCATTGCACTCAACCCTCCCAGCCTCTCGCCCACTCGGATCCCAAAGAGCCCCCAGACGCTCGTTTCGGCGCTGGGCTCCCTCTGCAAACCACAGCAGCTGCGCAAAGCCGCCGAGGTCAGCAAGGGAAGGTCACGGCGAGGAGAGATTGCGGCCCAACGGCCAGCAATGGAGGAGCCCCTCCTGACCACGGGGTTGGGGACTCCCCTGCTCTTTTTGTGGGGGGCAACGGGAAGCAGTCACGGCGGGACTGCCTCGTCTGCAAGGCCCTGCGGAATGCCCCCCTCTCCACCCACCCTTCCCACTTTATGGGCAGGAGGTGCTGGAGGAGACGCTGTGCCGCCGCGCCCTCTGGTCCGGGTGACCCAAAAGGCTGTTAATTAGACCTGGACGTGCTGTGAAGAGCTGTCGATGCCTCGGGGTTATTGGAATTGATTTCAGTTTAGATGGTGAGCCAGGCCTGCGGGCAGGGAGCATGCTGGGTAACTCGCATGTGGCTCACTGGCCGAAGCCGCTTACGGTCCTGCTTTCAGGACCCTGGGCAAGTTTGGGGAGCCTCCTCCATTTTCTCTTGGGTGATGATGAACCCTTGGTGAGGGCTCGCAGCTCAGTGGCAGAGCAGAAACTCTTCCATAGGAAGGAAGGAAGGAGCCCAGTTCAGTCCCTGACTCCCCACTTGGCAAAGGGCAAAGACCACTTTCGACTTGGCTGCCAACCTGAGAAGTCCATCCTGGCAGCAGCCCCTCGTTTGGGAACTTGAAGCCCAATAAGAGCACAAGAAGGGAGCCCAATTTGCCCACCACCCTGTTGTCACAGTGGCTTGTTCATATAGTTTCTGTTCAAGATATGTTTGCCGTACCCTTCGTCTAAAGGCCGATTTATGGTGCAGGATCATGAACAACCGAGTGCCCGTGCAAAATATAATGCACATCCAATGAAAGAAGCTAAAGCAGTCCTATAAATGTGGTTCATTATAATAAGCAATGCATAATAAGGTAAAATCAAGGGACGTGGGTGGCGCTGTGGGTTAAACCACAGAGCTTAGCACTTGCCGGGCAGAAGGTCGGCGGTTCGAATCCCTGTGACGGGGTGAGCTCCTGTTGCTCGGTCCCTGCTCCTGCCAACCTAGCAGTTCGAAAGCACGTCAAAGTGCAAGTAGAGAAATAGGTACCGCTCCAGCAGAAAGGTAAAATGCGTTTCCATGTGCTGCTTTGGTTTGCCAGAAGCGGCTTAGTCATGCTGGCCACATGACCCGGAAGCTGTACGCCGGCTCCCTTGGCCAATAAAGCGAGATGAGTGCCGCAACCCCAGAGTCGGCCATGACTGGACCTGTGCTGGTCCAGGGGGGAGGTTACCGTGGGGCGAGATCCAGGACCTGAGTTGAGGGTCGCCAGACAGTCCTTCTCGGGCAAAGCAGGGTCCACAGCGAGAAGCCGGGCAAGGACAGGAACTCTGGGGGAACAGGACTGGGTGCTGGCCGGAACAGCTCATCAACGACGTTGCTCTCGCAACCTGGGACCGGGCTGACTGGCCTTTATCTTCTCTGAGGCCAGGGGCGGCCCTGGCCCCCAGGAGACCCGCCTCTCCTGGCCTTAAGGCGAACACTCCTCCTGGGAGAAACCAGTTCCCTTCACCTCTCTGCCCTGAGCCTCTGCAGCTCAGGAGAGGCTGAAGGGTTACTGGGCCCAGGGGGAGACTCACCTGTAGGCACTGAGTCCTCAACCACCTCTGGAGTCAGAGTGGATTCACCTGGTGCCTGCTCCTGAGGATCCGGCACAGGTGCAGGCGCTTCAGAATCGAGGCCCTGCCCCAGTTCAGCCGGCCCTGGAGGCGGGGACTCCTGTGCAGGCTGGGATTCCTCTGGTTTACCCTCTGAATCGGATTCCCAGGCCATCACAGGACCTAATGGTCAGGTCCCTTTACCTTTAATAAGGTTAAAAGGTAAAGGACCGAGGGAGCCAGCGTTTGTCCGCCGACAGCTTTCCAGGTTGTGTGGCCAGCAGAACTAAACTGCTTCTGGCACAACGGAACACTGTGACGGAAACCAGAACACACGGAAACGCTGTTTACCTTCCCGCCACAGTGGTACCTATTTATCTACTTGCACTGGTGTGCTTTCGAACTGCGAGGTTGGCAGGAGCTGGTGAAATTCTGTAACTCTTTATACCACAGATGTTCTGGGCTTTTGTTGCTGATCCAACTTTTGCTGCGCTGTAGGGCAGGAACACCCGTCCAGATGGCAATGATGCGCACAGGGCAAGCAACACAGAACGACTAATAAAGACAGCTGATGCGCAGACTAAGGTACCCCTGCCCGTACGGGCCAGTCGTTTCCGACTCTAGGGTTGTGCGCCCATCTCACTTTACAGGCCGGGGGCCAGCGCTGTCCGGAGACACTTCCGGGTCACGTGGCCAGCGTGATGAAGCTGCTCTGGCGAGCCAGAGCCAGCGCAGCACACGGAAACGCGCAGACAGTCCAGTATAAATTCACCGCAGGTGCACGATCACTACATCAGTGACATGTTGCAGGAAAACACCCATTAAAACCACCAGTCTGGAGAGTCCCTGTAATTTGGGCTTTTAGCTAAACGGTGCGGTCCAGCGACTGGCTCAAAATCCAGGGGTTTGGGGACCGGTCAGGTTGGAGTGCAAAGACCCTCCTGTCCAGAAGCTCCTTTCTCCGTCCGTGGTGCCCCCTTTTCCTCTGGGACGCTGGCCGCGTCTTGCCGCCGGTGCCCCTTAATAGAAACCGCTCTGTCAAGAACGGAAGCGATTATCGTAAAACATTTCCAGAGGGAGCCGGAACGAGATTAACAAGCTTTCTGACAAGCTGACAATTTTATAAGCTGATAATGCAGCATGTAGCTTGGGCCGCAGAGGGCAGGTGAGTAATTAGCAAAGTAGACCAGGAGGAGGAGGAGGAGGAGGAGACAAAAGAAGCAGCCTTCATGCCAGAGCAAGAGAGCAAGTGCCTCTTTGTGGAGGAAAACTGGTGAAGTAGGCCTTGGGACATTTGTTTGGGCAATTGTTTGACCAATCTCTGCTTGGTCTAGGTCTAGCTCTGCATTCAAATCCTGCCACAAAACGCTGTCCTGTCAAGATAGCGGGGAGCCACCTAATCTAATCAATGCACACCCACACTGGAACGTGGGCACTCTTGCAGAAGTCATTTTCTGGGAATGGGGGACATTTTCCCATCTCCGCCGTATTAAGCAGTTGGTCCCTTACCCTTTCTCACCCTGATCTGGCCACAGTGATCCATGCTACAGTCACCTCTAGGCTTGATTATTGTAACTCGCTCTACACGGGGCTGCCCCTGAAGCTGACCCAGAAACTCCAGTGGGTGCAGAATGCTGCGGCAAGGCTCCTTATGGGGTGCTCGCCGCGGGATCACATTCATCCAGTGCTTTGCCAACTGCACTGGCTCCCGGTGGAGTACAGGATTAGGTTTAAGGTGCTGGTTTTGACCTTTAAAGCCCTATACGGCCCTGGACCCTCGTACCTATGGGACTGCCTCTCCTGGTATGCCCCGCGGAGGACCTTAAGCTCCACAAATGACAACATTCTGGAGGTCCCATGTCACAAGGTGGTTAGATTGGTCTCAACCCAGGCCAGGGCCTTTTCAGTTCTGGCCCCGACTTGGTGGAACACTCTGTCACAAGAGACTAGGGCCCTGCGGGACTTGACATCTTTCCGCAGGGCCTGCAAGACAAAGCTGTTCCGCCTGGGCTTTGGTTTGGATTCAGTCTGACCCTTATGTTTCCCTCCCCGTATGGTTTTGATCTATGGGCTACTTTTAAAATGAGGCTGCAATTTAAATTGCATTTTAACCTGTATTTTAAATTCCCCCCCCCCATTATGCTTTTACTGTAATTTTACTGGTGTTAGCCTCCCTGAGCCCAGCTCTGGCTGGGGAGGGCAGGGTATAAATAAACTTTATTATTATTATTATTATTATTATTATTATTATTATTATTATTACTTGAAGATGCTTTCCGTGGCTCAGTGGCAGAGCATGTGCCTTGTGGGTGAGAGGTCCTGAGTTCAAGTCCTGTCATCACTGTGGGCGATAATGGGGCTAGATCAGTGGTTTTTTTGGGCCACCTTCCCCTTGATTCCTTAAATTCATACCCTACCGTATCCAAAGCATTAATGAATGGATGACCACAAGGACGCCACACTGCTAAATAAAGCATGCAAAACGATTTTTAAAAAGGAGCAAAGTTAGGCATATCAATGGAAATTGTCAGGGAACAGAATCCAGCTTTTCTTGCCACAGAATGCGTGGGGACAGATTTTTTTTAAAAAAAGAATCCTAGAATTGTGGCGTTGGCGGGTCACCAAAGGTCATCTAGCTCAACCCCCCTTGCAATGCAGGAATCACAGCTAAAGAATTGCTGCTGTCCCTGTTGCAGACAGCCGTAAAAGCTGTCTAGATCCATAAGAATTTTTTTTACATGTTTTCCTGAATGCAGGTAAAGAATGGAACCACATGCAGGTCAATTTGGGGGGTGAGATGAGCTGTCTGTTTTAATGCAGTTCACACAAGACTCTCTATTATATCCATCACAACTGGCTGCACGGAAATGGTTCCTCCGCTCTGGGATGGATCCGCGAAGCCCAGAGTCAAGTAATGGACGTCGAAGCAGGAATAGGGCTCCACTCCAGGTTTTTGCTATTTCAGCCTCATCAGTCTGTGTTTTATCTTCAGTTTTCCTTTGGAAGCGCCCTATTCCTGACCAGCTGACCTCTTTGCTAGGCAGTTTATCTCAAAGGTTAATCTGCATTTTTCTAAATCCTGCATTTCTAACCCGAACTCTGATGTTTTAAATTTTTTTTGTAGCCATTTCCCTCTGGTTTTGTCTCCCTCTGCTGGAGAGAATCAATCCTACGTCACAAAAGATTTCTTTGCCACAGAACCAAGTGGGCTCAATAAAACAGGGCAGCTTTTTCTAAGTTCTTAATTTATAGCGTGACCTTTATCTGGGGGTTTTACATTAACTTGGGCATATACCGCGATAGCCAAAATTATTTTAAAAGAAATATTATGTTCTTCAGCCTGCATTGATCATGGAAAAGGAAGACATTTTGCATGAGCCGAAACCTTGCCTCCTTCCATCATTCATAGATATAATCCTGCACAATTTATTCTGATTAGCCGAATGGGAAAAGGGTTGTGTTGAGCACTGAAGACCCAGTCCAAACCACTGATATCTTCATAAAACCATAGAATTGTAGAGTCAGAAGGGACCCTGATTGTGATCTAGTCCGACACCTTTAATGCCAAACTCACAGCTGAGCCATCCGGCCTCTGTTTAAAAAATCTCCAATGAAGGAGAGTAAAACCCCTTTCGAGGGAGTTGGTCCCACTCAGGGCCGGATTTAGGTTTGATGAGGCCCTCAGCTCCTGAAGGTAATGGGCCCCTTATTTGTAAGTGATTACTCAAAACCTGCAAATGAGTCCATTTCTTTGCATTGTTTCTTGTTATGTACTGAGTTGAATAGGCTCCAAAAAGCAGCAGCCTGATCGGTCCTAGAACAATAGTATTCAGAATGCAGAAGTCTGATTGGTCCTAGAACAATGCAGTAGTATGATTGGTCCGCAGGAGCCACCCAATCCAGCTCCAGGTGGAAGTGAATCCGCAACCTGATTGGCCTACAGGAGAATCCCGGAACAAGCCAATCATGTGGGGCCCATTGTGTAAATAATGTATATAAAGCAGATATTTCGGGGGAACTTTCATTCCTCACTACTATGAGCTGAATAAAGAGCATGAACTCCACACTTGACTCCGAGTATATTTCATTTCTGTAGGTAAGCCGTAAATGGTTCCCAATCTTCCTTGAAGGATTTTTTTTGTCCTTAAGTCAAAGTTTTTCAGTTAGTTTTGCCATTTCGGTGTATTCCATAAGCATTTCTTGCTTTTCTTCCTCAGTTGGTGTTTTATTGCTTTTCCATCTTTGTGCCAATAGCATCCTTGCCGTGGATGCATAGTTGTCAAAGTTTCCCTTTTTTAAAGGGGAATGCCCTTATTGCGAATAGGATTCCTTGCAAGAAAAGGGAAAAGTTGACAGCTATGCGTGGATGTAGCATACATAAAAAGTTTTTGTTTTCCCTTTGGCAGATCTTGAGACATAAAATTCCTAACAAAAAGGCTTCTGGGCTTTTAACAAAGGTTATCTTAAACATTTTTTTCCATTTCATTGTATATCATTTCCCAGTAATTTTAAACTATTTTACAATTCCACTATTAACATTTGGCAACCTTGAATTTCCTCTCTCCCCAGGGACTCCCGTGAACCGGATCCCCATCATGGCCAAGCAGGTCCTGGACCTCTACACCCTCTACCAGCTGGTGACCGAGAAAGGGGGCCTGGTGGAAGTCATCAACAAGAAGATCTGGCGCGAGATCACCAAAGGCCTCAACCTGCCCACCTCCATCACCAGCGCTGCTTTCACCCTCCGTACGCAGTGAGTGGCTTGTTCTCCCGCGAAGAGGCGAGGGGGCTCTGGAGGTGCAAATGACTCTGAAAAGCTGGTATCGCTAAATCAAAATCCATCCGTTTGATTGAGTTAATTAAACGGAAGAACTTTATAGAATCATAGAATCATAGAGTTGGAAGAGACCACAAGGGCCATCGAGTCCAACCCCCTGCCAAGCAGAAAACTTTAATTGGATCTTGAACGTCTGCTTTGCATTCTATGGTGTTACTTAGCATGTCATGCAAACTGCTGTTCTGAACAATTCTGAATAGGGTAATAATAATAATAATAATAATATTTTTTTATTATTTATACCCCAGCCTTTCCGGTTCAGAAAACCAGGCTCAGGGCGGCTAACAACAAATTTAAAAGACTTAATTGATGCTACAAAAAAACCAGCATAAAATACGGTATAAAATGTGAATAACAATAAAGAAAAAATCAATTTAGGGGGAAAATCGATCCAATAAACATTAGATGGTCACCAGGGCTAGCTGGCTAAATTAGCCCTATTTGGGCCAGCGAGGAGACCAGGGGAGAATTAGCTGTGGGATCCCAGAGCAGGTAATCTTCATAAAAAGGGGAGGGGGAGGGAAGGAAGGGGAATAAAAGATCAGGCTGAATTCAAATTAAAGGCCAAGCCCTGTGGAAGGAGGTTAAATCCTGCAGGGCCCTGGTCTCCTGGGACAGAGCATTCTACCAGGTCGGAGGATAGTCTGACTTCCTTAGTGGGTAGTGGGTGAGTTTATGAAACCGAGGGGAGGGGGTTGCCCGGAGAAAGTTCGGGAACCGCTACCCTGGCACTCTAACCACTACCCCACGCTTCCTCTCTCCCTTTCTGCCTCCCTCCGCATGCCAGGTACATGAAATACCTCTATCCCTACGAGTGTGAGAAGCGGGCGCTCAGCTCCCCCGGCGAACTGCAGGCCGCCATTGACAGCAACCGGAGGGAAGGGAGACGGCAAGCCTTTGGGACCACGCTCTTCAACTACTCTCCGGTGGGTACGCCGGGGGTCCTGGCCTCGCCCAAGATACCGCTGCCCTCCCTCACCATCTCTGCGCACAACTGCAGCCAGATCAACCAGGTGCACGCCATCAAGAAAGGTGAGGCAGTTGGGCATAACTCAGACTGAAATTCCCAGGTGTCAAAAAAGGTGATTTACCGTATTTTAATAATAATAATAATAATAATTTATTATTTATACCCTGCCCATCTGGCTGGGTTTCCCCAGCCACTCTGGGTGGCTTCCAACAAAATATTAAAATACTATAATGCATCAAACATTAAAAACTTCCCTAAACAGGGCTGCCTTCAGATGTCTTCTAAAAGTCTGGGAGTTATTGTTCTCTTTGACATCTGGTGGGAGGGCATTCCACAGGGCGGGGGCCACTACCGAGAAGGCCCTCTGCCTGGTTCCCTGTAACTTGGCCTCTCGCAGCGAGGGAACCGCCAGAAGGCTCTCGGAGCTGGACCTCAGTGTTTGGGCTGAACGATGGGGGTGGAGACGCTCCTTCAGGTCTACTGGACTGAGGCCGTTTAGGGCTTTCAAGGTCAGCACCAACACTTTGAATTGTGCTCGGAAACATACTGGGAGCCAATGTAGGTCTTTCAAGAGCGGTGTTATATGGTCTCAGCGGCCGCTCCCAGTCACCAGTCTAGCTGCCGCATTCTGGATTAGTTGTAGTTTCTGGGTCACCATCAAAGGTAGCCCCACGTAGAGCGCATGGCAGTAGTCCAAGCAGGAGATAAGCAGAGCATGCACCACTCTGGCCAGTCAGTCTGTGGGCAGGGAGGGTCTCAGCCTGCATACCAGATGGAGCTGGCAGACAGCTGCCCGGGACACAGAATTGACCTGCGCCTCCATGGACAGCTGTGAGTCCAAAATGACTCCCAGGCTGCACACCTGGTCCTTCAGGGGCACAGTTACCCCATTCAGGACCAGGGAGTCCCCCACACCTGCCCGCCTCCTGTCCCCCAGAAACAGTACTTCTGTCTTGTCAGGATTCAACCTCAATCTGTTAGCCACCATCCATCCTCCAACCGCCTCCAGACACTCACACAGGACCTTCACCACCTTCAGAGAGGTATAGCTGGGTATCATCTGCATATTAATGGACACCCAGCCCAAACCCCCTGATGATCTCTCCCAGCGGCTTCATGTAGATGTTGAAAAGCATGGGGGAGAGGACAGAACCCTGAGGCACCCCACAAGTGAGAGCCCAGGGGTCTGAACACTCATCCCCCAACACCACTTTCTGAACACAGCCCAGGAGGAAGGAGCGGAAGCACTCTGGTACCCCATAATTAAATACAGTATACTCCCAAAGAGACTACCTTACACTGCGTTTAAAACCAAAATCGCATTTGGATAGAAACTGTTTCTCAGGCGGCTAGTCCTAGTCTTTATAACCCTGGACCTTCTTCCAGAAGGCAGAAGCTGAAAGAGATCATTTCCGGGGTGCGCACTATCCTGCGCTATCTCTGCAGCTTTCTTATGACACCTGACAGCATAGATTTGATCCAAGGTGGGAAGAGTGCACCCAGTTATTCTCTCCGCAGTCTTTACAACCCTGGACAGCATTGTTTTTCCCCTGGCCGTGCAGCTCCCAAACCACACACACAGACCAGAAGTTAATACACTCTCCAAAGTACAATGGTAAAATGCCATCAACAGGTCCTTGGAGAGATTGTTTTTCCGGAGGATTCTCAGAAAATATAACCTCTGCTGTGCTCAGGTCTTTGCTGTTTTCTCCCCAGGTTAGGTCATCCTTGTATTGCAGGGGGTTGGACTGGATGCCCTTTGGGGGTCCCTCGCAATTCTGCCGCTCTGCAATTCCTCCCCCCTCTCTTTTCTCCCCCCCTCCAGAGGAGAGCGTCCTTTCCTCCGCGGTCCCCGGCCGCCTGGCCATCCCTGTCAGCTTAGCCGGGCACCACTTGGTGGCTGCGCAAGCGGCCGCGTCTCAGGCGGCCGCCCTGGAGCAGCTGCGGGAGAAGCTGGAGGGGGGCGAGCCCCCCGAGAAGAAGATGGCCCTGGTGGCTGAGGAGCAGCAGCGCTTGGTGCAGCAGGCACTCCAGCAGAACCTCCTGGCCATGGCGTCGCAGTTCCCGGTCAACATCAAGATCAACAACCGCGGAGGTGAGAGGTGTTCCCTGCACGTCCGGGTTGCAAAGGGTGTCTGCAAACCCCTGCTCCCCACAGGGAATTCTGGGAAGCGTAGTTTTGTGCCAGGAGGATGACAAGTCTCGGGAACCTCTCCCCAAACTACAGTTCCCAGGATTCTCTGGGGCAGCGCAGCCAGAGAGGGCAGTGTCCGGAGTATAGCTGTCAACTTTCAGATTTGGAAATAAGGGATCAGCAGCCTCACCTGTCCCAGGGACAGTCTACGGGATATCTAACAATCCGGGATAGCAGCGGGAAGCAGCGGGAAACGGCGCTGGAATAAGGGAATTTCCCGCAAAAAAGGGAAGGTTGACAGCTAAGGTCCAGAGGTGACTTGGATCTGTATCTGTTGTCATCATCCATTGTATTACCTGCTCTCCAGCAGCACGTTCCAGGAATGGTTGCAAGAATTGGAAAAGCAGATTGCTGTCACCAGAGCAAGCCCTGAATAATAATAATAATAATAATAATAATAATAATAATAATAATAATAAATTTTATTTATACCCCGCCCTCCTCAGTCAAGACCGGGCTCAGGGCGGCTGACACCAGGTATAAAACAATTGATTGAAATACAACTTAAATACAAGATTAAGATACAGCATTAAAATGCAGCCTCGTTTCAGTAGAAACTCAAATCAAACACTTTTGGGGGATGAAAACATCAAATCTTCACCAAGGCCAACTATCCAGACCGGTCCTACGTGGGCCAGAAAAAAGCCAGGGAAGTCCCCAAATAGGAGTTCCATCACAGAAGGAGAAAGGAAAAAGGAAAGAGGGGAAGGGGATCAAGTTGATTCCAAGCCAAAGGCCAGGCGGAACAACTCTGTCTTGCAGGCCCTGTGGAAAGAAATCAGATCCTGCAGGGCCCTGGTCTCATGAGGCAGAGCGTTCCACCAAGTTGGGGCCAGTGTTGAAAAGGCCCTGGCTCTGGTTGAGGCTAATCTGACTTCCTTAGGGCCCGGGACCTCTAGGGTGTTGCTATTTATGGACCTTAAGGTCCTCCGCTGGGCATACCGGGAGAGGTGATCCCGTAGGTACGAGGGTCCTAGGCCTGTACAGTTTTCCACACCTCTTGGGGGTCAAGGGGCAAGGCAGAGGGGTTGCGTCTTCAGCATTTGTGGAAAACTGTACAGAAACACACGCCTCTGGTGTTCCACAGTTCCTCAGCTTAGGGGCTGTCACAGAAAAGGCCCCTCCACAAGTAAAAAAATAAAATTAAAAATACTTCGGCAGAACTACCAAGAAAGGCTTCTTCTTTCTGATCTTGCAGTATCATAGAGTTGTAGAGTTTGAAGCGACCCCGGGACATCTAGTTCTTGAACTGAGATTCCTGCTTGAAGCGGGTTGGACTAGATGACCTTTGGGGGTTCCTTGCAACTCTGCAATTCTAGGATTCTTTGACTTTGGAGAAGCACTTTTGCACCCCAGTGAATGTGTCTGGGTAGGAAAGGGTGTGGAGAAATTAGTAAGTTAAGAAAGCAGGTGAAAGTGCAGGGAGGGAACTTGCACACTTTTTTTTGCAAGTAATTTCGATTGCGGGGAAGTGAACTGTGCTTCCGGAGAGCAGGGCCATCACTGACAGTGCTGGGGAGGTTATTCTGGGGGTCTGTTCATCCAAGAAACAACTCCTTTCAGCAAGGATCTGTAAAACAGAGCACACACGCTAGAATCAACTTTGCAAAAATGATTCCAAGCGTTTCTCGGGGATTCACAGCTCCCGTTGTTAAGTTACCTTTTGCATTGCACTTCAAGCCTCTTCAAAGTGCTTCATAGCCATTACTGTGCAAGGTAGATCAGTATTACCCCCATATGGTAGGTGAAGCAAGATTACTTCCTTATTTACCTATATCACAAAATTTACCCACTGTTTGCTTGTGGAAACCTCCTGCCCAAAGCGGTTTACCAAAACGACAAAACTATAAAATTATTGCAGAGAAAAATGAACAACGACTATTTAAAACTTCTGAGATGAGGCAGGAACCTTTCTACATATGTGGTGGGAGTGCAAAGAGATAGTGGGATTCTGGGGAAATATCTACAACGAACTGAAAAAGATGTTTAGATTTTCATTTTAAAAAAACACCAGAACCCTTTCTCCTAAGTATCATGTCAGAGGAAATAAAAAGAACGGTCAGAGCAATATTTATGTATGCAACTACGGCGGCAAGGTTATTGATTGCCAAAAATTGGAAAATGCAGCAGCGTCCCCAACTAAAACAGGCTGGTTATCTAAAATGATGGAATGCTTCCATATTGCCGAACTAACAGGGAGGATAAGAGGAGATATGGTACAAAAAGTGAATAAGGAGTGGGCTATCTTTAAGGATGCGGGTGGCACTGTGGTCTAAACCACAGAGCCTAGGGCTTGCTGATCAGAAGGTCGGCGGTTCGAATCCCCGCGACGGGGTGAGTTCCCATTGCTCGGTCCCTGCTCCTGCCAACCTAGCAGTTCGAAAGCACGTCAAAGTGCAAGTAGATAAATAGGTACTGCTCCAGCGGGAAGGTAAACGGCGTTTCTGTGTGCTGCTCTGGTTTGCCAGAAGCGGCTTAGTCATGCTGGCCACATGACCCGGAAGCTGTACGCCGGCTCCCTCGGCCAGTAAAGCGAGATGAGCGCCGCAACCCCAGAGTCAGCCATGACTGGACCTAATGGTCAGGGGTCCCTTTACCTTTATCTTTAAGGAATACATCAAAATTTATGTGGAAAAAGTAGAATTTCTGACAGATACTGTCCAGAGTGAATCCAGAAAATGACGAGAGTGAAAGGAGAGTAAAGTCAAGATAGAAGAAGAGATTAAAGAAATAATGAAATGCGTTTAAGCTAGTTGGAAAAATAAAGTAGCGTAACAAGAATGGCTGGAAGTCAGGTCACTTGGTGGGTGTCTGTGTGGGGTAGGTGTGTAGGTACAGTGGTGCCTCGCAAGACGAAATGAATTCGTTCTGCGAGTTTTTTCGTCTTGTGAAGCACGGTTTCCCATAGGGTATTAACGGCTTTAAGAAAAAGGAAACAAACTTGCAAGACGTTTTCGTTTTTCATCTTGCAAAGCAAGCCCATAGGGAAATTCGTCTTGCGAAGCAACTCAAAAAACGAAAAACTCTTTCGTCTTGCGCTTTCTTCGTCTTGCGAGGCATTCGTCTTGCGAGGTACCACTGTATGATGATATGTACAGTATAGGTAGGTATTATATAGAGTAATGTAGGTATGTTTTATGTTATGAAAATAAGTTAGTGTGTTGTGTGTGTGTACTGTGTAAATGTTTATGTATGTGTTTTATATGTTCATTAAAAAATTAAGGAAAACAACTTTGAGATGGGTGAGTGAGGCTGACTTACTGGCAGAGGTGAGATTTGAACCCAAGGCTTCTGGGTTTACAGAAGAGTCTCTGAGCCGCTTTGCCGCAGGGACTTGAGCTGTGAGCTGCCGGCCCATCTCACTTTGATGAGCAGCCGCCTATCAAACGGCGGGCTTGGGTTGTGCAAAGTGGGGCTGGACTGGCTCTGGGCTCCATCCTCCCTGCCTCTCCCTTCCGAAATCCCTCTATCGGCATTTTCTTCTCCCCTTCCAGATGACAGACAGGAGGCTGCATTGAACCTGTCCAGCAATGGCATTAGCAGTATCAACATGTCAATAGAAATAAATGGAGTTGTCTACACAGGTAAATAGGAAGGGGGGGCTGCTTCACCCGTGTAATTGCAGCCGGGAAATCCAATAAGTTATAGCTGCGGCCCGGCTGGCGACCTTTCCCTCCGACCCTGATGTCTTTGCTATGATAAAATCCATCATTGTGAAGTCGCGGGGCCTGCAGTGTGCAAGAGACTGTCCTTTGCCCAGGTAGGGGCAAGAATGCATGCCAGGACATTTTTTGATTTTTGTTATTTAATTCAGTTCTATAGTCGATGACTTCTTGTTTCAGGGATTTTCACGGCAAGTCTTTTGTGTAAGGACCTCCTCTGTGGTAGATGGGAACCGCTGTAACCTTGGCCTCTCTTCTCCCGCCAGGTGTGCTGTTTGCCCGCAGGTCTGGCGTCGCCGGCACCACCGCGAGTGCCCACAGCCACACCAGCCCCGTGACCTCGCAGAACCAGCTGCTGTCCACGGCGCCACGGGGCCACACTCCGGCCAGCACTTCGCCGTGAGGGGAGACGTCCGGGGAGCCTCCTGCCTCCACCCCTCAACCTGGCGACCTCGGGCGGCAGAGACAAAGCCACGGTTGCCCTGTGCCAGGGCCCAGCAGAGGGCACCCAGGGTTGCGGCTGAGTGGGGCTGGGTGTTGCAGCCCCGTCCTTTCCTGGGGGGTGGGATTTCCGGGCAGGATGGAACGAGACGCTTGAGCAGAGAGCTTTGGAGAGGACTTGAGGGGACTTGGAGAAGGAGGAGGAGGTTGGGGAGACCTCGAGGCCGGACTCTGGACTCTGGAGAAGACTCAGCGGCGGGTACGGGTGCTTCCTGCATCCGCTCCCCTCCCCTGTCAAACACGCACAGTTGTATACCCAGCACAAGCATGCTGTTCGCACACACAACACCTCACATCTTCCACGGGACATCGCTCAGGGCTTGGCAGCCCTCGTGGGACTGAGGCCTCGCTCTCGCCTGCCCCATGCCAGGTTGGGGGGTGCCAGGGGCAGAGGTGGGTAGGGCCTCAGCGCTGGCAGGCGTCATTCCAGGCACACAGGTGCCAGAGGTCTCTGCGCCCACGTGCGGGCGAGAAAAGAGGCATCGCTAGGCATGCAAGGAGGTCATGGAGCAAAACTGGCAAGGGGAGAGTCTCAGGGGCCAGGGAGAGAGGCCCGGGAGGGTGGATTTGGCCCCCAAGGCCTGGCCCACCTCACCCCGGACATTCTCTCTCTCACACGCAGTGGCCCTCCTCTCCCTTCCGTTGGCGGGGTCTCTTGCCCTTTGCAAACCGCAGCTGTGGGGCATCAAAAGCACTTGGGGGAGATGCGAGGTGCGCAGAACCCCAAGCCTGGCGTTGAGTTTAGAAGGGAAGAGGGTGGATGTGGGAGGGGAAGCCAAAGGGGAAAGATGGAGGCCGAGGTGGCAGGGAATCAAAGAACAGGCAGGCGAGGCAGGTGATGGAAGTGGTCCATTTTGGGAATAAGACAGCAGCTTCTGGGGTTGGGGCTGTAGATCAGTTGCACTTGATTGTAGAAATTGCTCTTTCTCACCCCCCGCTGCTGTGGTACCCAACACCTCCCCAAATGCTGTACCCTCTGCAAGGTGCCTTGGCGATGCCCGCTGGTCACTTCCATCCCTTCCCCTCCTTGCTTTGCCAGCCCAACATGGGTGCCTCTCCTTTCCCCTCGTGCAACGCGCCCTCTGTCGGGGAGCAAGCCCAGCACACGGGCCGACGGATAGCTGACCTTGGCGCACTTTCCTCATTGCCACCCTGGGGAGCCAGTGGGGGACAGGCTGGGTTTGCCTCTCCCCCTGGTTAGGCTGCCATTGGGGGTGGGGAGCAGGGTTGGGTTGGGTTGGGGGGCAATCCTTTGGAATCACTGGAGGGGTGGGGGTCCGGGTGGGGTGTCGGGGAATCTCTTTTTGCGCCCGTGCAAGGTTTATAGAGACGTACCAAAGAAGGGATCGAGTTCATCTACCTCATGTTCTTTTGAAAAATGTGCCAACGGGGGGAAGTGGGGGTGGGTTTGGGGAGAGGCAGGCCAGACAAGCTGGCGACTCGGCCTGCTTCCGGAGCCGCTGATTCTGCAGCCGACGGGAGCTTGGCTTTTGGGTTTGTTTTGAAACAATCCTGTGCTTTTGACCAAAGAAACTCTCCTCTTCCCTGCTGAGCCACTTGCTGCACAAGATTTCATCTTCCCAGACGGACGCTGCCTCTGGAAAAGGACGTTTCAGGACTCTCTGGGAAATGCGGACGTGGGCAGAGGACGGGACCGCGGGTGGCGTGACTGTTTTTAAGCTCTTCTACCAAAGATGGGACGCATTGGGCGCTTGGTTCTTCCGCCGCGGGAATGGAGCTCATCTCTTGTCTCTCATTTTCTGTCCTCCTTTTCCCGGCAGCTCCAGACAACCCCTTTGCTCCTTGTGTCTAGGTGATGCTTTCCCGGCCCTTCCTGCTTCCCCCGCTCTCCCTTTCCCCCTTCCTTGTCTGTTTTTGGAGTCGATCCAGCGCACTGAGTCGGGAGCTGGGTCCTGGCACTCAGGGGAATGAATGCAAGTACCGATGAGATGGAAATAAAAGCAGAAATACTTTTAAAAGATGCATCGGAGACGAGTGATGTTTCACAGCAACAACCGCGCCCTACTCCCCGGTTGCTCTGAGGGTCTCCCCCCCCTCTCCGCCTGATCCCTTTAAACTGGGGGGGGGGATGATCAAGAACCGAGAGCCTGTAACCTTTGACCAGCAAAGGAGGTTCTCTACTGCCCAGCCCATGTTCAATAAATAAAAACATAAATGCTTGTAATGCCATTTATTGATAGAATATGTCCCAACATTTCATGCCTGGACACCTTGGGGCAGCTCAGAGTCAGGTAGCTGGCGAACCTTAATGATGGGATGGAACAGAAGAGCACTTGGAAATAAAAGGGGGAGATAAAAACAGCAGTGGAACTTCAGGATCCGGCCCATGCTAGAAAAACGAGTCTTTCCACACATTGACCATCACACACACTATGGAATTGGCCCCCACAAAGACACGAGCTTGGGTGACTTTGAAAGAGAATGTGGACACAGTGTCAGACTAGGAACTGGGAGACCAGGGTTCAAATATGAGGCTCACTAGGCCAGCCACAGTCTCTCAGTCAAGTCTACCTCAAGGGGCTGCTGTTGTGGAGATTAGAGGAGGAAGAGGAGAACTGCTTGTGCCATCTTGAGCTTGGAGGAAAGGTGGTCTATACATGTGATTTTATTTTATTATTATTTTTTAATAATATTTATTAAACATTCAAAAACTTCAAAAGTTTAGACATAAAATACAAAACTAAAAAGACACTACAAAATACAAAACCAAACACATAGAAATACACAATAAAAAACAGTTAACAGAATAGGAAGAAAAGAAGAAAAAGAAAAAACCAAAAAAGAGAACAAATAAAGAAAGATTAGTGTTTCCATATCTTATATCTCATTCACTAATTTCTTGACCTCCTCATACCTCCCTTTTTGTATTCCAGTTGAGATATTTAGTTCAGCAAGTCCTTACCCTCTATCATTCATCCTTACTCAACATCTTAACCTATAATAATATATTTTCCACCATTATCCATATTTACATATTCTTATTAATCTTTTAACTAACACCACTTATTTTCAATCCAACATCCCTTTAACATTCATTAATTTTACAGTATTTCTGCAAGTATACATGTGATTTTAAAAAGGCTTGAGGCAAATTCATGGAGGCAGCCAAGGCTACTGGCCACAATGGATTTGCCCCCTTTCTTAGTGCCTGCTAGACTATCACAATTAAATGTATGCAAAGAAACACAGTGATACTTCCACACCATTGTCTTGGGATGTCATTTTCATTTATGGGTTTCCCCATCTTGTCTTGAGCATCAGAGGTGATTTACAGCAACATCATTACCCCTTTCCACGGCAAGTAAACAGAAAGAATGCTATTTCTCTGTATTTCGGAGGTGGCGTATGATCACCCTGAGACTTTGGCCGCAATTCAATTCCAGGACGGGGGGCAATCCAGAGAAAGGGCCCTCTCCTTTTTATATTGTGTGTTCCTGATTATTTGTGCTCGCGATGGTATCAGGGCTGTTCTACACGATCCCCCGTTCCATTCTGTTTGCCCCTGCAAAATTTCAGAGTGGGGAAAAAACTTGCTGCCAAGTGCAAAAGCGTTTCTCTGGACAGCAATAATGCAACAAACTGGGGGAGAACCACAATGAAAACAGACTGGTGTGTGGATGGCTCTGTGTAAACCCGCCACAAATACACAATGGTTGCATGGATGACATCTCGCTTGGACTACTGCCATGCATTCCATGTGGGTCTACCTTTGAAGGTGACCCGGAAACTACAACTAATCCAGAATGCGGCAGCTAGACTGGTGACTGGGAACGGCTGCCAAGACCACATAACACCGGTCTTGAAAGACCCACATTAGCTCCCAGTACGTTTCTGAGCACAATTCAAAGTGTTGGTGCTGACCTTTAAAGCCCTAAACGGCCTCTGTCCTGTATACCTGAAGGAGCATCTCCACCCCCATCATTCTGCCCAGACACTGAGGTCCAGCTCCGAGGGCCTTCTGGCGGTTCCCTCACTGTGAGAAGTGAGATTACAAGGAACCAGGCAAAAGGCCTTCTCGGTGGTGGCTCCCGCCCTGTGGAACGCCCTCCCACCAGATGTCAAAGAGAAAAACAACTACCAAACTTTTTGAAGACATCGGAAGACAGCCCTGTTTAGGGAAGCTTTTAATGTTTAATAGCTTATTGTGTTTTAATATTCTGTTGGAAGCCTTCCAGAGTGGCTGGGGAAACCCAGCCAGATGGGCGGGGTATAATAAAAAATTATTATCATCATCTTGCACAATACACTTGCAATAAAATGCTGGTATCTTCTGTTTGTCTTTCTGCGTTTCCCCACAGATTTAAGGTCTGTTCATCTTGGCAACTTGGAATCATAGAATTGTAGATTTGGAAGGGACCCTGAGGAGCACTTAGTCCAACCCCCTGGAAAGGCAAGAATACGCAGCTGTCCCTTACGGTGATCAAACCTGCAACCTTGGCGTTATCAACTGAACTATTGCTGGAAGGTTCCTATGATCCACATCAGGGTCAAACTAGACATTCTGAGAACTCATACAAGATTTGGCTCTCTTGGTGTGACACTGCTCTAGAATCACAAGATGGGTGATCACACCACTTACTATATACTGACTTTGTACGTTCTGCATCTTGGGAAGAAAGGGAAAGCTGCCTTATGGGGGGGGCAGCCCAGTGTTTCACCAAGCTCAATATTGTCGACACTGACTGACAGCGACTCTCCAGGGCATGGGTAGGGAACCTAAGGCCTGGGGGCCGGATGCGGCCCAATCGCTTTCTAAATCTGTGCTGTGGACAGTCCAGGAATCAGTGTGTTTTTACGTGAGTAGAATGTGTCCTTTTATTTAAAATGCATCTCTGGGTTATTTCTGGGGCATAGGAATTCGTTCCTTTTCCCCCTTCAAAATATAGTCTGGCCCCCCACAAGGTCTGAGGAAAAGTGGACCGGCCCCCTGCTGGAAAAGTTTGCTGACCCCTGCTTCAGGAAGAGTTCTCTTCCCACCCCCAACATCAGGGTCTTTTCCAGGGAGTCTTCTCTTCTCATGAGGTGGCCAAAGTCTTGGAGCCTCAGCTTCAGGATCTGTCCTTCCAGTGAGCACTCAGGGCTGATTTCCTTCAGAATGGAGAGGTTGGATCTTCTTGCAGTCCATGGGACTCTCAAGAGTCTCCTCCAGCACCAGAATTCAAAAGCATCCATTCTTCGGCGATCAGCCTTCTTTATGGTCCAGCTTTCACTTCCATACATCACTACTGGGAAAACCATAGCTTTAACTATATGGACCTTTGTTGGCAAGATGATATCTCTGCTTTTTAAGATGCTGCTCTGAAACTGAGCTACGTCTAATAATACAAATTTTATTATTTGTACCCCACCCATCTCACTGGGTTGCCCCAGCCGTTCTGGGTGGCTTGCAACAAAAATAGATAAGCATAATAAAATATCAAACTTTTTTTTTAAAAAACCAACAACCTTGCCTGGGACTGCTGCTTATTGCACTGCCTCTCAGCTGGGAGCATCGCTAAGCACAGGCAATCAGAGATCAGCAAGTGCTTGCTTTTAAAATAAACCAGGGGATAATAATAATAAATTTTTTTTAATACCCCACCCTTCCTGGTTCAGAAAACCGGGCTCAAGGCGGCTAACAACAAATTTAAAACACTTAATTGATACAACGAAAACAAGCATAAAATACAGCATAAAACGTGAATAACAATAAATTCAGAAATCAGAAATCAATTTAGGGGGGAAATCCATCCAATAAACATTAGATGGTCACCAGGGCTAGCTGGCTAAATTAGTCCTATTTGGGCCAGCAAGGAGACCAGGGAGAATTAGCTGTGGGATCCCAGAACGGGTAATCTTCATAAAAAGGGGAGGGGGGGGGAAGGAAGGGGAATAAAAGATCAGGCTAAGTTCAAATTGAGTTACCTGCCTCCTCTCTGGTCTGCCCCTTACCTTGTTCTAGCTGCATTTCTCTGTGCTGGGCCAGTCCGGCTCACTTTTTTTGGGGTGGGGGCAGAAGTACAGAAGCCCAGGCCTCCATTTCTCAAGTGGGAAAGCTCTGAGAGTAGGGAATTGGTACATCAAAGCCGTACCATACAGTGGCGTAGCGTGGGTTGTCAGCACCCGGGGCAAGGCAAGTAATTTGTGCCCCCTAACCCGTGGATTTGCACCCCCTAACCTGTGGATTTGCGCCCCCTAACCCTAACCCCCAGATGTTGCGGCCGGCCCCCCCTGCACCCCCCACGCTACGCCACTGGTACCATATGATGAAACGGCAGCAGAGGCAGATTGCTCCATTTAGGGCCAGCCGTGGTGCTAGGTAGATGGGGCCAGGTGCTGGGGGGGGGGGAGTCAGTGTCAGCAACACCCCCCCAAGTTTCCTCTTGAGCCATTCCTATACTCCTAGACAGGCAGCCTGCTGGCAGCAGAACTTGCCTATCGCTGCGTGGTCCGCTCATCTCGCTTCATCACCTTCCATCATGTCCTTGGCAGCACTGCTGGGAACAAAGGGTGCGGCCTAAGAGACAGCCAGACCATTGGTCCACCTTTTATTAATTAATTTTATTAATTTTAATTAATTTATTAATTAGTTAATTATGGTTTTACTATTTATATCCCACCCATCAGACTGGGGTGGAATCTAGACACACACACACATACACACATATATATATATTTTAAAAAACAATGCTGTGAAATTGCTTTTTTAAAAAAAGTTGAATTTGCCCATAAGCTCACTATTGCCATCTAGTGTCACATTTGTATAATGCACTTAAAACATAATAATAATATTAAAATTATAATAATATTCTCCCAACAGAGTATTAAAAACACGATAAAAGCTCAAACATTAAAAACTTCTCGAAACAGGACTGCCTTCAGCTGTTTTCTAAAAGTCAGATAGTTGTTTATTTCCTTGACATCCGACGGGAGGGCGTTCCACAGGGTGGGTGCCACCACTGAGAAGGCCCTCTACCTGGTTCCCTGTAACCTCACTTCCCTCATTGAGGGAACCGCCAGAAGGCCCTTGGAGCTGGACCTCAGTGTCCAAGGTAGAGACGCTCCTTCAGGTCTACTGGGCCGAGGCCATTTAGGACTTTCAATATCAGCACCAACGCTTTGAATTGTGGCCAGAAACGTGCTGGGAGCCAATGTAGGTCTTTCAGGACCGGTGTTATATGGTCTTGGCAGCCATGTTATTTTTGCAGCTGTATAGCTGAGTCCTTGGTTGCCCCAGCCACTCTGGGTGGCTTCCAGCATATATAAGAACATAATAAAATATCAAACATTAAAAGGCTTCCCTATCCAGCCACAGTCCTTGAAAACACTCACTCAACCCACGATTTATACCGTATGTGTGGAGCCCTCCTTGCATCTCACCTGGAGCTCTTTTTCACTCTAGCGGTCAGTTAGGTTCATCCATAACAGCTTCTTACCCATTTTTTGTGTGGTCAGACTGCCATCTTACGTACAGTGCGCTGGCCTTATTGATAATGGGTTTTGCAGAATTTCTACCTGAAAGCTTCACACCTGTCTTACACGCAGAGAAGTGAGGAGAGGAAGCAGGGTCAGGGACCAGAAGGAGAGCGTGGTTTGCACAGACCTCTGTAGGGAGGATGGATGGCGGCTAACGGATTGAGGTTGAATCCTGACAAGACAGAAGTACTGTTTTGGGGGGACAGGAGGTGGGCAGGTGTGGAGGACTCCCTGGTCCTGAATGGGGCAACTGTGCCCCTGAAGGACCAGGTGTGCAGCCTGGGAGCCATTCTGGACTCACAGCCGTCCATGGAGGCGCAGGTCAACACTGTGTCCAGGGCAGCTGTCTACCAGCTCCATCTGGTACGCAGGATGAGACCCTCCTGCCCGCAAACTGTCTCACCAGAGTGGTGTATGCTCTGGTTATCTCCCGCTTGAACTGCTGCAACGCGCTCTACGTGGGGCTACCTTTGAAGGTGACCCAGAAACTACAACTAATCCATAATGTGGCAGCTAGACTGGTGACTGGGAGCTGCCGCCGAGACCACATAACACCGGTCTTGAAAGACCTACACTGGTTCCCAGTACGTTTCCGAGCACAATTCAGTTGGTGCTGACTTTTAAAGCCCTAAACAGCCTCTGCCCAGTATACCTGAAGGAGCGTCTCCACCCCCATTGTTCTGCCCAGACACTGAGGTCCAGCGCCGAGGGCCTTCTAGCGGTGCCCTCCCTGCGAGTAGCAGGGAACCAGGCAGAGGGCCTTCTTGGTGGTGGCGCCTGCCCTGTGGAACGTCCTCCCACCAGATGTCAAAGAGAACAACAAGTACCAGACTTTTAGAAGACATCTGAAGGCAGCCCTGTTTAGGGAAGCTTTTAATGTTTAATAGATTATTGTATTTTAATATTCTGTTGGAAGCCGCCCAGAGTGGCTGGGGAAACCCGGCCCAATGGGCGGGGTATAAATAATAAATTATTATTATTATTATTATTATTATTATTATTATTATTATTATTATGTCACACTCCAATGTTTCATGATCAGCAGCACTGAGGGCTGCAAGGTGGCTGTGTCAGGAGGGTGCAGCTGCCCATGTCAATTCAAAGCAATCAATTGGAGAGTTATGAGCAAGGATACACGTCCGTGCATTTGCCTGGTTCATAGCTAACCTGGCGGAGGTCCGAGAAACCCAGGCTAACCTGGTCCTGGCTAATAATAGCCCACTTGACAGGATGCGGCCGAAAAGGGGAAAGGAACCAGCAGTTCACTTTGCATAACCTTTCCTGGCTGCTGGGTCACGGGGTCTTGTCCATGTCCTGATTTATTGAGTGAGTCAACTCTCAGTCAATGGGAGCTGCTTGGGCTAGAAGATTGTAATACTGGAAGATGAGGGATTGGAGAAAGGAGGGAAGGAAAGCTTTGGTGAATCTGGCTGTCTCCTGATTAGAAAGAAGGCTGAGCCAGGAGTGAGGAGTTCACAGAGGAAGCATTTACTAACCAGTTGCCAGCAGGCTTAAGAACTGCAGATGGCCAGCATCAAAACGTTATGGTTTACACAACATCTTATCAACAGATCTCTGGTGTTCAGCAAATTCAGTTCTCATGATTTGAATACAGCTTTGGATTTGGGAATGTGAAAGAGGTGGGCAAGGAAATGGGATAGGGTAGCCACCTTCAAATATCTAAATGGCTGCCATATGGAAGATGGAGCAAACTTGTTTTCTCCTGCTCCCGAGGGTAGGACTCGAACCCATGGCTTCAAGTGACAAGAAAGGAGATTCTGACTAAACATTAGGAAGAACGTCCTGGCAATAATAGTTTTTTCGAAAGTGGAACGGTCTCCCATGGAAGGCTGTGGACTCACCTTCCTTGGAGGTTTTTAAGCAGAGGTTGGGTGGCCATCAGTCATGGATGCTTTAGCTGAGATTCCTGCCTTGCAGGGGGTTGGACTAGATGACCCTTGGAGTCCCTTCCAACTCGATGAATTCTATGGGGAGCAACAGGTTGATGGAAGCCATCCTAGATCTGTATAACACAGACATATGGCTGCGTAATCCATTTATTCTCATCAGCCAAAATGACTCAGGGTCAGAAAACAAAGTGGATTGGTTAGAGATTACCTGTTTCCTTCTTTTTAAATAATAATAATAATAATAATAATAATAATAATAATAATAGTAATAATAATAATAATAATAATAATAATAATAATAATAATAATAATAATTTATTTATACCCCGCCCATCTGGCTGAGTTCCCCCAGCCACTCTGGGCGGCTCCCAATCGAGTGTTAAAAACAATACAAAACAATTTTTCCTTCTGCCTGTGCTGTTCTGCTGTTCTGCTACTAGGCTAAACTGCCTCTTTCACTTTCAAGCTTCTGGCTGGCTGTAAGGATTCACTTGACCATCAAGCCAGTTCCTTCCTTCCTTCCTTCCTTCCTTCCTTCCTTCCTTCCTTCCTTCCTTCCTTCAGACCAGGACTCAAGGCGGCTTATGCAAAGATTAAAAGAGCACAGACAAAATTCATAAAGCCGAAAAGGTATAAAAGATAATAGTTAAAAAGCAACAAAACTCTATTGGAACATATATAAATATTATATTAGAATACAGATAATAAAAACAGCACAGCACTATTTAAATCCTTAAAAAAAATAGGCCTGATAGAATAAAAGAGGCTTCGTCTGCTGGTAGAAGGAGAACAAGGAGGGAGCCAGCCTGCTTTCTCTAAGGAGGGAGTTCCAAAGTTGCCTTGGAGTAGCCACCACCTAGAATATGGTTTCCAGATTTTTTTCAATGAACCCGGGGACCCCCCCTTTTTTTTTTTTGAAGCCGAGTAGCAACAGGGAGTCAGTAGTGGGGATGGAGAGGCAAAAGACCCTGGGCGCAAACACACATGCATATCCCGAGTCTTCCCCAATGATTTGCCCCCTTCCCCCTTTGTTTTGACAGATCGAGGGAGTCACGGCGGCTGGCCGTTGCCCAGGAGGGGTGCAAGGCGCGCGGTTTCTCTGCCAGGCAAGGTGCAAAGCCCTTCTTTTGCACCCTGTGAAACATAAATGCGCAGAGTTTTTTTTAAAAAAACTGGGCAATGGCTGGCCGGCCACGACTCCCGAGCTTCCCCTGATCAGTCAAAACAAAGGGGGGGGGGCAGGAGAGCTGTACCGCCGGACGTCCCTGGTTCCCCTTTGGCAGTGGCAGTCAGCAGCCCAGAGCCCGGAGCCAGCCTGGTAGCACAGTTGGCTCTGGCTGGCTGCTCGCTGCCCGCTGCTGTTGCACCCGCCATTTTCTGTCACTGTAAGTCCCCCTATGATGCGCACAAGACACATCATATGGGGACTTCCGGCGAGGAAAAATGGCAGGTGCCACAGCAGCGAGCAGCTCCTGAAGCCAGCCAGAGCCAACTGCGCTACCAGGCTGGCTCTGGGCTGCTGAGGCTGCCGCTGTCATGTTTCCCAGGGACAGATTTGCAAATCCAGGGACTGTCCCCATCATCTGGGGATGTCTGGTAACCCTAACCTAGAAGACCCTGAGCCACGTTCCCAGGAAACATTCCCGAGAGAGTGGCAGGAACAAGAGAAGGGCTTCCCCCAAAGATCTTGGAGCCTGGACAGGTTCGTATGGGAGGACACAGTCTTCAGATATGCTGGACCTAAGCTGTGTAGAACTTTATAGGTCATAACCCTCATAGTAACAGCATCCGTTCCTGTAGTTCCAACTTGGCCAAGGCATTCTAATCTATAACAGCTGTCTGTCCCGTTGCTTTTGCTGTGTTTGCAGCATCAAAGTGACCTCTCTGGTCAGTATGCAGATCATACCCAGCTCTACCTCTCTTTCAAATCAGAACGAGTGAAGGTCCTGTGTGAGTGCCTGGCGGCGGTTGGAGGATGGATGGCAGCCAACAGATGGAGGCTGAATCCTGACAAGACAGAAGTACTGTTTCTGGGGGACAGGAGGCAGGCGGAAGTGGGGGACTCCCTGGTCCTGAATGGGGTCACTGTGCCCCTGAAGGACCAGGTGCGCAGCCTGGGAGTCATTCTGGACTCACAGCTGTCCATGGAGGGCAATTCTGCATCTGGTACGCAGGCTGAAACCCTACCTGCCCATGGGCTGTCTTGCTGGAGTGGTGCAGGCAGAGGGCCTTCTTGGTAGTGGCGCCCTTACTGTGGAACACCCTTCCTTCAGATGTCAAGGAAAAAAATAACTATCTGACTTTTAGAAGACATCTGAAGGCACCCCTGTTTAGGGAAGTCTTTAATGTTTGATGTTCTATTGTGCTTTTAATTCTGTTGGGAACCATCCAGAGTGGCTGGGGAAAGCCAGCCAGATGGGAGAAGTATAAATAAATCACCATCATCATCTTTTATTATTATTATTATTATTATTATTTGTCAGAACTGCTACCAGGTCCCAGCTCACATAGGACCACGCCACACAGCGTCCACTTTAAAAGAGTCTTTATTGAGTTACAGGTTTCATTTCCGAACTGCAGCGTGCAGCTCTACACCTTCTGCTCTAGGTCGGCGAAGACCCGTCTGAGTCCCCGCCTCTTGCACACCAGCTTAATACCCTAGCCTTGCTCCACCTCCTTCGCCTCTCCCTACGTCTCTGGGTCCTTCTGCCCCCCTGGGCCTCCTCCCTTCTACTCTCCTCTGACGCTGACCCCCCTGATCCTTCTGCCTCCTTGCGGCGGGCTTTAGGACCTGGCTCACTCTCCGGGCTGCTTACTGCTCCAGCTTCCGCTGCATTTGAACTTGGCGCGCGCGCCCAACTCTCTACTTTCCTCTTAACCGTTGCCTCGCTCTCTGAGGAGGGCGTGACCACCCCTGACTCGTGCCCTCCCTCCTGCTGACAGCCTCCGGAACCCGATGCCTGGCTACCTTCCTCCCTGCTGCTCTCAGTCTTGAGCGTGGGTCCCGACTTCCAGCTGCTGCCGCCCTCAGTTATGAGCGTGGGTCCCGACTTCCAGCTGCTGCTCTCTGAATCTCCTCTGTTCCCTTCCTCCTGGGGTGTCCCCCCGGATCCCCCCCTTGCTCTGCTCACTGGGGCTCCCTTTTGGGAGTCCTCTGACTCACTGCTTAGGCTTGGAGATCTCGGGTCGTCATCATCACTCATTCTCCCTTCGGCTTCCTCCCCCTCGCTCTCTGTTTCCACCCTTCTCTGCGTCTCTGCTTCTGAACCCCTGACATCCATCCCCCCCTCGAAGCCCCCCCTTCCCCCCTCCCCGCTGTCAGGTGTGGGTGCTGGGCGCTCCATCATCATGGGAGGGAATGCTGGATACAGGTCGCTCCCCGTGGGTGGCCGCCAACTGAAGACCTCCGAGTCTTCCCCCTCGCGGTCGTCGACGTTGACTTGTTGCTCTTCCATCTCTGTACCGCCGTGCTCGAACCCGAGGTCCTCCCCGAACACGTCCATGTCAGTCTCTGCGTCGGTCGCTCGACCTGGCATCTCCAGCCACTTCCTGCGCCATCGCTCCTCTGGTCGATCGTCCCACCAATACGAGTTGCCTGATGCCGAACCTGCCGGTGAACCTTCTGGGGAACGGGTGCTCCGTGCGGGTTCCCCTTCTGAGTCGAATCCATGGAACGTGCTGGAAGAAAGTGTGGGTGTGAACAACCAGTCGTCGAAGAAGCTCGCTGGCATGGGTTTGTGTGGGAAGAGGGCATGAAACTCGTCCTTGAGCAGGGGTTCCTCCAAAGCGTAGTCTGGTACCCAGCTATTGGCGCTGGCCCGGGTGCCCTCTCTGGCTAAGAGGTATTCGACTCCCTCTTCCCCCCATCTGGAGTCCAAAATCTCCGTGACCTCGTTGATGTGGTCCTGGTGCTTCACCTCCCGCGTCTCCGTCCGTTCCCGGAGCGGACTTGGCGCCGTCCCTGGCTCCTGGAACCTGTGAGGTGCCTTGTAGGGAGTGAGCACCGACCTGTGGAACACCGGATGCATTCTGGAACCCTCCGGCAGCGCCAGTCGGAAGGCTACCGGGTTGATCTGCGCTTCGACTTGGTACGGACCGATCTGCTTGTGCCCCAACTTCTTCTTGGCAAGCGACCTGGTCGGCACTGCGTGGGCTGCCAACCAGACCCAGTCTCCCACTTGGATCACTTCGCCAACCCGCCTGTGCTTGTCAGCTTGCACCTTGTAGGCGTGCTTAGCTAGCTCCAGCTGCCGTCTGAGTTGATCGTGGACCGCCTGCAGCTCTGACGCGAACGCGTCCGCCGTCTGTGGTTCTCCTTCCCCCACTCTCTCCAGTCCCGGGAAGGTTCTGGGATTCCTCCCATTGTTGGCAAAGAACGGCGTCACTCCTGTGGACACGTGCTTCGTGTTGTTGTAAGCGAACTCGGCTAGCGGCAGGTAATCCACCCACGTCGCAGGCTGTTGATTGGCATAGCATCTCAGGTACTGCTGCATGATGGCATTGACCCTCTCTGCTTGCCCGTTGGTCTGCGGGTGTCTTGCTGATGCCAGATTGACCTTGACATTTAGAAAACCCATCAGCTTCTGCCAGAAAGACGAGATGAACTGGCGTCCGCGGTCGGACAGGATAGACCGTGGCAGGCCATGCACTTTGAACACGTGATCTATGAACAGTTTGGCGGTTTGTTCCGCCGTGGCCACCTTCGCACACGGAATGAAATGTGCCATCTTGGTGAACAAGTCCACCACCACTAGCACAGCTGTCTTGCCTCTCGAGTTGGGTAAATCCGTCACAAAGTCCAGGGCCACCCTCTCCCACGGTTCAAACGGTGTTTGCAGCGGTTCTAACAGTCCCGCCGGTGGTCTGTGTACCGGCTTGGCCCTCTGGCAGGTGTCGCACCTCGCGACGTAGTCCGCGACCTCTCCTCTCAGCCTGGGCCACCAGAAGTCTCTCGCGACTAATTCCATCGTTTTCTCTGTGCCAAAGTGACCGGCCGTGGGTGCGTCGTGCAACTGTTGCAGTACCTTGGCGCGAAGGTCGTCTCCTGGTACATAGACAGCCCCTTTGCGTAGGAGCAAGCCGTCCCGCACCTGGAACTCGTCCGTGGTAGCCGTGCCTCTGAGCAGTTCCGCCATCTTGTCTTGCGCGAATGAGTCGTCCCGCAATGCACGTCGCACCGCATCCAGGTCTACTGTAGCTGAGGCACACGCCCACGCCGTCGGTGCGAAGATGTGCATGGCCGCCGCTGGCGTCACCTCTTCTAGGTATTGCGGTTTTCGGGACAGTGCATCCGCCATGATGTTGGTGTCGCCTGGGACGTACTCTATTCGGAAATTGAAGTCAGCAAAGAACTCCGCCCAACGTATCTGCCTCTGGTTCAGGAACTGAGCCGTGCGCCAGTGCTCCAGATTCTTGTGGTCCGTGCAGACCTGCACCGTGTGCTTGGCGCCGATTAGGAAGTGCCTCCACGCCTTGAAAGCTGCATGAATGGCCAGCAACTCCCTGTCCCAGATGGTGTAGTTCTGCTCCGACTTGCTGAGCTTTCTGGAGTAGAACGCTCCCGGCCGCCACACCCCCTGCGGGTCTCGCTGCAGCAGGACAGCTCCCACGGCTCTGTCTGACGCGTCTGTCTCTACCCTCAACGGTTTACTGGGGTCGATATGCAGCAGTTGCTTCTCCGATGCGAAGAGATGCTTGAGCGCTTGAAAGGACTGTTCCGCCTGCTCCGTCCAGATGAATTTCTTTTTTTTGGAGCTGAGCGTGTCCGTAATTGCTGCCGTCTGCATCGCGAACCCCTTGATAAACTTGCGATAGAAGTTGGCGAAGCCGACAAACCGCTGGACCTCCTTCCGGTTGCGCGGGCTTTTCCAATCCAATACCGCACGAACCTTGGTGCTGTCCATGGCTATCCCCTTGTCCGACAACTTGTATCCCAGGAAATCCACCTCCGTCGTGTCGAACTGGCACTTCTCCAGCTTGGCGTACAGTCTATGTTGTTGCAACCTGCTGAGCACCTCCCTCACGTCTCGGTCGTGAGCTTGCTGCGAGTCAGAGAAAATCAGGATGTCATCCAGGAAGCAGACGCATGTCTTGTAGAGGAGTCCCTCCAACACGTGATGCATAAAAGCTTGAAAACAGTGAGAGCCATTTTGTAATCCAAAGGGCATAACTCTGTATTCGTAGGTGCCCAGCGGTGTGAACATGGCCGTCTTCCACTCATCGCCCTCCCGCATGCGGATGAGATTGTACGCCCCTCGCAGGTCCAACTTGGTGAACACGCGTCCCTTGCGCACCGTCGCGAGGAGGTCGTCAATCCTGGGCATGGGGTAATCAGACGGTTTGGTCATCTGGTTCAAAAGGCGGTAGTCCACAACTAGTCTTTTTTGGGGCGTGTCTTTCTTTTTCACGAAGAAAACGGGACTGCCCCCCACTGCCTTGGACTCTCTGATGAAGCCACGCTCCAGATTATGCTCGATGAACTGTTTGAGTTCCTGCATTTCATCTTCAGACATGGAGTATAGCCGCCCCTTCGGCAGCGTCGCCCCCGGTAGGAGGTCAATCTTGCAGTCATATGGCCGGTGAGGGGGTAGCTTGTCCGCCTCCTTCTCGCAGAAGACCTCCAAAAAGCTCGCGTATTTGTGGGGGACCGCTTGCAACGTTCCCAACTGCAGTTGTGATTCCTCCTCCTCTCCCTCCCGTCGGGGCAGGATGCAGTGTTCTGCGCAATAAGAGGAGCCGAAGATCAGTTGTCTCTGGTACCAAGCCAGTGTCGGACTGTGCCTGTCCAGCCAACTCATGCCCAACACAATGGGCGTGTCCGACAGTTGGGTGACATTAAAACTGATGACTTCCCTGTGGTTGCCAAGGCGCATCACCATCGGTGGCGTCTGCTTCACCACCTGCCCCCCTAGCAACTCTCTGCCATCCACTGTGACGACTTGCAGGGGCAGAGTGGCAGGCAATAGCTGTATAGCGTGCTGCTCCACAAAGCTCTGCGCTATAAAGTCTGCGTTGCTTCCAGAATCCACAGAAAGCGGCACTTCGATAGTGACGCCGTCGGGTAGCTGGAGAGATGCTGTGAGCTGCACTACTGGTTTGGGTGGGAGGGGATCCGTGGGTTGCAAGATTGCTGGGGACTGCTTCACAGATGCGTCTGGCTGGGCCCCAGTGCCTCCGTCTCCAGCCAGACATTGTCGTTTCCCTGCTGTGGTTCTCCTTGCTGCGTTGCTGCAGTCACCATTGCTGAGGCTGCAGTGTGCTTGTGGAGCCTCCGGGGACACTCCTTCGCCAAATGGCCTGGATCCTCGCAGATGTAACACTTCCTGTTCCCTCTAGGAGGCTTCGCTTTCACTGCTGCCGGTGCTAGGGCTCTGGCTGCTGACTGAGCCCTTGCACCTCCAACCTCCATCGGTTCCCCTCCCCCTCCTGGCGGAGGTGTGGATTGCGCACGCGCTGCTTCCCTCGGAACGAAAGAGAAACTTCTCGCTGCTTCGCGCCCTCCACGTCCTTCATCTCTGCACCATGGACGTTCTTCCAGCCTCACCCCCACAGTCAGCGCCCTTTGGACCACCTCCTGCGTGCTTCGGGGCCTCTCCCCCCTTGCAATTTCATCCTTAACCGCTGAACTTAGACCCTCCCAGAAGAGGTCTCTGACAGGGGGCGAATCCCGATCCCATTCTAAAGCACTGACCAGCGCAAAAAATCGGGCGTGATACTGCCGGACGCTCGCCCTCCCTTGTTTTAGTCCATGAATCTCCCGTCTGGCAAGATCCACATCAATAGTAGACAAAAAACACGCATCCATCGCTTTGATAAAGGCATCTGCATTCTGAAGCGCCGGATCTTTATCCCTCCACAAATTGCGCAGCCAGGCTTTGGCATCCCCATGCAAATGGGACAATATGAACCCCACCTTCTCTTCCTCATCTCTAAAGTCTTTTGCCAGCAGTTGCAGTGCGCACATTACGTCTGCTCTAAAATTAGGGTACTGTTGCAAAGTCCCATCGAAGTGAGCCACAAGCCCTCCTGCTCTCCGTGCCAATCCCACGCCCTCCGGTCTGGGTCCCGGTTGCCCTTGCTTAACAAGCATTTCAAACCTGGCGTGTAGGTCTCTGTAGGCGGCTGTAGTCTCCTCCTCCCGTTTCTTGGAAGCCAATACCTCTGAGGACAACTGGGTCACTGCCTCTTGCAGCGCGGAGATCCTCTGTTCTTCCGTCATCTTGCTAACCTTTGTGAGCTCGCTTACAGACACCCCTCTTCCTCCTCTAGCGGCTTCTGCTCCCGCTGCGAGGTTTCAGGTTTCTGAAGCTTTGAAGAGACGGGTCTTACTGTCAGAACTGCTACCAGGTCCCAGCTCACATAGGACCACGCCACACAGCGTCCACTTTAAAAGAGTCTTTATTGAGTTACAGGTTTCATTTCCGAACTGCAGCGTGCAGCTCTACACCTTCTGCTCTAGGTCGGCGAAGACCCGTCTGAGTCCCCGCCTCTTGCACACCAGCTTAATACCCTAGCCTTGCTCCACCTCCTTCGCCTCTCCCTACGTCTCTGGGTCCTTCTGCCCCCCTGGGCCTCCTCCCTTCTACTCTCCTCTGACGCTGACCCCCCTGATCCTTCTGCCTCCTTGCGGCGGGCTTTAGGACCTGGCTCACTCTCCGGGCTGCTTACTGCTCCAGCTTCCGCTGCATTTGAACTTGGCGCGCGCGCCCAACTCTCTACTTTCCTCTTAACCGTTGCCTCGCTCTCTGAGGAGGGCGTGACCACCCCTGACTCGTGCCCTCCCTCCTGCTGACAGCCTCCGGAACCCGATGCCTGGCTACCTTCCTCCCTGCTGCTCTCAGTCTTGAGCGTGGGTCCCGACTTCCAGCTGCTGCCGCCCTCAGTTATGAGCGTGGGTCCCGACTTCCAGCTGCTGCTCTCTGAATCTCCTCTGTTCCCTTCCTCCTGGGGTGTCCCCCCGGATCCCCCCCTTGCTCTGCTCACTGGGGCTCCCTTTTGGGAGTCCTCTGACTCACTGCTTAGGCTTGGAGATCTCGGGTCGTCATCATCACTCATTCTCCCTTCGGCTTCCTCCCCCTCGCTCTCTGTTTCCACCCTTCTCTGCGTCTCTGCTTCTGAACCCCTGACATTATTAATATTAGTTTTTTAACATAACATTTTCAACAATTATTAAACATACTTTTATATCTTATAGAATCTTTTTTTACTTCCATCAATCACATCTGAAAATTTTCCAATTTTCCACCTAATTTCCATTTCTTACTTTCACTATTACATTTAAATATCATAAGTAACATCTCTCTTCTTTCTCTTCTTTGCCATATTTCATATATTCCTCCTTGCAAAACTTCTTGTAGTCCTAGTAGCGTAATTTGTTGATTACAGTTGCTCTTCAAATAATTCGTATATTTCTTCCAATCTTCTGTAAATCTCTGGTGCCGTAGGTTTCGAATTTGTCCTGTCATTTTGCTCAATTCTGCGTAGTCCATTAATTTCGTCTGCCATTCTTCTTTCTCATCATCATCATTATCATCATCTGGGGTGCAAGGCTGGGCAGCGTGTTTGGAGGTCCTGGGCTGCTCAGATGTCAAGACCTTCCCTCCTGGTCTCACTGATGGGTCCAAAGGAAGCAATTCTATACAGCAGACCACCAAATGTTTGGGGAACCTCTGGGCTTAGGCAAAAAAGGAAAGGGAACAAGGGGCATTTTTATGCACAAATGCATAATGTATCCTGCGATCTGCACTTCTCCATGTGTGAGTGAGACAGGTGCTCACATCTGCCTGGGAAAAATATCTCCCTCTTACAAGCACTGGGTTGATCTTTTAAACCAGAGATGGGGACCCTCTGCCGTCCAGCTGTTGTTGGGGTCTCACCTGCCCCAGTCAACACGGCCAACGGCCAAACATGAGGCAGAAACAGTTGCAAGCTTTAAAGTTGGTAAGAACACTGCCAAGGAAATTGAAAAAACATCTTTATGTTCCCAACCAAAGAACTGTGGCAAGAGAAACTGATGGACTATGCAGAATTGGCAAAACTGACACAAAAAACTAGGCGATAAGGACAACTGTGACTTTAAAGAAGAATGGGAACCTTTCGCAAAGTACTTAAAGAAACAACAAAATGAATTGGACTCCTTGTCAGGTTTTGAACAAACGCTCACAAACTTTTTATTGGTAACATATAGATAGATAAATTAAGGATCTTTGCAATTTTGTAATATGCAGAGAATAACATGTGTGGAAAAACCAGAGAGAGGAGCGGAGGGAAGTCCGGGGGGGGGGAGGGTTTTCTTTCTTTCTTGGGGAGGGAAAAATGGGGGGCAGGAAAATGAGTATGATGTGTTTTTGATGAATTGTTATGTTGAAATTTCTAATAAAAATATTTTTTTAAAAATAAAGTTGGTAAGAACACGAGACTCTTTATCTCAAGGTTGTGAGTTCGAGCCCCGTTTTGGGGGGAAAGATTCCTGCATTGCAGAGGGTTGGAGAAGATGACCCTCGTGGTCTCTTCAAATCCATAGATTCTATGAATTGAAGACCTATCTATTTAAGCATGAATTTGCGGCCTCATAAGATTCACCACATTGTTGTGCTTTATTATTTACTGATATTTAACTGCATAAAACTGATAGCTTCTCTGTTTTCACTAATGTGTTTTTGGTTTAAATGCTGCATATACATTTCTTTTTCCTTTTCCTAATTATCTTACTGTGTTTTACTTAAACCGCTTAGGGATTTTGAATATTAAGCGGTATATAAATATTACTGACGATCATGGTGATGGTGATTGGAGGACACGCTATTTAACTGGTGAGAAAAGCACTCTGCACTTGGCTCAGAAACATGCTGGGGGGGGCTCTGCTGGGTGAGACCCCCCTCCAGCTCCGCTTAAGCTCTGCTGTCCATGCCTGATGCGCAATGATTTTGTTTGAGAGGAGGAGGAAGGAAAAAAGATGACTTAATTAAAGGCTGAGCAGTTGTTTTAATTAGGACTAACAGAGATTTGTAGCCTTGGCGATAAATGCACGAGGGTGTTTTCTTGCCACAATTTGCAGCTAATGGACTTATTATTGGGTTGCAGGAGAGGACTCATTAACACCAAGAATAAACACAAACGAATTAGCGAAAAAACCCACCAACCCACCATTTTGCCCTGTCAGGTTCTGATGGATAAGCCTGCGATGTGGGCCAGGGAGGGGGCAGGAGCAGACCCCCTTTTTTGCTGCAGTGTTAATTTTACACCTCAGTGCCCCAGTTTGTGGGAGCCGGGGTGGGAGGGGGGAAGGTGCAGGGCAGGATCAACGAGGCTGGCAACTCAAGGACTGTGGAAGGAAGGAAGGAAGGAAGGAAGGAAGGGGGAAGAGGAAAATGGAAAAGGAAAGAAAGGGAAAGGGAAGGGGAAAGGGAAGGGGAAGGGTGGCGCTGTGGGTTAAACCACAGAGCCTAGGACTTGCCGATCAGAAAGTCGGCGGTTCGAATCCCCGCGATGGGGTGAGCTTCTGTTGCTCGGTTCCTGCTCCTACCAATCTAGCAGTTCAAAATCACGTCAAAGTGCAATTAGATAAATAGGTACCACTCTGGCGGGAAGGTAAATGGTGTTTCTGTGCACTGCTCTGGTTCGCCAGAATCGGCTTAGTCATGCTGGCCACGTGACCCGGAAGCTCACAGTAAAGTGAGATGAGCGCCACAACCCCAGAGTCGGCCATGACTGAACCTAATGGTCAGGGGTCCCTTTACCTTTTTAAAGGTAAAGGGCCCCTGGATGGTTATGCCCAGTCAAAGGGCACTATGGGATGTGGCGTTCATCTCGCTTCAGGCTAAGGGAGCCGGTGTACAGCTTTCCAGGTCATGTGGGCAGCAGGACTAAACCGCTCTAGCGCAACGGGACACCATGACAGAAACCAGAGTGCACAGAAATGCTGTTTACCTTCCCGCTGCAGTAGTAGCTATCTATCTGCCTGCGCTGACATGCTTTTGAACTGCTAGGTTCGCAGGAGCTGGGACCGAGCAACGGGAGCTCATTCTGTCACAGGGATTCGAACTGCTGACCTCCTGATTGGCAAACCTGAGAGGCTCAGTGGTTTAGACCACAGCGCCACCCTTCCCCTTTCTTTCCTTTCCCCTTTTCCTTTCTTTCCTTTTCCATTTTCACCTTCCCCACTTCCTTCTTTCCTTCCTTCCTTCCACAGGAAGGGGAAGGGAAAGGAAAAGGAAAGGAAAAAGGAAAGGAAAGGAAAGAAGGGAGGGAAAGGGAAAGGGAAAGGGAAAGGAAAGGGAAAAGGAAAGGAAAGGAAAGGAAAGGAAAAGAGGGAAAGGGAAAGGGAAAGGGAAAGGGAAGGAGAGGAAAGGAAAGGAAAGGAAAGGAAAGGAAAGGAAAGAGGGAAAAGGGCAAGGAAAGAGAAGAATAATTTCTAGGTGAAATCTTTTGCAGAAGCCAGTCAAATTACGGCCCAAAAGATTACACCGAACAATACACCAAAGCATTATTTGCCAGTTTTGTTCAGGAAGGTTTCTTTTTACATTGTACGCAATCATTCACTTTTCTTTTCAATGCAGTAAGGCTGACCATTGCTAAATTTCAGGAAACAGCGTCTCGACAAATGAATGCCAACAGCTTTGGCCTCTAGCTTTGATGGAGGGACTTTCTGCAGAACTCTTCCACAATTGTCAGAAAGGGGATTTTGATGGCACAGTTCTCCACATGTGCTGTCAAAAAGCAAACACAATTATCAGCACCTCCACCGCCATCCTCACAAGCTCCTTTACAAATAGGATCACAACTGGTTGGGCTCTGTGTTTATTTATTTTAACCGTTTCGTAAGATTTATATTCTGCTTTATTGTAAAAACAAAACAAAACCCTCAAAAAGAATATAAAAGTATCAGTAAAAAACAGTTATGTAAAACATTCAAAAATAATTAAAACCAATGATACGCTGATAACAGATTAAAACACATGCCAATATTGACTGAACCCATTAAGTTAAGAACTGATATTTTTAATAGGTGAATGATATTGGGATGAATAAAATGAATGCAATATTAGAATTTCAGGAAATGAGTATGATATCATACACGTGGGTGAAGGAAGTCAAATGGGTATTTGGGTATAGGGTTAGGTGTGGGGAATTGTAATTTAATACATCATATGCTATGTATAATGTTGAAACCTTATGGTAACTAACATGTAATATGAATTTGATGAGAAAGAAAGAAAGAAAGAAAGAGGCACATGGCAAATGGCAAAAAAAAGTATCAGTAAAAAACAGTTATGTAAAACATTCCAAAATAATTAAAATCGATGATACGCTGATAACAGATTGAAACACATGCCAATATTCTACATGTCTGGGCAGGCTTGCCTAAGGAAAAATGTTTTTAGCAGCTGCTCGAAAGAATACAGTGAAGGTGCTTCCATGATTTCAAGAGGCAAGGAGTTCCAAAGTGCAGGGGCTGCCACACTAAAAGTTTGATTTCTTACACATGAAGCAGGCATGGCGTGGCAGCTGTAACAGAACCAGTTCTGCAGATCGATGCAGCCCAGTGGGTGTTTGTGGGGTAAGGCAATCCTGGTCTCAAGTGACAAAGGCTTTATATCCATTCCGCCTGGCCTCTGGTTTGGACTCAGTCTGACCCTTATGTTCCCCTCTCCTTACGGTTTTGACCTATGGGCTACTTTTAAAATGAGGCTGCATTTTAAATTGCATTTTAACCTGTATTTTAAATTGCTTTATTTTATTTTTCCTGTTATGTTTTTATTGTAATTTTATTGGTGTTAGCCGCCCTGAGCCTGGCTATGGCCAGGGAGGGCGGGGTAAAAATTATTATTATTATTAGTAGTAGTAGTATTATTATTTCCCTTGAACTTGGCCTGGTAGAAAATGGGCAAGCAGTGCAGGTCTCTGGGCCCTGGTGTTCCACGCTGGCAGGGTCTCATTCCTGTCAGTGTTGGGTTGGGATACCGTTGAAGAGGATGATGTGATCGTGTTTGCCAATTTTGTAACGATTTCTTCTTTGATTCTGTAAAGCATGCAACTCAATAAAGGAATGAGCATGGTGCGAAGTCTGTCCAGTTCTTGCATGCAGATGTGCACTAGCAAAGACCGATGTCATGAGACACCAGGCAAGGCCATCCTAGCCAGAAGTGCTTTTGGGGTCCACATCCACCCCACTGCAGGATTTTACCCAAAGTCTCCCCTTCACACATCAGCAACTTCACCCACACTTCCACTTGTCCTGTGATTTCTAGGCACAAGTCTGAGAGGTTTTTTTAATCTTGCCCCACTGTTTTCCCTGGAAAAACCCATGGTTGACTGCTAAATCAGAACAAATGTTAAACCCGTGTCTAATTTATTATTATTATTATTAAAATTCAATTTTTTAAACTTTTTTTTAAAAAAATATATTAATAAAAAATACAAAAAACAAAATAAGACAAACACTATCACAAATTTAAACGAAAAATACATATATACCCTACAATAGAAACATAAACCCTATACCCCCCCCCAGTGACTTCCCTCCACCACAACTCAGCTTCCTTGTTATAAAATAAATATTATCATTGCATTCTTTGGATAGTACATCTCTCACCATTTCTAGTTATTATTATTTTCATTTATACTTTACATACTTAATCAATGCGTATCAACATATTCTCTTTAGAACAGTGTTTTCCCATATAGTCCTCAAAGCATTGCCATTCTAATCTTAATTTTTGATTTGTCTGAAGCCTTATGGCAGCTGTTAATTTTGCCAATTCTATAAATTCACTTAATTTACATATCCAGTCTTCTTTAGTAGGTATTATATCACCTCCAACTCTATGATTCTATGATTCTATGGTTCTATGACCTTTCCATTTAGTGGCGAGGACTATTTTGGCGGCTGCCGTAGCATATAGAAAGATGATTTTCTTTTCCTGTGGGATACCCTTGCCTAATATACCTAATAAATATGCCTCTGCTCTCTTTTCTATAGAGATTTTAAGCATCTTTTTTTATTTATGGTGTATGATACCCCAGAATTTCTTGATCTTTTTGCAGCCCCGCCAAACATTGGTCATTGTCCCTTTAACTTTATCACATTTCCAACACAGATTGGACTTTAATATTATTTATTAAATTGGTATACTGCCCTATACCTGCAGGGTCTCAGGGTGGTTACAACATAAAATCACAATACAAAAACATAAAATACATAATAAAAACAAAAACAACCCAATAAAATCCCTCCAAATAGAGCTTTCCCTCCCTCTTTTCTCACTGTGTACCCCATAAACCTGCACTGGAAATTCTCCCAGTGCTCCAGAGCAGATTTAGGGGTTGTGGCAACACACAATGGGAGGAGAGAATCTTGTTCCATGAATGCAAAAACTCATTTGAAACCCGTCCAGAGCCAACCTAATTTAATCACCTGGATAGAAGATATCAAACTGGAAAGGACTGCATGGAAAACACTCTGTCCTGATTCAGACATAACACCTCTCTCTCTGCCTAGGTCTAATAATCATGAGAGAAATGGAAGAAATTGTGGAAGAGCCATTGTTTTCAGACATTTCATCCTTTCCCGTGAAAGAAAGGAGCCCGGCCGCTTCTTCTGTTCTTGCTTGCCATGTGGGGAGCTGTCCAGAGTGCTGAAGTTGGAGCAGAACAACAGATGCTTCCTAACTTTTCTGGGCTGACTCCAAAAACGTACACAGAAACTGAAGCGTGCAAGAGGGCAAATGCTCCGTTACAGTTCAGTTTTTTTGGACAGACAGTTGACCAAACCTGTGGAGAAAACAGCAAAGACCTCATGAAGAGAGCACAGGAGGTTATATTTTCTGAGAATCCCCTGGAAAAATAATCTCTCAAAAGGCCTGTTGATGGCATTTTACCATTGTACTGTTGAGAGTGTATTAACTTATTAACTCTTGTGTGTGTGGTTTGGGAGCTGGACGGTCAGGGAAAAAACAATGCTGTCCATGGTTGTAAAGACTGCGGAGAGAATAATTGGGTGCACTCTTCCCACCTTGGATCAAATCTATGCTGCCAGGTGCCATAAGAAAGCAGCAGAGATAGCACAGGATAATGCGCACCCCAGAAATGATCTCTTTCAGCTTCTGCCTTCTGGAAGAAGGTCCAGGTTATAAAGTCTAGGGCTAGCCGCTTGAGAAACAGTTTCTATCCAAATGCAATTTTGGTTTTAAATGCAGTGTAAGGTAGTCTCTGTGGGATGCGGCTGGCACAGTGGGTTAAACCACAAAGCCTAGGACTTGCTGATCAGAAGGCTGGTGGTCAGAATCCCCGCAATGACGGGGTGAGCTCCCATTCCTCGGTCTCTACGACATTTGGAGTGAGCGAAACCCGGGAGACATCAGCCATACATTCCAATCTGGACGCCATGGTACAGTGTCCAGACTGGATAGCATTCTGCTCACACAGGGTCTGATCCCCTCAGCGGAATCAACGAACATAGGTAACATTATAATCACAGATCACACCCCAATAGAAGTCACCGTTAAAATAGGAGAAGGAACACAAACCACCCCATCATGGTCCTTCAGTCCCATCCTAACTACAAACAAACAAATTAGAGTGAGTCTCACAAAAACTCTCCAAAACTACTTCAAGGAAAACGAGGTAGACAATTGCTCCCACAAGGTGGCCAATGACTTGGATGGCTCTAAAACACAATTAGAGAAAATCATGGAGGATCCGGCTATCAGTGCCTACTAGCCACAATGGCTATGTTCTGGAGGCAGTTGCCAAATGGAGGGAACATTGTTGCCCTGATGCCTTGCTTGTGGACTTCCCTTTGGGCATCTGGTGGACCACTGTGAGAACAGGACACTGGGCTAGATGGACCATTGGCCTGATCCAGTAGGCTCTGCTTACGTTTCTCGACCCACTGAAATTAATGGCTCTGCTCTGAATATGACTTAGTTGGAAGTCAGTGCATTTCCAGAAATAGTTTCAGTCTGCATTTGGTTCGATCCATACAACTCACCCCTTATTCAATCAGCAACTGGGGGTCCTGTTGGGAGATAACCACATAAGTTTGTGTTTTCGAGCTATCCAAGTGGCTCCAGAGGGTTTGAAGATGCTTTTTAGATTGCTTTTTGTGTGCAAGCTTGCTCTCATTTTTTGTCATGCTTCTTTACAAAGAAGCAGTGCCAAAGGCTGGAGGTCTCTAGGCTCGTCTCACAAGGAAATGATCCCTGCACTGATTGCTCCTGGAAATGTCTGACTCGTACGACTGCCAGCATTTTGTTCCAGAGCTGTGCCTTTGAGTTCTGAACCCAGAGTTCATAGCATTGACCATGTTTTAGCTTGTTAATAAACTAAACAGATGAGGGAATTGCAGTGGTCTGGAGTTCACACACAAACAGCTAGTAAACCAACCCGATGAGGCAGTCTGGATCGGTGGGCAAAATGTTCAAGTACCACTTAGTAACCATCATTTTGACTTGACCTCAGTTCCCCATTTGTAAGAAGGCTTTGCTGTTAGAACTGAACAAATAGCAAGGGGAATTTATCATAAGAATTGGCAGTGCGCTCCCTAAATCAAAAGCGTGATAGGAAAAACGAATTCATCATTGTGGCTCGGGAGACAATGCCCTATATACTCAATATCAAAGCACACCCTACGGGAATAATTGCTTTGGCTGTGAAGCTGAGTCCCTGAGAGTCTGAATCAATACAGACCATTTTGGTTTCCTGAATCTTCACACTAGTCCACGAGCCCCTCTTCCAGTTTATAGACATTTTCCCACGGTTGGAAGAGATGGTCACTGTGATGGTCTGGGACTTGGGCTCGGACTCAGAACCAGAGGAGTCTCAGTCAGCTGATCCTGCCGACACCATTTGCACATTCTGCTGCCTCTCAGCTGCCCCGTCCAACTTCACTCAGTCGGAGGCCTAAGGAAATACCTGCCACAACAGGTTTGAGCAAGCTGGCCGGAGCAGACCCTTTGTGATGGCTCAGAACCGGAGGAGTCTTGGTCCACACCAGATCCTCTGCCTCTGCATCTGAACCGAGTCTGGAGCCTGATCCTGAAGAGTCCCAGTCTGCACAGGTTCCCCTGCAACAAGCACCAGCTGGGCTGAGTCAGGGGCCTGATCCTGCCCTGGCTCCAGATGCGGGGATGACCTCGTTGCCTCCAGCTGGGCCATCACTTACAGCTGCTCCACTACCGGTTGGGTCAGGGGAGGCTGAGGCGGCCCCTGGGTCTAGTCACCCACCGACGTCTCCCCAGCTGCAGAGACCCAGGTCTGAGAGAAGGAGAGACCTGAGTACTCGCAAGAGTAGTGCTCACCTTTGGGCAACACAGGGAGGTGAGTTGCCGGGGGATCAGGACCAGCTGTTACCGCGTCAGAGATAAATGCTGTCGGTCCCACCCCAGGTTGCGGGAGCAACATTGCTGTATGCCAGATCCTGCCTGAGATCCTGTACCTGCCCTTGCCTGGTTTCCTGCCTCGTGTCCTGCCTTGGCCCTGTCAGACTGACTCCTAGTGGGACCTTGGGATTCTGGACCAGTCCTGGACTGCGTTTCATGGGTTACCCCCGGGACCAGCACAGTCACCAACCTAGATGGCTTTAAAAGAGGACTAGACAAGTTCATGGAAGAGGAAAGGACTATCAGTGGCTAGAAGCCATCATGGCTCTGCTCTGCATACAAAGTTGGGGGCAGCGGTGCTTCTGAAGGCCAGTTGCTGGAAACCACAGGAATGGAGAGGGCTCTGGGGCTCGGATCCTGCTTGCTGGTTTCCTCCAGAGGCTTCTGGTTGGCCACTGTGAGAATAGGATGTTCCTCTTCCAAAGTTTTTAAGGACAATCCCATGCTTGCTTATTCAGAGGTCATGCCTCTCTCGTCTCTGCACTGAGGCTCTCAGCGGAGCTCAAATGTCACCCAGGTCTACCAGCTTTCCAGATGTCAGGTGGCAGTGGAAACAACCCCCATGGCAGGTTGCCAGGAATGGATAAGACAAGGAAAAGGCCTTACCTTTTTATCCAATATTTACAGAGAGAGGCTTGGAATGCAGCCTCTTGGAATAATGGCGTTGTCCCCGAGTGACTCTCCACAATCCGTTTCTCCCACTTCCTCATTCTTGTTTTTTTTATACTGTACAGCGCCCTGTGATCCTTGGAAGCAGGGTGTTGCATAAATTTAATAATAAAATAAATCTGTAATTTGCTCTACACAGGACTACCCTCGAAGCTGTCCTAGAAACTCCAGTGGGTGCAGAATGCTGCAACGAGGCTCCTCACGGGGTCCCTGCCATGGGAGCATATTCACCCAGTGCTTTACCACTTCCACTGGCTCCCGGTGGAGTATAGGGTCAGGTTCAAGGTGCTGGTTTTGACCTTTAAAGCCCTTCACGGTCTAGGATCCTTGTACCTATGGGACTGCCTCTCCCGGCATGCCCCACAGAGGACCTTTCCATAAATAGCAACACCCTAGAGGTCCCGGGCCCTTAGGAAGTCAGATTAGCCTCAACCAGAGGCAGGGCCTTTTCAGTACTGGCCCCAACTTGGTGGAACGCTCTGTCTCATGAGACCAGGGCCCTGCAGGATCTGATTTCTTTCTGCAGGGCCTGTAAGACAGAGCTGTTCCGCCTGGCCTTTGGCTTGGAATCAGCTTGATCCCTTTCCCCTCTTTCCTTTTTCCTTCTTCTGTGATGGAACTCCTATTTGGGGACTTCCCTGGCTTTTTTCCGGCCCACGTAGGACCAGTCTGGATAGTTGGCCTTGGTGAAGATTTGATGTTTTCATCCCCAAAAAAGTTTTTGAGTTTCTGCTGAAACGAGACTGCATTTTAATCTTGTTTTTTAAGTTGTATTTCAATCAGTTGTTTTTTATCTGGTGTTAGCCGCCCTGAGCCTGATCTTGGCTGGGGAAGGTGGGGTATAAATAAAATTTATTATTATTATTCTTAGTTAGAATTAGCTTATTTCTGATGGATGGAGCAAATGCCTGGAGGAACCTTCCCCGCCTTCCTTAAAAAGAACCAGAACTCTCTCCCTCCTTTAGCGGTACGTGAGCCTTCCCTCGGTGTGACACATGGATCAATAACCCCGTAATAAGCCATTGCCGCCTTGCACAGAAGACCTGGCCTCTGCTTCTTGGGGTTCTGTGCCTTCAGATTCCTCCCTTCCCAGAGAGAATCTGGGGAGCTAAACTAGGATAACAAGCCGGAGCGTCTGAGCTGGGCAGCCCTCTTGCCCGCAGGGGGTCCAAGGAGGC